>NC_056741.1:1873180942-1873551368 GCF_019279795.1 Protopterus annectens | reverse complement strand
AGCAACAGAATACGCAGTTTTTGCTAGGATCAAAGCAAGGACCCATAATACCATGACATAAACAGTTTCCCACTAAGCTATCCCACAGATAAATATCTTTGACGTATTCACAAACACATTGATCATCACAGTCAGTGAACAGTACAGAGAATATATTGCAAAAAGTAGATGTAGGTGTGTATGAATATATATATATATATATATATATATATATATATATATATATATATATATACACACATATACACATCCATTGGTGTATATATACATATATATGTAGGCAGATATACATTTCACCTTTCATAGTGAGAATATTAATTATACAAAGGATGTGAGGTGTACAGTGATGTAATAAAATCGCACAGTCTTGGGATAAATGCATTGAAGGTGTTCACAGCCCAGGTAGCTTTAGCAGGCCTCACTGGCTTCAACATTGCAAACTGAACAAACCACACACAGCGTTTAACCACCACATGTCATATACCAGAACTGTATGCTGTCTTGTTTGTCACACACTAAAACCTACATACAAATATGCACATACTAACCTTCACCAACATATATATCTCCACCTTCACAAACAGTTGCAATATGTCCCCTGCTCTATGCACATTTACAGATGTGAATATATATGACACATATATATTTCTCCGTATGTGTGTGGCATACACACACAAGGTCCACACTGTTGTAAGTCCCTGGACCTCACAGCTGAACTGTTGGGCCTTGCTGAAACACAAACAGGTGTCACATATGAACACACACTAAAATAAGGGGGGGTATATATGGCTACAGATGCTAGATAAGCATACTAGACTGCTACAGCAGTTGCCAATGCTAAGCTACACTTTAATATGACTATCATGCATGTGTTGTTCTGTCACATCCATGTTTATATAATGTCAGAGCTAATCCCCCCAACAGCCATTGGCCACACTACTGTACAGAACACAGATAACATGGATCAGATCTTTGACATTTAATGCTGAGCTACACATTTCACAGGTATGTCCCACTGCCCTCAGGTACACAGTGTATTGTCCATAGCAGTAGTTAAGCAGAACATCTATGCATAAATAAGTACTGCTGCCACATATGAATGGTTCACATTATGTAGACTATTCCCCAATAACATCTACTACATGCCAGTAAATACATATGTATCACATACCTTTCCTTTGTATGATTTGGTAATATTTCGTTTTCTTTTTCCTTTTCTCTCTCTCTCTCTGTCTCTCTCTCTCTCTCTCTGTCTCTCTCTCTCTGTCAGTCTCTGCAATAGAGTGATTAAGTTTGTTGGCAGAGATTGCAGCCTGCTTTAGTAGGTATTTGCACATGAGCATGTGATGGCCTTTGCACCAATTAGTGGCCACTATTTGCTAATTGCATTCAGCCTGCTGTGTAGTAATTGCAGTAATCACTGTCATAGCAACCCAGAACTATAAATTGCTAACTCAGGTAGGCATGGCCCTTTCAGCTTTCCAAGATGGATATCATCCTTGTTTGCTGTGGACGTCATTGTTTAAGACAGAAGGTTGGTATAGTTCTTATATCAGAAGACAGGGGTGTAGCCAGAGATTTACATTTTGTACTCAGACCTAATGTTGCTGCTTCCAGTACCCACGTGTCAGTGTACAAATGTACTCACCCCTCAAAATGCTACCCCAAGATACATGGAAAGATGTACTTTCTTTTCAATTTTTACAATTAACTGCCATACAAAGCTAGTTATTGAGATGTATTCCTTTGGCACACGAATTGTCTGTGAACTGCTATACTGTGAATATTCATTTTCTCAGTTCTAAACAGTTTGTGCTTTTTTAGTGTTGACATTAGCACAAGCTGCTCAGAAAAACTGGACACATTTCAGTACTGTGAGTATGCTTACCTACATCCTTGGTAGACCCTGCACACACAGGTATATTCTACATTTGGGTAGGGGTGTAGAAGTACAGAGAGCGTAAGTATTATTGTGTGGATTTTATCTTTCTGGACTTACAGGGTTGCTGTGTACATGTTAGTTTATCAAGGCAAGTAGTCTGTCTGCGTAACTCCCAACTGTGGACCTATCCACATGGTAGCCAGAGAATAGCCTGTTATTTTTTGTCGGTGCACCACCCAGGTCTTTTCTGCAATAGAGCAGTGGCATTGTTACAGTTGGTTGCTACCAGTACATGGCTACATCCATATGTATTTCAGTGTTGTATTCCTACATAAGGGTATGCTTCCGAAACTTCTTCCAAAGCTATTTGCACAGTGTTTGACAGCAGAAAGGCTGATATGCCTCTGCATTTCTGCCTCTGCCAGACCTCTCAAACACTCAGATACATATTTGAACAGACTCAGGGAAAAGTAAAGAAAAAGCCAGGGACACCTTTAAAATATTAGTGCCATTAAGTTGAAACATTGAGAGAATCAGAGCATATGAATTAATACACCTTTTCTGAAGTAAAAAGTGTCTAACTCATAATTATTGTCATTATTTATTAAGTTTAGTTCACCACCTTTCTGCCCAAAGTCAGTAGTTTTAGGAGGGATTCAGAGGGACACAGCTAAAATTTGTGTCAAAATCAGGGACATCCCTGAAAATTAGGGACAGTTGGGAGGTATGACCTCTGCCCTAAACAGATATGCCAGTGTATGTCCTGGTGTGATACTGTGTGGGGTTGTAAAGTGATGGTGTAAAATAATTTCCTGCTAGAATGGCTGCTTCTCTTATCACAGTCATGTAATGTAATCCCACAACAACTGCTGGTAAAGATCCACAGAACAAGTTGTGTGGTATGGCATTCCTATTTTTCCTTTACATTCACTCATTATGATGCATGATATATTTATTTCAGCACCAGCTTGTTGTATATCTACCGTGGCTTAGTGGTACTTCATGTTGTGTAGTGTGTACAAGGTCCGGGGTTCGAGACTGACAGATGTGTTTTATTTTGCTCCTGAGCAGAACAAGGACCCTCACATATAGAGTGACTAAGGTACTTTTCAGCAGTTGTAAGCGGGTTTGCATAGGTTTGCGTGATGCTTAGCAAGGCTTAGCTAAGCGCAAACAAGCACACACTCGCGCAAACCCACTAACTACTGCTTAATAGTGCTTAGTTCCGCTAAACCCCATGCTCATTTCTTTGAAAGAAAAGAAAAAGGGGGAGATAGGAAAGTGGTGAAAAAGGGGAACAAAGAGGGAAAGACAGTATGGAAAATAGCTTGGGATGTGCAGGACAGGTGTAGGGAAGGTCCATAGCTGCCCATTTCTTTAACAGCAACAGCTGTGCATATGGAACAAATTTGGAGGTAGATATGAAACCTTCAACCCCTGGGAGAGGGGTGAGGACAACAAAGTATGTTGTAATGCCAATTAAATTGCATGTTATGTGTCCAGTGGACATGTGTGCATTAATGGGCAGCTATGTATGGGGTGTAATTTTTTTGGGGAGCAGATTGCCTTTTTTTTTTCAGGTGAGAGTGGAATGAGGGGTAGGGGAAGTAGGTATATTTGGGGAGGTAGGTTGGGGAGGTAAACAGACAAGACAAACAAGATGCATACAGGGGCGGTATATGACACATGTGGTGGGTGAACACCTTTGATGGGGAGAGATGTTTGGAAATCGCAAGCCCATGAGCCCACAGATGGAAACAGTGGGACTGAGGTCCCCACCCATGGGCAGTCACCACTGCACCTTCACAGCCCAGTGGGTGGCTGTGCTGGGGGCTGTGTAGGAGGGGCAGGCTGACCTGGGAGTTGTGCCACTCATGCCTGAAGCTGGCGTAGAGGTTCTGCAACAGAACATTCAATCTCTCTATGCACCACAGCCTGGACCGTTCAAAGGGTGATAGGTGGCCCTCTTCTGCCCACACTTGCACAGGGGGCCAAGCCCCATCCCCTGCAGTGCTTCCACCTGAAGGTGGCACAGGGCCAGTGGAGGAGGAGGTCCCAGGCTGGGCACCAGACCTGCTGGTGCCAGGTGCCATGGCCAGCTGAGGTGGGACAGATGGGTCCGCTGGGACCAGCCTTCCCATACGAACTATGTTTTGGAGGGTTTAATAAAGATATGGGTTAGTAATAGTCAACAGCATTCCCAATTAGTTATAACAGCATGCAGAAGTATTCCCATTAACCCAACACACCAGATGTTCAACAGTTGAAAAGCAAGCATAACACATGCATATGTAGAACAATAGTGGACATTACAATAGCATGCAGGTTGAATTGATGGCAACAGGCCACCAATATTGTGGTATTTTAACAGGGCACATGCATAGAAATAAATGCAAATATTTATAAACCAATAGGACATATGTCCCAACAAATGTTTTGAGATTAGACATACCGATTGAGGTGTGGAATTGCATTTTTTATGCACATACAGTAGGGTGGAAAAGGATAGTTCAATTAACAACTTATATATCCTTCTAATTTTCACTACATTACTATTAACTGCAGTTATATGTCCCTTACATGTATTATTACACTACCCAATGTCCTTATATTGTGCAATTGGATTTTGTTAGATCATTATATACATGAGCTGTATCTTACATACAAACTGTCCAAGATGCAGATGTTACTGCTACATATTTTGAGAGCTGCTCACACACACTACTGCTAAGATGGTACACTGACAGCTCTACTTTGATATAATTATCTAGATATGTTCAGGTGAAAGTATCAGTTATATGTTAACAGCTCCATAAATTTCTGGCAGCACACTGAAATTTCTGGGGAACACAAAACCAAGCTACTCATGTGCCAGATTAACCTGTACATGCTGGGCATGAACCAACAGTTGAGGGTTGTAAATATGCATAAAAGCTACTGTTACTCCCTTCATTCACGTTATATGGGCCTACAGTACTATTTGTAAAATGCAACAGTACAACAACTTATCAAAAAAAAATGACACAGACGCACTCCAGGAATTATACATTTATTAAAGGATTATTACATCTTTATTTATTGGGTTAAAACACTTTTTGTAGGCTCTCTCATTTATTTTATATAACAATACATGCAGAATAATTACTAACCTGCCTGATGAAGCAGCCTTTGCAACCTATCTTCATGGGCTTTCTGATTCATAGCCCGGACACCTGCAGCTGTGAAGTAAATGCAGTGATATTGAGACATACCTATCCATAGTATGGACAAGCATAGCAATTCTTAACATCTTAATACAATGACTACTTAGTACTGGGGCATTAGGCATTGCACGGGATTCCTGGATCCACTGGTCCAGTTGATCCTCCTTATGTCACTTCAGGTCAGAATAATGGTGCCTGACCTGCTCACGAGTCCGTGGAATGCCAGTGGCACTGGTGAGATCACGAGCAAGACTGTTCCAGGCCTCCAGTTTATATTGGGTGCCCTGGTACTGGTCCCTCAGGAGTCTTTCCTCATGATTGTGGACAAGGAGCCAAGCCATTACTTTGGACTCCTCAATGCTCCAGCATTGCACTCGAAATCAAGTACCTTCTCCAACACCAGTCATGCTGACTGCAGAAGGGAGCTACAACCAGTTATGGCAAGTATTCCCACCTGTGGAGCTTAAATATGCCTCATTTCCCACACTTATTTGTGATTGGCCAGTTTTGAAAAAACTCAGTTGAAGGCACACCTGCTTAGCTGATGTTGGCAATGTTTAATATTCCTTTGATAGATATGTGTCTGTTGAAAGTGTATGGTTATGAAATGCTGCCATGGCTTAGTGGTTATGTACTGTGACTATAGTGCACAGTATCCTGACTTCGAGCCCTGTCACTGCTTTTTATTTTCCTACTGGCCAGACCTGAATGGTTAAGGTACAGTAAAGGAGGCGTGGCCGTGTTTAGCCGACTTTGCTCAACTTTGCCCGACTTTGTCCAACATTGCTCGATGTTGCCCGACGTTGCGCTGGTTAGCGAGGTGCACAGCTACGCGCAAATACATTGTAGTTGTACTGGTTGGTGCGGTGCGCAGCTGCGTGCAAAGACATTGTGCTTGTTAACGTGGTGCTCAGCTATGAGCAATTGGATTTAAACATGCTCAGTACTGGTAAAATGTGCTTAGCAGTGCTTTATATTGCTTAAAATAAGTTACTCATGCCTCAGAATGCATAACCATTTCAACTTCATATATATATATATATATATATATATATATATATATATATATATATATAATTCGTTCACTACTACATATAACATTTGAATGCTTTTTACAAAACTTATACATGGCAAATGTCAGGAAATATTTTTGTATACAGATTTCCAACAGAAAATGGAACGTGCAGTAGTGGGACTCGAACCGGGAATGTTTTCTCTTTGTGTGAAGGCTCTAATCACTACACTATCGCTATTTTGCTTAATTTGCATAGATTTTTCTTATTATCCTCTTCGGTGTTTAAGCTGCTAACTGTAGCTAAGCAATGGGCAAACCCGCGCAAACACGTGCAAATATGGGCAGCTATATTGGAAATAAAACAAAAAAAATTTCTTTTAATTTTTTAATTTGTACGAGGTTTAACATATGGGGGAGTGTAGTGTTACAATGTACACATATGAGTGGACTCACTCATGTAACTCGACATTTCTCAAGTTTTGTCATTGCAGTGGCTTGGATTTTTGGACTGCTCGGCAGTCTGACACGCCCCCTACACTCGTCCATGCACCATGTAAGCTTTAGAGTTGAGGCGGCACGCCCTCATTAATAAGCATGGCACGCTGCTATCATACTCTTAGACTGGCACTTCCGTGTAAGACTAATCTAGTCTTACACGGAAGATTAGTAAATCCTGGGGCTTATCATTAAGGCTCCTTGTCTTGTCAGCTTGCAAGTGGGCGGCCACGGTGGTGCAGTGGTTAGCATTGCTGCCTCACAGCAAGAGGTTCTCTGGTTCGATCCCCAGCTGGGGTGCCTTCTGTGCGGAGTCTGCATGTCCTCCCTGTAGTCGCGTGGGTTTCCTCTGTGTGCTCTGGTTTCCTCCCACATCCCAAAGACATGCTGCAGGTGGATTGGACACTCTAAATTGGCCCTAGGTGTGCGTGTGAGTGTGCCTTCTGTGGAAGGTTGGGCACCGGGCTGGCAACTCGACACCGTAAAACTCCACTGCCAATCAATGTGCAGACAAGGTGATCCACTGTGGCGACCCCTAACCGGGACAAAGCCGAAAGATGAAGAAGAAGAAGAAGAAGTCTTGTCAGCTTGCAAGTATAAAATCCAAACTAAATCATGATGGTCAGTTTCATTACCTGTATCTCACAACCTACCATAGTCATTAAATATCTCTACCACTTTAATTTTAAAACTGTTTTCAGTACTAGTTTCTTTAACATGTCTAGTCAATGAGCTATTAATATTAAAATTTCTTATATCTCTCATGTGCTCCTTCATTCTTTCAAAAAGCATTCTATTAGTTTTACCTATGTAAATTTTAGAGCATAATACACATTGCACTAAGTATACTAGGTTCCTCATTCTACAAGTGGCATGTACCCTAAAGTCATAAGTTGTACCCGTAAGTGGATGAATAAACCTGTTACTAGAGTCTATAAGGGGGCAAAAATTACAAGAGTTACAGGGAAATGTGCCATAGGTAGTGGAAACATCCCTAGTTTTATTGTCATTATAGCACAAAAGCCTCTTGTGATTTTTTTATTTCTAAAAGAAAAGGTGGGTTGTGTTCCCAACACTCTACTTCAGCATCTGCTACCAAGACATACTAGTTCTTTTTAATAACGTCACATACAACCTTAATATTGCTAGAATAAGTGAGATTGATGGTAGGTGCTTTTATGCTAGCTGTAGTATCCGATGTTGTGTAATTATGCTGCCTATCAGAGAAAGATGGAGAAGCTCTACTATTTCTTAGCATCTTAGCCTCATTAAAATCATATTCCACTCCATTAGTTTTATAACCTTGTGCCATTAACTCTTCACCCATAACATCTATTTCTGATAGAAATCTATCTTCCCTGTTATTTAAATGAGACATTTGCAAGGCTTGACCCTTCACTATATTTTTAAAAGTATGTGAAGGGTGTTAGCTATGTTTATATAAAATATAGTTTGACAGTCCTTCCTATAGTGGCTAGTGACAATATTCCCCATCTCATCTTTCTCTAATCTAATATATAAATAGTCAATACTATGCATGGAAGTATGGCTATTAAATTTCAAAAAGCGTGTGGTGGTGTGCAAATATTCAAGAAACGTATTAAATTCAAGTTAAGTCCCTTTCCAAAGCATAAAGACATCATTCACAAAATGCTTATAGAACATGATGTTACTTAAAAATTTGTTATTAGAGAAGACAAATAGCTTTTCCCACTGCGGCAACACTATTTTGGCATAGCTGTTGGCATAGGGGGTGCCCATAGCTACTCCTTTTCTTTGATAATATTAATCACCATCAAAGACAAAACATATTATTTTCTAATACGGTCTCTATGAATAAACATATCAAATCAATTTGCCTGTTATCATAAAGGCCATCATCTAGCAGAAAATTATTGGTAAATTCTAGGCCTTCATCATTAGGTATGACCGTAAATAATGAACAAGTATCCAGTGTTACAAACATAATATCAACACAGTAGTCTATATCAGAACAATAGCTATAAAGCTGTGTTAAGAACTGGCCAGAATCATTCAAAACCACTGGATACTCATCTAGACCACTTTTCAGATGCTTTTACACATATATGGACATCATCTCTGTGACCCATCCTTGACCTGTGACTATAGGTCTTAGCGGCGGGTTATAATAGATAGTCTTTATGTATTTTGGATAAAGATTGAAAATGGGAACAACAGGAAAATCAACACAGCAAAATTTATAAATATCTAAATTGATAATATTCAAAAGCAAACAGTCATCCAACACAGAGTGTACACAATTTGTAACGTCATACAAGTCCTTGGCATCTATTTTTTTCATATGTCTCACAGTCATTAAGATGTTGTAAAACAGAGTCCTTATAGTGGTCACAATCCATAATAACTAAGCCACCCCCTTTATCTGCAGGTCATATAGAAATAGACCTATCATTTTGAAGTCTCTTCAAAGCTTGTGACTCATGTTTAGTTATGTTAAAAAACCTTTTCACACTATTAGGAGATGGCATATTGGGTCTATATTTTATCCTCAAAGAGGCATTCAATCAAATGCCTCTTCATCGACACTTAAACAGCAGAAAATGCCAAACATTCACATCAGTGATTTCTTTCCCTGGGAAAGAAATCACTTGGCCATCCCTGTTAGTTTGCTGTTTTCCACGCTGTAGTGCGATCTCGGAGTTGGTATATTTAGTTGGGGGGTGTGAGTGGCAAAGCCGCCCACTTTATGTTTGTAATGATGTGTTTTTGTTTTGAGGTCAAGCAAATTCTTTCCCAGGGAAAGAAATATCTGATGTGAACATTCAGCATTTGCTGCTTTCATTGTTTATGTGCCGATGAAGAGGGGCATTTGATGGAACGCTTCTTCAAGGATATAATACAGACCCGGCATATTTAAAATTAAGTTTAAATCATGTTCGCATATGTTACAAAAAAACTCTAATGTCGGGTTAAGAGCTGGATTAAATGTACTAAGTCTTTTAAACTTACTTGCTGGCTGTTCATTAGAAAACATGAGTCTCGATCAAGTTCAAAATGGCCGCTGTTCTGTGAACATTGCTATCACTTAGCTCTCTGATATACCCTGGATTAAAACAAATTCAGAAGGCAACACAGAATTAATAATACAGAAAATAACTAAATATTTACTGCTAATATCATCCAGCAAACAGAAGAGGAAGAAAAAGTTACAGATTCAGCTCAGAAACAGCAGGATTAACTAAGATTTCTGAATAACAGCTTAAGCCATGTGCTACTAAGGCCCTGCATCTGACTACAAGATTGGTAAAATACTATACAGCAAGATGTCAGAAAAGGAAAATAATATGGAAACAACAACTAAGACCAAATTCTCAGTACTAGCCTCACCTGAGAAAGACAACTTCAAAAAGACAAAGACAACTAAACAAACTGACAAGTCTAAAACTACAAATAAATCCAAGACAGACCAGCCAGCTAATCTGGAAGACATAAAAACTGCCTTATTACCTATCCAGCAAGCAATAAAGGACTTATCATTACAATTTCAAACCTTTGGTGACTCATTCAGCCAAATAATATCCAGAATGGAAAAATCTGAGTCCAAAATAATAGAAAATGAAATAAAAATTGACTCTATTTCTCACAGAACTGATGCCCATGACAAAAAAATATAAAACTTACAAGCAAAAATAGCAGACCTAGAAGCAAGATCTCGAAGGAACAATATCATCATCAGAGGAATACCTGAAACTGTACCTCATAACAATCTAATACCAACAATCAAGCAAATAATGAATTCCCTGCTAGAGGAGCCTGAAGAAATACAGCAAATAACAATAGAGAGAGCCCACAGACCCCTGAGGGAAATGCAAACACCACTGAAACCAAGACCTGCCTATATTAAAATATCAAGATGTAAATAAAATCATACTGGCAGCAAAGAAAAAAGGCATACTCACCTGGAATAATAATAAAATCTCCTTTGCTCAAGACCTCCCAATACAAATAAGACAGGCAAGACAACTACTATCTCCATACTGCAGGTTCTTAATAGAAAAAAAAAATCAAATTCCAGATGAAATATCCAAATCAGTTAATCTTCTACATGAAAGAGGTTAAATACATGGTCGCTAACCCCAAAGAGGCAAAAGAGACATTGCTGGCCATTTTCAAGCAAATTCCACCTTCAGAAATTAAATAAATCCACAAAAATGATAAACGACCCTTGGGTGAAGAAATGACCCCATTCACAAGCACTCTAGCTGAGATCCAACTCTGAAAGCTCCCCCTTGCTGTCTAGGCCCTTAAATCCACAATGTGAGCCATGAGGAACACAGGAAAAGGAAGTACAGCCTGAGTAGGAACCAAAATTCAACTGCCATTTCTGATGCGCGAATATAGGAAGGAACCTCCTCCTGGGACATTGGTCTGCAAAATCAGTCTCCCTACGATTTTGAGGGCTCCATTAAGAAGAACAGTCAGACAAAATGGATCTCAGCAAGCTCCAAATGATTTTACTGCCTGAAAAATGAAAATTGATCTGCACCAGCTAAAAGAAGAAAGCTGCACCATATATGTCAACCAACCTGCAAGCAAAACCTTGAAGAACTAAGGTACTGTTGAACTGAACCATTCACTAAAACAGTACACCCATTACTGTGAAGGGGAATGAAAATCCAGCCTTAAATAATAGGCAAGAAATAAACTGTCAGAAACAGGCTAGCTCATAGATTAATATTGGGGAAATAAAAAGGAAATAAAATGTTAAATGTTTTATGTAAATACTAGAAATGTGTTAAAAGATCCTGGAGAGAAGTAATCTCAGGAAAATAGTAAAATAACCTAACAATTTTGGGATAATGTAAATATAGCCTTAATATGCTAACTATAGCAGAAGGACTGTTTGGCTAAGCTGTTTTTTTTCTCTGTGTATATACTTCCTACCCCTGATAAATAGGCGCCAAGTATATATTGTATAACCCACACAGACTGATGTGGAAAAACATTACAGGCACCAAAGAAGGCCGAAATCTGAATAAATAAAAGGGAGGAAAAAGAAGTCAAATGAAAGAAAAATGTAAAAAATGACAAGATTGATTATTTAACAATTTACTGAGGAATGTATATTAATATGCTGTTTTAAAAAATACTATTAGAAAGAATTAGCCACAAGACAAAAACAATACATGCTGTACCTTAAATGCAATACCATAATTGTATAAATAGTATGTTGGAAGAGGCTAGGGACATTAAGTAGCAGTGTTTGTTGAGGGAACTAGTATGTTCAGCTTTGTCCGCATTGTATATAGAAACACAGGGGGGATACTATGGGTTAAATCTATATCTTTAAAAAAAACACATTCCAAGATTAGACGTAAAGGTAAACCATATAACAAACCTTTATCCCCCCCCCCCGATTATTCCTGGTCCAGGGATATAGTGGCTAGGCACAGAGTAGGGACGGGGATAAATAGATGCTTTCCTAAACCATCACACAGTAACACATACAAAGATAACAAAACAAAACTAATATACATGACATATCTAAGGAATACACCTAATAAATAAATGTGGGAAACAGAATCAAGGAACGTTAAAGGGCTCCAAAACAAGAAGAAAAGAAAACTATTCTTACACCTTACATTGAACACCACAGCCAACCTCATACTAATACAAGAAACACACTTGACTGAAGAGCAATGGGCAGAAATTAGCAGAAAGAAATAGTTAAGTCAAATCATAGCTTCAGAGGGGAAAACAAACAGTGCTGGGGTGGCCATAATAATTAAAAAAACAATATAAGGAAAAAATACTTAAAACCAAAGCTGACAAGGAGGGAAGGTGGTGTTACGTAACATTTACTAGTCATACAATACCAAAACCTATAATGGTACTTAATGTTTACGCACCCTGTAATAACCAACAACACTTTTTTATGTAATTATACCCAACCTTAAACCAATTTAAAAATCACTACCTAGTGATTGGAGGTGACTGGAACACATATCAAAACCCAGAAAAGGATAAATCTAATCTGACCAAATCACATAATAAACAAGCCACATTAGCCCTTAATGAACTCAAACAAGATTTCAAACTATATGACCCTTTTAAATATGGGAAGAGTGAGGATAAAACAGGGAAATTCACATTCTATTCGCAATACCACAAAATGTCTTCTTAATCTCTGACATATTCATTAACATGGACCCAACAATAACTATTCATACCAGGATCCTTTCAGATCACTCCAAAATCACACTGAACATTAACTGGGATAAAAAGATATATTTAGAGAATAGGGGTCATAATTGGTCATTAAACCCTAATTTACTTTCCAAAATGGATGTAATAAAAGAAACAGAAGCAATACTAAAAATAGCTCTTACAAATATCATTAACTCCCAAGTACCAACTCACATAGAATGGGCTGCAACCAAAGCACAAATCAGAGGATTGTTTATCAAAAAAGCAGCATACTATAAAAAAATACAACTGAAAGAGGAGCATACACTGAAAGGGAAAATAGAGCATCTTGAAAAAGAACTAATAAATAACCCCAAGAACCAAACAGAAGCAGAACTTTTAAAACTGCAAAGGGATCTATATATGTTAGAAACCAGGAACCTATCCTTTTATGAAGCCAGAATGTTAGTCACTTATGCAGAAGAAGCTCAAATACCATCTAGAGCTCTGGCCAGAATTATCTCCCAACAAAAAAATGCCTCCAGTATATCAGAAATAAACTACAGAGACAAAAACTACACAAAAAATGAAGGCATTATTAAAACATTTGAACAAATATACTCTCAAATATATGGAGCACAAATACTACAAACCTCAAAGGAAGATAGAACTCTTTTCCTTCAAAAACTGAAATTCCCTAAACTAAATTTAGACCAACAAAAAAAAAAAATAACTGAACCGATATCTGTTAGTGAAATTATTACAACAATCAAAAACATAAAGTGCATAAGGCTCCGGGTCCGGATGGACTCACATCAGAATTTTACAAAGCATGTTCCCCCTTAATAGCCAAGCTACTATACTATACACTGAATTACATAATAAACTATAAAATAAATGATATCCACTTTAATGCCTCTAAAACCATCTTTATATTAGAAGAACACACAGACCCCAAAAACCCTGACAGCTACAGACCCATCTCCCTCTTAAATATAGATACTAAAATATTTACCTCTGTACTTGCAAACAGAATGAAAAATCTGATAGAGAAAATCATCTCCCCAGAACAATCCAGTTTTACGCCACATAGACAGACTAGTGACAATACATTAACATTAGATGCACTGATATCCTACGCTAACCGATACAATATCAACATCTACACAATGGTAGTGGATGCCCACAAGGCATTTGATGGGGTTAACCTAGAATTCTTACTCCAAACACTACCCTACTTTAACATACCCAATAACTTCATTCAGATCATCCAAACTCTCTATAGCAACCCATATACATCTCTATATATAAATAAAACTTGGTCAAATAGGATTGTAATAAAAAATGGAACAAGACAAGGATGCCCATTATCACCCTTCCTGTTTAACCTATACCTAGAACCACTCTTTCTATACATTAAACAAAACACATACCACAATCCTCCATCAACACACAACTTCAAAATATACTTCACTGCATTTGTGGATGATCTGAGCATATACTGCACTACACCAGATTCCGATATAAACAAAATAATAGCTGCAATTGAAAATTTCTCGACTATGTCTAACTACAAACTAAACCTCAATAAAACTAATATTTTCCTCCTAAAAACACCCAAACTCATCTCACTAATACCATTGTTAAACACAATAAAAATAAAAGAAGAAACTAAATACCTGGAAATCACCTTTTTTCCAGAATAACTTCTACCAACACAATGTGTGTAAACCTTCAATGGCAAAACATAATGCAAGACTGTAAAAGATGGAACAACCTAAAACTACCATTCTTGGCCAAAGTATCAATAATCAAAATGAACATTTTACCTAGACTAATATTCATGACATCACAGAAAATAATACATAATAAATTCTTCAAACTTTTATTTATATAATTTATATGGGAACCCAAAAAAAACCCAGAATCTCCTATCCAAAATTAACACTCCCTAAAAACAAAGGAGGACTAAATTTACCAGATTTTAAAATGTACTACTCAATCATTAACACTAACAGAATATTATGAATAGCTGAACCATCAATGGAAAATTGGTCTCCTCTTTGGGTGACAATCTATTATAGATATATTAAAGCTCTAGGTTTCAATCCCAAAGCACTTCCATTCCTGAATCAGAAAAAAATATAAACTTATAACATTACAGAGCCCTTAAAACATTCTATCAACTTAGCACAAAAACTCTTTCAATTCTTGAACATTGGACAAGCCATGACAATACTGCAACCCCTTCATAAAAACACAAATTTAAAAATAAATAAGATGCTGGACTTAGTCCCTTTTCCCAGACTGAAAGATAAAACAATCCAAGATATTTATCCTTACCTTAATTGCTCAATACAAGAAATGAGGACCAACTTAAACCTCCCTAAATCACACATAATAATCCTAAGACAAATCAAAGAACTGTGTTCCAGTTACCTCCAAAATGCTACTATGACCAGTAGTGACATAGAAACTTGTAGCAAGTTTTGGAAAACTATTGTCACAACAAAGAAAACTATTACTAATTTATATAAAATGATAAATGAAATCAAATACCAGAAATACCTCCTCTTCTCTAACTACTGGAGAAAAATTAAACCATCCATAGATGATCAGCAAATAAGCCAGGCAATCAATCTAACACTGAAGATTATACTCCTCAAAAAGTTAGCATACACTCAGCTCATGATCAATAATAATGCATATTTTACACCTGCAATCCTACACAAATTTAACACATCAAAATCGCCTTTCTGCTCACACTGTAAGGACCAGATAGCTGACTTATTCCATATATTTTGAAGCTGTAAATGTGTCTATAAACTCTGGAACTCTCTCAAGGTACAATTACAAAAAATGGGTTATCAAACATCAACATTAACTTGGGAATTCACTCTATTACACATTCTCCCACCCAACATACCAAGAAAACGAGCAAATACACTTTTAACAATCTTCCTACTAATGAAACTGTATATAGCTTTTAAATGGCTAGCTACGATAAATATCTCTTGGGAGGGTTTTAAACAAGTAGTTATATAACAACTTTTAACTCATAAAATAGTAATAGATAAAAGAAACAAAAACATGAAATCCAGAGAAATGTGGGAACTAACTTTTAATATCATATTAGCATAATTAATCACACAGCAACTTAGAAATATACTCTAATGGAACCAAAGAACACATACAAGTTCAGACATTAAATAATAACTTGGATATTACGAATGTATATACTGTCTGTATATTTGTGGAATTAACAGTGAAAGCATCTATGTACATAATGTAAATAGATATGTTGTACGACTTATATCCTGTGGTATTGACATCAATGTATAACATATATATACGGTCATGTTGTAAGATGTTTTTTATCTGTGACATTTATTAATGTAAAAAAAGAAATTATTGAAAAAAAAAAAAGAAAACATGAGTCTCAGCATAACAAGTCGTGCAAACATGCGAAGGTCCATTGATATTTCCCCTAATAATGAAGCACTAGCTGGAATGAATGATGAACCTTTCTGTAGTAGTTTATTTTTGTTCTCATCCAGCTCCCTTGAAGATATATTAAACACTAAGTTGTTACTTCTTTGGCCCACATTTTCTTCAGCAATGGCATTTATACTGTTTCCTGCTGTTCTAAATGGTGTTTACACCCTCTGCTGTTGGAGAGACCACTCTCTTCTGCTTCCTCTTGTCTCAAATAGGAAGAGGTAAATTAAAAAAAAACCTTACCACTGCAGCCAGGGATGATCTTCTCTTTAGGGCACACATCAGTCAAGTTCGTTAATGTTGCACCAGAGGTCATAGAGAGTGAATTAACACTCATCACTGGTGCACAAGCTGCTGATGTTTGTTGAGTGACTTACTCCCTATGGATATCACTGGCTGCATTATCAGTAATTCTATTTTGATCCCTTTAAGTTTTGACCAAGAAAACACTTCACCACTATTGAACTCGTGGGTCTTTTGGTGTTTTAACCTAAGTTCATAAGCCAACACATTAGTTAATACTTCTTCTAAATGCAATTTAACCAAAGAAGGTGGATAGTTCTCAAAAAGGGAATGTTGTTTTTCAAGAATGGTGTCTATTAAAGAATCCTCAAATGGTTTAAAGTAGTCTATTAACATTTGTATATAAGAAAATCTGTTATCTAGATTTAATTTCTACCAATTCTTTAGCAATTCCGGATGCAATGTACCATAGGCGGACATAATGAAATACGTAAGCCTCTAGGTACAACTTTAAATTTGAGGCATGCTTCCATATGCAGTCTTTGCCATTGATGGTGTTTTAGCTTAAATAGCTGATTCTGTAATTGAGTTGTCATCTCTTTCAACAGCTCTAAGTCCATATCGGTACCTCCTGGCTCAATTTCCCTTTCAGATATATTCATAGAAAGCAATGGATTGTAACCCACATGCAGCAGGTGATTAAGTAAGTTCATCCTTATTTGTGTACATGTAGTACCTGGATTAAATTCCAGCTCCAAGTCTCTATCTTCCACCATGGTATTCATCTAGAAAATAAATATTAACGTAAAAATGAGGAACCGAATGAAAAACCAAAAGCACATAAATGTTAATAAATAGACAAAAAAACAAACGGTGCTATAATGGCAGTAGGTACTTTTAATATAAAAAAAAAAGGTAAGCGCTTTCATAAAAACTTCTTCAGACCATAAAATAACAACACAGCATGACCATTTAAATACAAAGCACGAGAGATGTAAGAAATTTTAATGTTAATAACTCATTGGCTACACATGTTAAAAAAACTAGTATTGAACACAGTTTTAAATTCAAAGTGGTAGAGATACTTAATGACTATGTTAGATTGGGAGATATTGGTAATTGAGCATTGTGAGCTATTTTGGATTTTACATTTGCAAGCTGTCAAGACAGGGGGCCTTAATGATAAGGTCTCTTTAAAACCCAAATTAAAGAAAAGAAGAGGGTAATTGCATTTTATATCATGTGATTTGAAGTTGTTGGAACATTGGATAATGTGTGTATTTGTATTTAAATGGCCATGTTGTGTTGTTATTTTATGGTCTGAAGAAGTTTTTAAAGAAGCGCTTACCTGTTTTTTTTATATTAAACGTACCTACTGCCATTATAGCACAGTTTGCTTTTTGTCTATTTATTTACATTTATGTGCTTTGGTTTTTCATTTGTTTCCTCATTTTTACATTAAAATAATAATTTATTTCATTCATGTTTCAGAAAGAGAGAAAATCATGAAATGTTAACATTTTTGTTGCCATGACTAGACAAATCTTGAAAAATGCCTTTAATTGAAAAAGGTAAAACATTTTGGAAAATATTATGTGAAGTTAAATATTTCAACTAAAATTGACCTCATTTAGATGTCCATTCATTAGCAGAAGTAGAATAAAACAATACACCTCAAATAAGTTGATAAATTCAAAAGTTGGCAAATGAAGAACTGTCATTAATTTTGGGTAATGTTAATTTGTCAGATAACATTGTAGGAGATTTGGGAAAACATCAGTATTTTGAATGAAAAAAGTTGTAAAATAAAAAAAGAAAGTAAGACTTTACTTAAATAAAAATAGCCACATGAATAAATTATTTATTTATTATTGCTGTCTTAGAGAACAAAGACAATTTCAGGTTGTTTCATCTTATAATAACATTCTTCTATCTCTTCAAGTTCAGAGAAAGTTATTAATATTTAGAAGATATAAAACTTTGACTAATATGCTAAGATATATAAAGTCAGATCAATTTTATTAGGGAATTAGAAAGCTTAAATAAGGATAATTGTCACTAAAACCAATGATGTTTATATAAATTGGGCTTGTAACTACACACCTAAAAAAATAATAGTTGTTAATACATGGGAAATATCAGTTTCAGGTAGGTGGTATTATCTACCAATAATATTTAGAGGAAGTATGTGTCATTTGAATTACTTATGAGTAACTGTGTTAGGAAGAAAAATAAACAGTGGTTACAAACAGAAGTTAAAAGATAGGCAAATAAGGCATGTTCCTGTCTACGTCTGACTTTGGCTGGTGTAGATTTAGAAGGAACATTATGATGTTCATCGTGTTTCACTGTTGCACTCATTACTCTTGGGTTATCCTGCTGGCAGGCTACCCACAGTCGGCCAGAATTCCAAAGTCTAGGTCCGGCATCGGTTGCTGACACCTCTTCCCTGACGTCAGTGTGCCAGGGGTATAAAAGATGCAGTCTACTCCATTTTCTTCAGTCTTTCTTGCCGCACGGTGCCCGAAGCAAAAGCAGTTCGCAAGTGCCGGTCGGCCGACTCCTGAGATTTTCAAATCCGAATTTCAGAACCGAAGTCTTAAGTAAAGCTAAGTACTCCATTGGGGAAATTTTTTCTTGCTCCAGACCGATGTCAGAAAAAGTTAACAATTGTATTTCTTGTGGAAAGCAAATACCTCATAAGGATTTTCATTCTTACTGTATTCCTTGCCTAGGCCCTGATCACAATGTTGCTAGCTGTCGGTTTTGTGCTAGATTTAACCAATGCACTGTCAAGCGTCGGTTCGATTTTGCATTTCATTACTTTGGCCGAAGATTTAATTACATAATGCCATCGGACCAGTCGACAACTGGAGTTTACAAAAAACGCAAGGACAAGGAAAAGGGTAGGCATCCGAGGTCCAAAACCGACGAAGAAGCCTCTGCTAGGCCAGTCGCCCGTTCGCTGGTTCTCAGTGAGCTGCTTTCGCAGCCCCTGGCGCCCGCTACCTCAGAACCACAGGCCGCTTCCGACTCCCATGTGGAGCCGACTGGGCCTCTGGATACTCAAGGTGTTGGACACTTGGAAATCATTCCCTCAGATGCGTCCGGAACCGCTGAGCAGGCATTGGCTTCTGAGGGTGTTTTCAGACCTACACAACTATATATTAAGCCATCTTCAGTTTCCAAGACAATGACTAAAGCAGCTCTAAAGACAAAGAAACAAGTACAGTATTCTCCTACTCAGACTTCCATGCCTAAAAAACAGATGCTCAAAATGGCCGAAGACCTAATTACTTTGATCAGGGGCTCCCATCCCCCTCCTGATAAGAGGCCTAGGCAAGAGACAGAGTATGATTCTTCTGATCAGGTTTCTATTTCCTCTGATTCCTCTTCTGAACAGGATTACTCCATGCTTCCCTATGAGGATTCCGATGCTGAAGAATCCATTCCTTCAGCCTCGCCACCTGAGGATTACTCTTTTGGAGAAACCCTACATACCATGAGGGAGCATTTCCACTGGGAGAGCCAAGATTATTCTGAATCTAAGAAAACTTTCTGCTACTTCCTCAGCACAGATCCCTTGCTATTCCACCTGCTGTAGACATTGTAGATGATGTATTTTCAGAGTCCGGACTGTCCCCTGTCTATTTTACCCCCTGCACCTGCTAAGCCAGACAGATACTACAGGGTCCCGGATTCTCATAAATTCCTGTATAAAAACCCCGCTGCTGACCCAGAAACTATATCTCAGGGTCCCAAAGGGGTTAAAGCTTCCACTGCAAAAAAAACTGTCCCCTCTGATAGGGATTCCAGGGCTCTAGACAGATGGGGGAAAAAAGTCTATACTTCGGCTACCGTGGCTGTAAGGGCTTTAAATTGTCAGTTTCATATGCTTAAATATCAGCAATATTTAATGTCACTGCTTAAACAGAAATTGTTGACAAATACTGAATGTTCAGAGAACAAGGAATTGCAGGATTTATTTCATGCAGCTGAACAAGTGGGAAAGCATACTTTGCAATGTGGTTATGATTCACTGGAGGCCTCTTGCAGGGCCGCTGTTACAGGTTCTGTTATTAGAAGGCATGCTTGGTTAAAGGAACAGAATCTGCCTGATCATGTTAAAGCAAAATTATTAGATGCACCATTACAGCATGATACTTTGTTTGGTACTAAAGCAGAAGAGGTGCTGAAAAAAATGGAGGATAAAGCAAAATCCATGCAGACAGTCAAGGATTTCTTACAGGTACAGACACCCAGGTTTAGCAGAAACTGGCCTTCTAAAAATTGGTCCTTTCCAGTGTCAGACAGACCACAAAGAGGCAGATACAGGCATCCCAGAGGCAGATCTCAGCCCCAAGGCTCATACAGGCCTAAACAATGGGGAGTTCCTACCTCCAAAAGCGGAAAAGACAAATCACAACCTTACAGGAAACAGTCCCAATGACTTTCCTCTAGTAGATCTAAGCACTTTTCTTTTGGCAGCCTGCTTAGGGGGAAAACTAGCACTTTTTTCATCAAATTGACAAAGGATTACCCAAGACAAATGGGTACTGAACATAGTGTCCCAAGGCTACAGGTTCCACTTTCACACTCTACTAAGGCCAAAAGGTATGCCAGACCTGCCACACAATCAATGGGCAGAGGTACAAAAACAAATTACAGCCCACATGGATATGAGGGCCATTCAGCAGGTACCACAACAAGAGCAGGGGCAAGGATTTTACTCCAGACTTTTCCTAGTACCCAGAAAGGACAAAACCTGGAGACCAATACTGGACCTGTCTATACTAAATACGCTTCTGGATGTTCCAAAATTCAAGATGTTGACTCTACAGCAGCTACTGCCCATGCTGGGCAAGAAGGCTTGGCTCGTAACTTTGGACCTAAAAGAGGCATACCTGCATGTTCCAATCAGACAATCTTGCAGAAGATACCTCAGATTCATAGCTGGCTCAATGCATTACCAATTCTCTGCACTGCCCTTTGGCTTATCTACTGTGCCCAGGGTCTTCACAAAATGCCTAGCACCAGTAATTGTGTTTTGCAGACAAAAAGGAATTCAAATATATCCCTACTTGGATGACTGCCTTATTCAAGCAGAGAACAAAAACATTCTTCTAAAGCATCTGGCATTTGTAAAAAGATTACTAATTGGCCTGGGGTACACAGTAAACGAAAAGAAATCAAAACTAGCGCCCTCTCAAGAGATAATATTCCTGGGTGCAAGCCTAAATGCAACTGGCCAGATGGCTTATCTCACGCCAGACAAACAAAAGCAACTGACTACTTACTTCAAGAATTTGGCAGCAAAAACCCACTTATCTGCAAGGAAAATCCTGCAGGCCTTGGGATTAATGGCATCCTGCATTCTACTAATTCCATATGCCAGACTGCATATGAGGAAACTACAATGGTATCTAAAAAGTGTTTGGACTCAGCATTGCCACAGTCTGGAGACAGTAATTGCACTCATTTCCTGCCTGCAACAGGAATTTTGATGGTGGGCAGTAGCCTGTCACAACAACAAGGGTCTGCCATTCGGTTTATCCACAACCAGACAGACACTGACAACAGATGCATCAGATTATGCCTGGGGGGCCCATATTCAGGGCACATGGCCTGCAAACCAGATGCATCTTCGCATCAATAAAAAAGAGATGCTAGCTGTTCAAAATGCCCTGACAGCTTTCAAGGACCTGCTTCATCCAGGACAATTACTGATAAAGACAGACAACACTACGGTCATGTGGTACATAAATAAGCAGGGAGGTACACATTCCTACCCCCTCTGCAGACAAGCAATGATCTTATGGGACACAGCATTGGCTTTTAAAGTTCACCTGCAAGCACAATTCTTGCCAGGAAAAACAAATACTCTGGCAGACGAACTAAGCAGAAACCTCATGGATCCCCATGAATGGAAACAGGATCCACAAGTCTTCAGCATGATAATAAGGAAATGGGGATGCCCAAACATAGATCTATTTGCCTCTCCTCACAACTGCCAATTGCAGAGATTTTGCACAAGGATTTATCGCAAGCAAGTATGGAAAGTGGACGCCCTATCCTTCAACTGGAAAAATCTAACAGTATATGCTTTTCCCCTACTGCCTCTCCTTCCCAGGGTACTCCTAAAGGTCAGACAAGAGAAGCCAAAAATGATACTGATTGCACCAGACTGGCCATGCCAGCACTGGTACCCAATCCTAAAGAGCTTATCTCAAGGTCCATCATGGATATTGCCTCAAACTTCTCACTTGCTGACCCAACAAAACAATCAGATCCTGCACAGCCAACTCAGGACCTTAAATCTGGCAGCATGGCGGATAATGTAGCCATTCAGAACACTCCTCTTTCAAAAGCTACTATGGATGTTATCTTGGAAGCCAGGAGGCCCAGTACCAGAAAATCTTATGCAGAAAAATGGAAGAGATTCTGTGCTTGGAACCAGGAACAAGGCATTGACATGTGTTATCCTTCAGATTTTACAATACCTAAGTGAGATGCTAAACAAAGGCCTTTCTTTCTCATCTATTAAGATTCATGCCTCTGCCATTTCAGCCCATTACAATACGGAACCACCTATCTTTTCTCATCCTTTAATAAGACGGTACCTCAGAGGGGCCAAAAACCTTAGGCCTCCAAGAAGAGCACCAATTCCGGCCTGGGACCACAATTATGTTTTGGAAAAACTCACACTGCCTCCTTTTGAGCCAGCATCAACAGCAGATATAAAATTCTTATCCTGGAAAACAGCTCTGCTCCTAGCAATAACCTCTGCAAGGTGAGTCTCGGAGTTACAAGCACTCATGGCTGTGGAACCTTTCATCATTTTTCATCCAGACAGGGTTTCTCTGAGGACAAACCCTACATTTATGCCTAAGGTGGTGTCCAGTGTAGCCCTCAACCAAACCATTCACTTGCCAACCTTTTATCCTAATCCACAGAACAAGGGTGAGAACATTCTGCATTCTTTTGAGCCAGCATCAACAGCAGATATAAAATTCTTATCCTGGAAAACAGCTCTGCTCCTAGCAATAACCTCTGCAAGGTGAGTCTCGGAGTTACAAGCACTCATGGCTGTGGAACCTTTCATCATTTTTCATCCAGACAGGGTTTCTCTGAGGACAAACCCTACATTTATGCCTAAGGTGGTGTCCAGTGTAGCCCTCAACCAAACCATTCACTTGCCAACCTTTTATCCTAATCCACAGAACAAGGGTGAGAACATTCTGCATTCTTTGGACATACACAGGCAGTTATGATTCTGCTTGGACAGAACTAAAGCTTTCAAAAAGACTGAGCAACTTTTAGTGTCATATGCTGCAGGATCACAAGGAAAGGCTATCTCAAAACAGACTATTTCTAAATGGATAGCCCATTGCATCCATTTCTGCTATTTTCAACATGGCAAATCAGTGCCTAAGGGCATTAGGCCTCATTCCACCAGAGCAGCAGCCACTTCAGCAGCCTTCCTCAGAGGAGTACCAACCAAAGATATGTTAGAGGCTGCAACTTGGAGTTCAGTGCACACCTTCACAAAGCACTACCACTTACCTCTTTACTCTAAGTCCAGAGCAGGCTTTGCCACTGCAGTTCTGCAGGGCCTCATAGCCTCTCCTAATCCTATTTAGCCCAGCCACCCTTCCTCAGCTTTGGGATTCAACCCAAGAGTAATGACTGCAGCAGTGAAACACGATGAACATAGTACAGTTGTGTACCTACCATAAATGTAGATGTTCGAGTGCATTCACTGTTGCAGTCCAGGTTACCCACCCACCACCCCCCTTTTCTTTGCTGGGACTTATCTGCACTTCTCTATCCTATACAACCTATTTGGTGTATTTGCTTGTAGATGAAGGACATGTTATTTTTGTGCATGCATTTTATTGGCATATATTTTTCAGCCTACCAATTTGGGGGCACCTGACATCTGGGGCAAGAAAAACTGAAGAAAATGGCGTCGGCTGCATCTTTTATACCCCTGGCGCACTGACATCAGGGAAAAGGCGACAGCAACCGACGCTGGACCTAGACTTTGGAATTCTGGCCGACTGCGGGTAGCCTGCCAGCAGGATAACCCAAGAGTAATGACTGCAACAGTGAATACACTCAAACATCTACATTTATGGTAGGCACACAACTGTACTTTCTTAGAGAAAAACTTTAGAATACTTAAAAAATATTTAATACAGTAAATAAATGAGAGATATCCATATTTCTCTAAAACCTTGAAAAATGTCATGTGCCCTGGAAAAAAGGCTTTGGATGCATCTTTATGTAAAAGCAAAGCAGGAAAGCTACATTTCTGATTTAGTATAGATAAGTTTTATAACATTAAGATGTGGTCCTGCATTTGTCCAACCCGAGTAGTTCTTGTCTAGAACACAGAACATGAATACAGAGTAGCCTAATTATTCGTTTTAACAGGAATGGCAGCAAGCATTGTATGTTATGATCAATAAGGAAAAAAAAGAGTGAATGGTTTAGTTCACAGTAGTTAAGGTTCTGACCGAGAATTAAAACATTACTAGAAAACAGTTCTAGAACTGTTAAGATGTGTGTCAGTGATTCCAAAAGTCTAAATGTGGTAATATACTTTCCAAAAGAAATTTTGACTTTTTTACAATAAAAGTTTATAGAAAAATACAGTAACTCTGTCTGGATGTAGAGTCTTACTAATGATTAGCTGGTCAATAGTCTGTAAGATTTGTTCATGTGGTATTGTAGCCTCAAGAGTATTTGTTCTCCCTTAAAGACAAATAGAAAAGCAACTGAATCCAAGACATCTTGAACAAAAACAGTCACAGCTTGTTGAGATGATTTAGAATATATGTATAAATAAATAAGTAATAAACTTGTTTAATATGTCTTTACCATGATATGCTGATGGGGACTGGCACCATTCTTAATATTTTGCCAAATGTTTTAATTAAATCCAAAGTGAGTGAGTTCAGGAAAATGCTTAGTTGGATTTTCTAGTCAGTAATTTTCTTGTGACTGTCTTCTCAAATCATCTTAATTTTAAATATTTCCAGTGCATGCTTTGGGAAGCATTAAACATATTATGTGGCAGATCTTTATTTGTATAATAATCTTTACTAACTAAAAATCATAAGATCATAGCTTTAGTAAAGCTCTATATAAGGTGAGCCTTTATTAATAAATTATCTAACTCATGCAGTAGTCCATCAAAATTATTGTTAATAGAATTACGAATTTCAAGGTCTCAAGAACTCAGGAATTCACTGTTTAGAAAGTAAATTCAGAAAGGTTTTGTTGAGACTAAAGTATAACATGGCAGCAGTGTGGGTGGAGTAAGGGCTAGGATTAGAAGTAATCTTGCTAAATATGTCTGCCTCTAGATGAAACAGGAATCACATATAACTCAACCTTCTTTAAGGCCCTAAACACATACACCCCATTAAGAATTAAAAGAATCCAGTCCAAACCAGCATGATGCCTTACTAAAGAAACAAAATTGATAATGAAAAAAGACAATGCATGGAAATCCTGGAAAAAGAATAAAACAGACAAATTCTTTAAGCAACTTAGAAGTATCTCCAAAAGCAAAGTAACATAGGATAAGAAATCCTATTTCACAAATTTACAAAATAACTCTTAGTCCTTCTGGTCATGTATTAACCACCTCCTACATCCAGGTCAAACTATACAACCTTCCTTATACATTAGTGATGATCCCAGTCACATCACCTCCCAATTTAACTCCCATTACATACAGTCACCTCTCTTTTGACCACTTCATCTACAGTAAATATCCCCAAACTCACCAACAATAATAAATCAGATGTATCCTCACCACCTTAGCCCCTGATAATTTACCCTCTGAATATCTAAAACTTGCAGAAGAAGCAGTAGCCTACCCAATAGCTATACTCATAAATCATTCCACCAAGAAATGATATGTACACATCCTATTGAAGAAAGCATATATTCTTCCAGTACATAAATGAAGAATCTCTACTGAATTCCCCAACTATAGGTCAATAACTATATCCTGTCCCCTTTCAGATATTCTTGAAAAATGTGTCCAATGTCAACTTATCAAATTCATAAAAAGCAATAAACTTGTAACCCCCATACAACATGGTTTCAGTCCTCACTGTAGGACTGCCTCAGTCCTTCTCAGCTTTACCTCAACTATAAATCAAGATATAAATTATAGCAACTTGATATCAGCTGTTTTCTTTGATCTCTCTAAAGCGTTTGATATGTTTTCTCATACTTTTCTTATTCAAGACTCTCTACACTACACCTTGATAATACATCACTTAGCTGGTTTGAAAATGTTCTCAATAATAGATGCCAGGCAGTTAAATGGAAGCCATCTTATTCCACATTTCTCTCTATAACAGTTGTTGCCCCCAATGATACATTCTTGGCCCCATCTATTTGGTATATTCATCAATGAGCTTTCCAATGCTATAAAAACATGTCACAATTTTGCAGTATGCAGATGACTCCACATTTACTCCACAAAAAAAATAAATAAATAAATATATATATATATATATATATATATATATATATATATAGAACAAATCACCCAGGAATCTTTCCAATTTGTGGAAAGATGGTTAACCAGCTCTTAACTTTTGTTAAACCCCATCCAAATTAATGCTGTTTACCTCAAGACAGTTTCTGCAAGAAAAGTCACAATTAACCTTAACCACACTAAATCAAACCAGCATTGAGACAATGTCCAGTATAAAGCTTCTAGTTAAAGTAATAGATGAAAACTGCAGGTCTGATCTGCACCTAAGAGAAACCATTAAAAAAGCAACAGAAATTAGGAGCCATGATCCGCGGTGGTGCAGCGGTAGCATTGTTGTCTCACAGCAAGAGTTTCTCCCGTTCGATTCTCAGCTGGAGTACGGGGAGTGCCTTCTGTGTGGAGTCTGCATGTCCTCCCCACGTTTGGGTGGGGATTCGAAAGACATGCGTAAATGGGCATGCCTTCGTTGAAGGTTGAACATTGAGCTGGCACCTCGGCGTTCGTGAAAATCTACTGCCAATCATTAGTGGACCGGAGTTCCGCTGTGGCAACCCCTAACTAGGAAAAAGCCAAAAGACGACAACAAATAGAATAAAACCATACCTCACCCCAGCAACAAAAAATAATTAGCATCCTCCTTATTGCCATGAGCTCTACCACATGCCACTCCAGTATTTACAGACTTGCAGTTCACAATACTTTCCCTTCTAGAACAGTACTATAATGAGGTTGCTAAATTTGCAGTAAACATGTCTTACAAATCCCTTAATTGCATCTCTCTAAAAATTCTATCTTGGCTCAAACTTCCTCACTACCTATCACACTTACATTTAGTAATTGCACATAAATTGTCCCTCAACCTAGACCACTGTCCAGAGTTAAATAAAATAATTCAGCAATATTAACCCAGCAGAACTCTTCATTCATCCAAGAAACTACTACTTCAAATAACTAAATCGAATAACTCTGTAGGCGATTCCCTATACTCTTCTTATGTCTCAAGGCTCTGGGATGCTTTGCCTCTTCCCTTTAACAAAATAATCATCTCAACTCCTTTAAATCTCAGTTTAAGCAATATCTTTCAGATACCTGGCAGTGCTTATGTTGAATCCCATGATAATTTCAATAACCATCAACCCAGAAATGTTCAACTGACTCTTACCTTCTCTAATGTCCAAATATAAAGCTTCATTCTCTATGTCATCTCACAAACATCACTACTTAAATGGCACCATAACTTAATCTAAACTAATGATGTTTCCCTATTATGCTCACTTGAATAACTAAACAATTCTCAACTATTGAGCCTATATTGTAATTTTATTCTTCAGTTTTGTGTAAAAAATGAATATCTGTTGTAGCCTGTTGTTGGATTTCCTGTTATACTTTGCTTTTGTGTGCCATATCTCTGTATGTGTTTTCTGAATACATGTGTGTGATTTCTTGATTGTGGAACTTTTTGCCCCGGACTTCTACTGAAGAGGGATCACAACCTGTGCCCAGTCAGACTTATCCTGGTAAACAAATGTTAATAAATAATAATAATTAAATAAATACATTGTTTCCTAAAATCCACGGAAAAACTCATTTCATAGCCAAGGTGTGTGTTTGTGTGTGTGTGTGTGTGTGTGTGTGTGTGTGTGTGTGTGTGTGTGTGTGTGTGTGTGTGTGTGTGTGTGTGTGTGTGTTGTGTATGTGTTCGCATGTGTCTGTGTGTTGTGTATAACAGAAAAAAGTAAAATCCTTTCTATTAGGATGAAAATATCTTTACAGGTCAACCATAATAAAAGGTCCCACAAGGCCAAGGATGGTGTCAGATTCAGGAGTGGAGAAGGATGAAGGGATAGAACTTTCATTTTAAGAGGATCAGTTGTTGCATTCCAGTCATTTGCAATTAAAACCAGAATTAAAATCACTGAGAATTTCAACTGCAGCACCAACTCTGTTGTTTATGTTGTGAATTGCTCGACCTGCAGCTCTTTTTACATTATTAAAACTACCAAGAGACTAGCAGACAGACCCAAAGAACATCTGCTAGCCGTCAAACACCAGAGCCTCTCCAATGTGCTAGTGCGATATAGCATAAAATTCACACCACTTCTCTGGCTTCAATTTTTCTTATCCTTGACAGGGTCACTCCTTTTTTGAAGATACTGATAACCTCCTCCGAGTCAGGGAACTCAATTTTCAGCTGCTTCTTCAGGCAGACATTTCCCCAGGCCTCAATGATCACATTAACATGAAATGTGCGTTGAAGTGGTTCAGTTAAACCACTGCACCACCTGTTTGCCAACACAGCCATCACTATTCCTCCTACTTTAGGATCTACGTCTTTAAGCTACCTAGCTCTCAACTTAGGTACTAAACATTTGCACACTATACCTACCACTTTAGCTCCACCTGTATCTCAAACACATAACTTTACCTCTACCACCACTCAACACAATGCCACCTGTATCTCCCCTTCGGTATTTGTCTTACATGTTTTATTTCTACACCTCCCTAATCAGCAAGCAACACCACCTATTTTTCAACCTTGGTAAATACTATGTTAAATAATATGTTTAACCTTTTTATTTGTCAGTGTGTAACCTTTTGGGTGGCCATGGTGGTGCAGCGGTTAGCGTTGCCGCCTCACAGCAAAAGGTTCTCCGGTTCAATCCTCGGCTGGGGTGCCTTCTGTGCAGAGTCTGCATGTCCTCCCTGTGGTTGCATGGGTTTCCTCTGGATGCTCCAATTTCCTCCCACATCCCAAAGACATGCTGTAGGTGGATTGGACACCCTAAATTGGCCCTAGGTGTGAGTGCATGCGTGCATGTGTGTGCCTTCTGTGGAAAGTTGGGCACCGGGCTGGCAACTCGACACCATAAAACTCCACTGCCAATCATGAGCGGACAGGTGATCCGCTATGGTGACCCTTAACCAGGAAAGGCTGAAAGAAGAAGAAGATTGGTCAGTGTAACCTTTTCAGTGGTCGGTATAACTGTTTATAGCTCTGCAATTAAACTGCACTTTATTTTCTGAAGAAGTCCCATTAATAAAAGGAACAAAAGCACTCAAAATACACCAGTTCAGCGTGTTCTTCGGATACCACTTGAATTCTGATTCTGCTGTTTTTTACTTCTTTTTTCTCTGCCTCACAGCAAAAGGTTCTCCGGTTCAATCCTCGGCTGGGGTGCCTTCTGTGCAGAGTCTGCATGTCCTCCCTGTGGTTGCATGGGGTTCCTCTGGGTGCTCCAATTTCCTCCCACATCCCAAAGACATGCTGTAGGTGGATTGGACACCCTAAATTGGCCCTAGGTGTGAGTGCGTGCATGTGTGTGCCTTCTGTGGAAAGTTGGGCACCGGGCTGGCAACTCGACACCGTAAAACTCCAATGCCAATCATGAGCAGACAGGTGATCCGCTATGGTGACCCTTAACCAGGAAAGGCTGAAAGAAGAAGAAGATTGGTCAGTGTAACCTTTTCAGTGGTCAGTATAACTGTTTATAGCTCTGCAATTAAACTGCACTTTATTTTCTGAAGAAGTCCCATTAATAAAAGGAACGAAAGCACTCAAAATACACCAGTTCAGCGTGTTCTTCGGATACCACTTGAATTCTGATTCTGCTGTTTTTTACTTCTTTTTTCTCCAGCCAGAAGTTCATAACAATAATGTTTTGAGATTATATAAGAGAGAAATTTGTTTGTGACAATGAACATGAATATGTAGAAGTAAAAGAATCGTTTTCAAAGAAGTGCTAACAGTTAAGTAGAAAAATGCCCCCTTTGGATTAATACCAGAAGTTGTTATCTTTAGGCAGAATCAGCATCCAAGCATTATGCCTAGATAAACTTAATGCAGCAATATTTTAATCCACTTGTTGTGAATATCCATCCATTGTTCATTAAGTATATGTGTTTCTTATAAACCAATAAGCTAACAAGATTCATCGTACTTCCATTTCATCATATATAGACCATTGAAAATTCTCTTTATCAAAAGGCCAAATGATTGTAAAAAAATTACATTGAATGATCATTGTTGGCAACATCAAGGGAACACAACTAGTACCTACCTACTGGTAAAGGAGGGAAAGGAAACCTGCCCTTTCTCCACTGTAGTACAGTTTTGGAATTGGCAAATATAATTAGCAGGGGGTGTGCAAGGCATAGCCCCCCACATAAGCAGTGGTTCCACAATCCACTGTGAAAAAGTGCTTTAGAGATCTCGAGAGCAGTTAATCTCTAACCAGATACTTGGGCACCTTCACTCCTTTGTCATCCTTCCATTTCGGAGGTAACCCTTCACATCTGTCTGACATGATCATGAGCCCTCATCTCTTGTGATGTGAAGTAAGAATAGCTTTAACTCCTGTAGTATCTAGTCATACACCAACCCTTTTATCCCACAGATCTTTCTGGTAGCTTACCTCTCAAATCTTTACACCAGCTTGCTAACCTTTGCTTTACATGACTTTGAGAATTGTAGACAGTACCAAAGGTGTGGACTTACCAAGGATTTACAGATTAGAAACATTACCATTTTGTTTCTGAAATCTCTCCCTCTAATGATATATTCTAGGATTCGGTTTGCTGCCACCACTGCCTTCTTACTCTGTACCGAAGATTTTTTAGTAGTAGTGTTAATTTGTAAGGTTGGGGGGGGCTGCCTAACTGAGTTCCGTCTGCATTTCTGAGATTACAATTACAATCCCTGTTAAAGATTCTAGTCTTTAAAGGTGGATAGTATCTAGTATTCAGGAGTTTGTATGTAAGGGATTTAAGCAGTAGCTCATTTGGCCTTTAGTTAGCTACAAGTCATCTTTCTTTTAAAATAAAGTTATGCATAGCTTTGTTTTTTAAGGAAGGCACCACACATCTGAGAAACATGGCTTGTATGTAAGGGATTTAAGCAGTAGCTCATTTGGTCTTTAATTAGCTGCAACTCTCCTTTCTTTTAAAATAAAGTTATGTATAGCTTTGTTTTTCAAGGAAGGCACCACACAACTCAGAAACCTGGCACTACATATGTTACATTGTAATTATACTAACTCATTCTGGAAAACATGTCAAGATACAGTGGGCACAGAATTATAAAAGCTACTGCCCAATATGGAACCTTCAGTCCTGGAAATACTGTGAGAATGGTGTCTAGCCTGACAAGGGCAGACATATAGTTTAGGAGGAAGTCTTTTATGAATGCCAAAGTATGAACCTTTTCTGGCAAGTAATACAGGTAGCATTTAACCATTTATTGGACAGGCAAATAATGTTGACCAGATCCCCAATATTTTATTTCATATATCAGGTGTACAACTTGCTGTGTAACAGATGCACATACGTAACAGGTCACTGCTCAAAAATGCATAAAGATCATGGCATTATATTAAATGACAAACTGACTTCCATTGATAATATGGCACCAGTAAGAACCAGTGGTCTGAGAACTCTGGAACTAATATTTAAATCTTTTGCATCTAGGGCCCCCACACCTTTGATAGGTGTATACATACAGTAACTGTCCTATATAGACCTTTAGTCTAATAAGGTAGTGTAACCACAGCTAAATTAATATGCTAAGTGCCTAAAGGTTAATAATCTTTCATTTCACCTATTCCCTGAAAAAGCCTCACGGAGGAGAACATTTATTTACCCTGTATTTCCTAGTTTCTAGAACAAACTCTGTTTTAAACTAAGAAGTATAGGGACCTTGTTTTTATTTTAGAACAACAGTTTGGTCACTGGTTTGACACAGAGACATTTTTCAAAAACTGAAATAGAATCTGTGTTCCATGTTGACCATTGGGCCTAAACAAAGGTCTAACAAACTGTGATGCAGTAAGGCTAACAGGAAGTCAAATAATGTTCAGTATCATAAGTATTTGGGAATTGATCAAGAAAATCTTCAACAGGGAGGTTAACATTGCAGAAGCTAGGGGCATAGCACTGAACTGTGTAAAGCTGCGGCTGAATCGTGCCGTATTGGTGAAGGCTGAAGGTTACTTCAACACACATCTTATAAATAAAATGATATACCATATCGAGAATATAATAACTAGCTTTCAAGTAAACATTACAAAGAATAGAACATTGTAATTGAATGCATTGATTGGCATTCATGCCTTTTATGTTCAGTATGAGCAAGTAGAAAACACCCAAAGGGAATAAGTATCCTGTTTGCTGTCACAGCAAGAAACAAATTGTCACTTTTGTTTTTTTAAATGTAAAGATATAGAGCTGTATAATATTTTAATTCCATTGCACCGTTCTCCCTTTTTAGGCCATACCAGTCCCAGTTATTCCAATCAGACAAAAATGAACATGTGTATTTAATTTCTTTGTCTTTTTTTTTTGTTTGTTTGTTTTGTGTATGTCTTTCTTACCAGGAAAGTCCAACTAAGGAAAGGCCCATTTTCAGTAAGTCCAAGGAAGAAAAGCTGCAGTAAATCACATTTACATTTACAATTTCCCTACATATGATAATAAAGAAGTGCATTTACAAATAGCAAAACTTGTTGTATAAAGAGCTACATTTACAATAATAATACTGCTGCGAGTACATTTCAGTATAGAAAAACTAGCTTTGGCAGCCATTCAGCTGATCGTACATCACAGTTTACAGTGTGCAAAGTCTATTGTATCGCAGACAAATGTATGTATGACAATGAGACAAATGGGGTATCCACCAATACAGGACAGGGGTTAAACTTGTCAAATACATACAAAGTGAAATATTAGGTTTGATGTAAGTAAGATGAGGAAAAGAGGATTAATGGGGAGAGTAAGATATAACAGTGCATAAGAGTTAAAGTTAATTGTGGGGTTCAATGTAAGCAAAATCGGGTAGGGGTTAATCTGGACAGAAAGATTAGATTTTGTATAGGAGTTAAGAGTCATTATAGAGGGTGACTTCTAAACAGAGGATGGATTGTAAATATAGATCATATAAGGACAAATTAGTGATGGTGAAGAAGGTGAATATGACAGAAAAATGGATATAGTGGATGAGTGTATGGTCAGTGTGGACAAATGGTACAGGTGGTTGAGGTTAGGACTACAACTCTGAGGATAGATGAGGGAGCAATAAGAGCTGAAGATGAGGGACAGTTCACCCAGGTGAAGAATATGAGTATATCCAGTACTGGTTGAGATGTTGTTTAAGCAAAGGCTTAAAAAGAGAGAGTTTTCCAGTCCTTGTTAGTTTTGTTGGTATGGTGTTCCAGAGATTAGAGACACAGTGAGAGTCCTCAGCTGAGTTGCTTGATTTATTTATGATAAAGAATTTTTCATGTGAATGTATGACCCTACTAGGAGAGAACAGTTGTAGGGTATCTTTTATTGCTGGCTATTTTTCAGGAAAATGAATAAGATTATATGCAGTAATTAGTTGTGTGAAAGTTGGGAAGTTTCACCAAAGCCATTTATAATGCATAATGATTTGCGGACAGTATTGTGCAAATATTATAAGTCCATGTATGGAGTGCATAGGCAAACTACATCCTTCTCAACTGTCTGTGGTTCAGCAAGGCAGCACTACTGAAGCAACTGCTGGTACCACTGGGATAACCTAAGGCACATCAGCCACATCCAGTGTTGGTCACTTGGCAGTTCAGTGAAACCTTTTCCCTGATAATCTATTGCTGATCATACTGTCTTAAGCAACACATTAGTGCATACAAAAAAAACTTCATTGTAAGGTAGGAAATTCCTTACAGGCTTAGATTTCTTCCTGGCGCACACAAAACTGCAATTTCAATCAAACTTAACCCACCTCTCCAAAAGAGGTGTAACCTTAAGGTTATATATATATAAGTGAGGGGCAGCTGGAGATGGCCTGGCAAGTGAAATGAAAAGAGCCACCAGTGGAGTGCAGTGATAGACAGTTATGCTGTGCATGCAGAGAATAGAAAGCCGATAAACTGCTCAGCTTAGCAGACTGTTAGTAAAATGGGTAAGTGAAATTGTACAGATATAAGAAATAAAATCGGTTACTAAAGCTATAAGAACCAGCACTCGAATGAGCTGACTTATAATGCACTTTGGCCAAAATAAAATACTAAGCTGAAGGATAGAGTCTCTTTAAAAACAAGAATTCCTCTCCATTTTTGTATTTTAATAAAAATAAGCATTTTACTTTATTTATGTTATTTTATTTACAATTTGTTTACCAGGGTGGAACACTGATCCATATGAACCAATTTTGAGGTCAGCCGAAGAGAAAGAAAACAATCAAAATGATGAAAAATTAATAAAATAGCTGAGAAACATTACAACATACAAGTTAATTAATAGATGAAGTAAGATATAAGCAGTCAATAAATGTCAGAACAGGTATTTGATTAGAAAGGTGGAAAGATAAAGAAGTGTTTAGAGAAAGGAAGGAATGTATCTAGTAGAGGATAGAGACATACAAGAAGTGCGTAGAGAAAAGAAGGTATGGATGAGAATAGATGTAAACAGGAGACGGCAAAGTACTAAGGGCCAAGGATGGCATGTATGTGGAAAGCTGTAAAAGAGACAGGTGAGGAGTTAACTGTCTACTATGCCTGATAAATAGAGACATGTCTAGAGCATCACAACAGATAAGTAATGCTGTATCCATCTAGGCATCATTAAGGGCAATAAACACTCCCATCATAACTGATATAGCCAGTAGTAACCAGTCAGTCCAAGAATTGATACCAGTTGTAATACTGTGTAAGTAAGATATCCACATATCTAAAATGTCTAATTTGAGTAAGTTATTCACATAACTTGGGCTTCTTTGGTAGACAACGTTTCTCGCAGTTAAGCCAAAGTCATAGGGCAGGAAAGTATCTTTGTAGCTTTTTCCTGCAAAAATCGTGGTAGCTTTTCCAACAGACAGTTTAAGAGGTTATCTGGTTACACAGCTGTATCTGCTTTGAGTAGGTTCAAACAAGATTGTTTTTGAAGAGGGAGAAAGTTATTTATGTCAGCATCAGTCCGTGGGAAACACCACAGGAAAAAGTACCCACATCAGACAGAATATGCCTCATGGATACATGAAGGGTCCACACAGAAAGGTAATTCAGGAGCCATTTAATTACTTTAGGACCAAACCACAATTTTTCTGCTTTTGAGAGGAGAAGACAAGGAGCTTCAAATCTGAAAGCCCTTGCCACATCAGTGAAAATGCTACCAGTGAATAGGTCATAATATACCCCAAAGGTTGACGGTATCTTTGTCTATTCACTAGTTTAATTGGGAAGTATCCAAGTCTATGTAATAATTCTGGAGAGACTTCACTGATTGCCTACTGTGCATATATCAGTAGTTCTGTTATGTAGTCCCTACCTTGGGAAAAGCCTTCATACTTTGCTTGAGAAGTAACTACTAAGAAGGTACAAGACAAAATAACTATGAGTCATTATTCAGTCTATACAACAAGCAGAGTTATCAAAACTTCCAGAAAAACAGGAAATTCATAAACTTCTCACTGGTGACAGAAACTGCTATATGAAATATGTTTCATACAGGGACATTGTTCAAGGCATGCATTAAAACAACAGTCAGTCATGGGCCTAAGAACATTTATCCAGTATAAAATCACCAGAGAAAGTGTAGTGCATGTATGCATTAAGTATAATGTAGTAACTAGAACGTATTACAAAAAAAATAGATAGTACATAAAATCAATGGAGCAGGACCATAATAGACACAGCAAGCTTGTTTTGTACCAACTCATTGAGTGTGCCTCCTTATCCTGGACAGCTTGCTGCTTAGGTAGTAGGACATGATACCACACCTCAGTTTATCACAACTAATTAAAATTCCCTCCCATATCCCCTGCTATTTATATATATAGTAACTTGGAATTTAAACTATCTATCTATTTAAGAAACAAACTAGTTTTGTCATGGCACTAAGCAGTACAGAGTAAACAGGCATCCACTAGTAATTAAAATTCCAGCAACAAAGTTGCTCCTCTTAGTTTATTCCAATTTTGTGTTCACAACATGCATAAAACAAGAAAATGAACAGCTGACTGCAGTTTTTCTGCATGTGCGGCCTCAGTCTTCAGTTCAGAATCTAACATTTAAGATAAGTATGCAGATTATATAACTTTTTGCAGTACCGTGTGATCAAACCAGCCTTCCCTTGCTGTTTCCAGCAACTACAAGTCACCTATTTTAACTTGAACTATTGTATATGTAAATTGAAATAATACAAATTACTTAAAATTGTATTTTTAAGGGAATAAAACAGATGTAATATATTCAGATAAATAGTAAACTATGCAGCAATACATTTTCCAAAAAGTAAAGTAAATAAAGAAATCTTACCATCTGGTGGACAAAGGAAAATGTAGACAACGAATCCAAATCTAAGTCAAAGCATATTTAAACAAAATAACATAGAGCAAATCATAGCAGGCCATGTGTGTTTCAGCACCTAATGATAAAAGAGTATCCAAAGTATATTCCATTATATCAAAAATGCTATATAAACAAACCTGAAATTAAAAAATGAGGTAAATTAAATAAATGCCAGCAAAAAATATTGTAAATTAAAGAAAAATAAACCTCTTAATCTGTTGGATAAAAAAGAATAATTAATACATAGTAAGAAATATATAGCAATGCAATACTATGAATTAACATAAAAATAAGTACTATATATATATATATATATATATATATATATATATATATATATATATATATATATATATATATATGTATGGGTGTGTGTGTGTGTGTGTGTGTGTGTGTGTGTGTGTGTGTGTGTGTGTGTGTGTGTGTGTGTGTGTGTGTGTTTTATATAAAAGTTCAAGGAGACTATGAGTGTAGGATGTCTATAAAAGATTTATTTTTCATCAAGTCACGTGAACCTAGAAATGAGTTGCCCACATGGCTTGAAACAAAAACAATACAGTACCTTTAGCTATGTTTTCATCAAACAGTGTTACAGTTTTTTACCGTTTTTCCTAGTATTGGATATCTTAAAAAATCCTAAGCTATGAACTTTGACTGTGGCTCTATCACAGCTCTAAACTCCAAATGTTTCTTTCGTATACAATTGCACAAATGGCCCTGACTACAGCCTCACATTCCATGCTTCCAAGAACTTCCGAGCAAGACCCATCTCACACAGTGAACCTCTAGTTCAGTAATAAACTTCAAGAGTCTCTCTCTCTCTCTCTCAATCTTTCTCTCTCTCTTTCTCTCTGTTTGTCTTTCATACAAGCTTGTTCTTTTTGTGCAAAATTAATTAGGAATCACTGTCTGGCTAATACATAATATTTGCCGAAAAAATGTTGCGAGAGAGAAACTACTTGAAAAGTATTTAAGTGCACCAGCGCTATCTTCTCTTAACAACAATTAAGAGGAAACGCATAGCCACAGTAAAAACAGTACGGTTTATTGAAGTACTCACAATACAACACTGTACAAATCCAAATAAAAAACGGTTAAGCGCTTTCACCTAACTAGTAGGCTTCATCAGAACCAAAGAACATTTTCTTTTGACAATTTTACTCACTGTTTAAATAACTTTTTTGGCGCGAAGGAAAAGTCACTGCTACTAATTTAAAGCTATATCCACCACATAAAATAAAGGTGTATAACACTAGTTAAATTGTTGTTAACTACAAAATAACAAATATACCTAAAACTAGTCTACTGTATAAACAAATATATGAATAAAAATTCATCTAAACACCATAAATAATGTGACATTTAAATACAATGCATTCCCGTCCTGTGTTAGCTTTTGAATCACAACCATACAAAATACACTATATATACAATCGTTCAAACACCTAAAAATAATCAGAAAGACAATAATATTAATAAAATATAGTTTGTACAAATGATATAACCTTTTCTAATTTATGTAAATAATATTTTTTAAAAACACTAGGTGTAAATTGAAAAGTTTTTATGAATGTCTAAAAGTTCATATATTATAAAAACAAAAATTCTATACCCATTCATCCAAAAATGGATATATCATAATACTATAATAGGTACTCTAATACTGACTAAGAAATTTACTCATAAATAGTTGTCCATGTACCAACTAACTAATCCTTAACATTAAAATGCACTTGTAAAATAATCAGTTCAAATAACATAATTATTACCTTTGCTCATTTTAAATAAATACTTCCTAAAAAATACCTCATGAACAAATATTTCATATTAACTTACTATATAAGAACTTTTAATGAAAACATTTATTATAAACGGTGGTACTAAATCTTGTGAATGGAATGATTTGGTATTTTTGTGATACAAAATTTTCTGTTAACTGGTTAACAAGGGTTTCACCGCAATAGTGTCATTTATTCCAGATTCTGTGGCTGAATCAGTAAATAATTGCCACCATATTTCCTTAAAACTTAATCTTTCTTTTATGTCCCCCCCCCCCTCATTGTGTTTAATGTGTTCTACTATTCCAAATTTGAAACTATGATTGTCACCTTCCTTGTCAACATGTCTGTAGAGGGCATTATTCTTGTCCTTTTTTCTAATACAGTAGGTGTGATCGTAAATCCTCTTTTTCAAGGCCCTCTCCATTTTTCCTATGTAAAATGCTGTACATGTTTGACATTTGGCCAGGTATATAACGTATGATGTATTACAATTTCCAGTAACTAACCTAACTGTAGTGTTATTGATGTTACTCAAATTTATCTCCGGTTGTCCCATAATAAATTTACATTGTTTGCAATTGCCACATTTTTTAGTGTATGATAAAGTTTGTTGTTCACCCTTGTATTTAGAATTGTCCTTCCCGACTTCAAGAATTCTCTTCAAATTATGGGTAATCTTGTAAACAATCAGTGTTTTTTCTCCTAATAATTTACTTAATTCTGAATTAACTCTGAAAATAGCCCAATGTTTTACCAAAATTTCCTTAATTATGTTGACATAAGGTGAATACGGGAGTATACAAGCCTTCTGATATTTATCTACCCCTAGACTTTCGTTAACATTTTGTATTGAGTCACCAACCCCTAATATAGGTAAATATACTGTTTCTATCTTTGAGATCACATATTTTTTGACATCATATAACATCTTCCTATTGTACTTCCTCTCTATAAACATCTCTGTTATATTTTCTATCTCATCTAACAATTCGTTCTTTCTAGATGTCATCCTGGCCGCTCTAATAATCTGGCCTTTAAAAATGTTACGTAACATCTTTCTGGGATGGTTGCTGTTAAAATGTAGATAGTCATTTGAGAAGGTGTTCTTCCTATATATATTTGATTTAAAACCCCTGTCATCATGTGAAACGAAAGTGTCGAGATAGGCAATACCATTGGCACTAATAGAGTGTGTAAATTTTAAAAAATCACTACTCTCATTAAGGAAACTAATAAATTGGTCCAATTCTTCCTCATTACCTTTCCATAATATATAGATGTCATCTAAAAACCTTGTATAATGACTGACATGAGAAAAATAGTGACTTTTAAATAGTACTTCTTCTTCCCAATTTAACATAACTAAATTGGCGAATATGGGGGCACTCGCAGATCCCATTGCCACTCCCCTTTTCTGTTTAAAATACTCACCCTCGAATAATATATAATTATGTTCAAATACTAAAGTCATGCATTCCATAATCAGACAAATTTTGTCCCAATCCAGGTTGGTGTGTTTTCTAAGACTTTCACAAAACATATCCAATCCTTGTCGATTAGGAATGCATGAAAACAAATCAATGACATCTATAGTCACATAAAAACATTTTTCTGCTTTCAAATGAATGGGATATTTTCTAAGGAAATCCCATGAGTCTTTTAATAGGTGAGGAATATTTTGGTAAATATCCTTTAACCAGATGTCTATCGCTTTACCTAAAGGGAAGGTCTTTGACCTACTACCTGATATGATAGGTCTAAAAGGTGGATTGTCAATACTCTGATGTATTTTTGGAATCCCCACCAAAACAGCTGTTATAGGATGTTGTACTTTCAAATAATTATAAACATTATTACTAATACGGTTGTCAATCCAAAATTCCTCTATATAGGAGTTGATTCTCTGATAGGCTATATTAAATTCATTTAGTTATGTTAAATTGGGAAGAAGAAGTACTATTTAAAAGTCACTATTTTTCTCATGTCAGTCATTATACAAGGTTTTTAGATGACATCTATATATTATGGAAAGGTAATGAGGAAGAATTGGACCAATTTATTAGTTTCCTTAATGAGAGTAGTGATTTTTTTAAAATTTACACACTCTATTAGTGCCAATGGTATTGCCTATCTCGACACTTTTGTTTCACACGATGACAGGGGTTTTAAATCAAATATATATAGGAAGAACACCTTCTCAAATGACTATCTACATTTTAACAGCAACCATCCCAGAAAGATGTTACGTAACATTTTTAAAGGCCAGATTATTAGAGTGGCCAGGATGACATCTAGAAAGAACGAATTGTTAGATGAGATAGAAAATATAACAGAGATGTTTATAGAGAGGAAGTACAATAGGAAGATGTTATATGATGTCAAAAAATATGTGATCTCAAAGATAGAAACAGTATATTTACCTATGTTAGGGGTTGGTGACTCAATACAAAATGTTAACGAAAGTCTAGGGGTAGATAAATATCAGAAGGCTTGTATACTCCCGTATACACCTTATGTCAACATAATTAAGGAAATTTTGGTAAAACATTGGGCTATTTTCAGAGTTAATTCAGAATTAAGTAAATTATTAGGAGAAAAACCACTGATTGTTTACAAGATGACCCATAATTTGAAGAGAATTCTTGAAGTCGGGAAGGACAATTCTAAATACAAGGGTGAACAACAAACTTTATCATACACTAAAAAATGTGGCAATTGCAAACAATGTAAATTTATTATGGGACAACCGGAGATAAATTTGAGTAACATCAATAACACTACAGTTAGGTTAGTTAATGGAAATTGTAATACATCATACGTTATATACCTGGCCAAATGTCAAACATGTACAGCATTTTACATAGGAAAAACGGAGAGGGCCTTGAAAAAGAGGATTTACGATCACACCTACCGTATTAGAAAAAAGGACAAGAATAATGCCCTCTACAGACATGTTGACAAGGAAGGTGACAATCATAGTTTCAAATTTGGAATAGTAGAACACATTAAACACAATGAGAGGGGGGGGACATAAAAGAAAGATTAAGTTTTAAGGAAATATGGTGGCAATTATTTACTGATTCAGCCACAGAACCTGGAATAAATGACACTATTGCGGTGAAACCCTTGTTAACCAGTTAACAGAAAATTTTGTATCACAAAAATACCAAATCATTCCATTCATAAGATTTAGTACCACCGTTTATAATAAATGTTTTCATTAAAAGTTCTTATATAGTAAGTTAATATGAAATATTTGTTCATGAGGTATTTTTTAGGAAGTATTTATTTAAAATGAGCAAAGGTAATAATTATGTTATTTGAACTGATTATTTTACAAGTGCATTTTAATGTTAAGGATTAGTTAGTTGGTACATGGACAACTATTTATGAGTAAATTTCTTAGTCAGTATTAGAGTACCTATTACAGTATTATGATATATCCATTTGTGGATGAATGGGTATAGAATTTTTGTTTTTATAATATATGAACTTTAGACATTCATAAAAACTTTTCAATTTACACCTAGTGTTTTTAAAAAATATTATTTACATAAATTAGAAAAGGTTATATCATTTGTACAAACTATATTTTATTAATATTATTGTCTTTCTGATTATTTTGAGGTGTTTGAATGATTGTATATATAGTGTATTTTGTATGGTTGTGATTCAAAAGCTAACACAGGACGGGAATGCATTGTATTTAAATGTCATATTATTTATGGTGTTTAGATGAATTTTTATTCATATATTTGTTTATACAGTAGACTAGTTTTAGGTATATTTGTTATTTTGTAGTTAACAACGATTTAACTAGTGTTATACACCTTTATTTTATGTGGTGGATATAGCTTTAAATTAGTAGCAGTGACTTTTCCTTCGCGCCAAAAAAGTCATTTAAACAGTGAGTAAAATTGTCAAAAGAAAATGTTCTTTGGTTCTGATGAAGCCTACTAGTTAGGTGAAAGCGCTTAACCGTTTTTTATTTGGATTTGTACAGTGTTGTATTGTGAGTACTTCAATAAACCGTACTGTTTATACTGTGGCTACGCGTTTCCTCTTAATTGTTGTTAAGAGATAATACATAATATTTGCTTAACTAAGATGTGCCGCGGTGGTTCGGCAGTAGCGTTGTTACCTCACAGTAAGAGGATCTCCCGTTCAATTCTCGACGTGGCCTGGGAGTGCCTTCTGTGTGGAGTCTGCATGTCCTCCCCATGGTTGGGTAGCATTCGAAAGACATGCACGCGTAAATGGGCGTGCCTTTGTTGAAGGTTGGGCGTTGAGCTGGCACCTTGGCGTTTTGTAAAAAAATCTACTGCCAATCATTAGCGGACCAGCGTTCCACTGTGGCGACCCCTTACCAGGAAAAGCCGAAAGACAAACAACAACTGCTAAGGCCATGTTCCTGTGTTTCATTCTCCAGTATGCCATTTAATGACACATAACCAATTTACAATAATCAACATGGTACAACTACCTCTTGTGATCTTACCATCCATTTTCCTGCAGAATATCTGAAATACTTTACTTCCTCTATAATCAATTTACTTTTCTTATAATTCACAGTCAAGCCTACCTGTCTTGTATATTCTGAAACAACCTCTACTATGGTAAATGATACTCCTGATCCTATAAATGAATGAATGACTATGTCATCCAGATTTACAGTAGCAGCATGTTGTGAGTGGGAATTCAATATTTTATCTGTCACCCTAAGAAAGTGTCTGGAGCACCTTGTAAGCCAAATAGCTACACTGTACTGAAATAGACCATCTAGGGTTACAGAGGCTTTTTTTTGCTTTGGCAGAGGGGTTAAGTCCAATGTTGTCAAGTATATGTCCTTTTCTGACACTAAGTGGCCTCACCTGGTTTCCTAGGTTAAGTTCATCAGTTCTTGGCATGGCATAACTAGTACACTTAGAAATTCTGTTCAGTTTTCTTAATTTATTGTGAAATCTAATATTTCCATGAGGCTTAGGAACAAGCACTACTGGAGTGCTCCAGTCAACCTGTCATGCCAAGTTTTGAACTTCACTTACTGAATGAAAGAAGAAAGTCACAGATGAATTGAGACAGTTCTTCCTTAGTAACTTCTGGGTGTCCTTGCAATAAGGAAAGATATTAAGGAAGAGCTGCTTTCCTTCTTTGGTGATTTTTATCTATCATTCAGACTTTTAAATTCACTGTTCTGAAAAGCTGTTTTTAATTACTATGTTCTCTTTCTTACAAATTACCTCTGCAACTCTGATACGCTATAGCATCATAGTATTTCTTTCATTCTAAGTGTTGATTCTATGTTATGTTATGTTAATTTTGTTCTCCCTGACATTTCTGAGAACAGGTCTCTATTTCTTAATAAAAGTTGTCTTACCTCCACCTTTTGTGTTTTGACAAGGAGTTTCTCTAACTACACTTCCGATGCAGATTCTCTAGTCTCTTCTGCATGAAGCTTGCAAACTTACTGCAGCATTTTCTACTTCTTTCCATATCTTCAGTACATTAATGGGATGGATTTGCTCTATCTTTCTCTTTCCTGCTTGAATAACCTTGTAGTTTGATGAATTTATTCTTTCAATCAGCACAAATGGTCCCTACCACTTGGCCAGGAATTTGGTGTCTATCTTATTTCTTGAGTTAAATTCTGTGCATCAGGCATTCTTTTTATAAATGTAGTGCTGTATTTTCTGGCTGTCTGCATATGCTCTTTTATAATAGTAGGCTATAAACCTGTCACTCTGCATATCTGAAACTCAGCACCATTGTATTAAAGCAGTTCTCCTTGATTCAAAAACACTTAAGAAAAACATTTAGAAGGTAATGTTGAGGTTTTCTAGTCAGGTGTTAGCTTCCACAATGGTATATTCCAGACAGTGAATTTCAAGCTGAACCAAGTCAGATGTCGTATAAAACAGGCAGAGATAACCCCTAAGTAATGTATAAAAACAGACTGAAATGCATTTCCTGAGACTATTCTGAATAGCAGAAACTTTCCAACCCACTGATTTTTCTTGTAAGAACATTTTCTACTAATTCAGGTACATGCAAGTAACCCAAATAATATCTGTTGATATGTTATGTGAGCCAACTGACAACCTTGCAGTGTATCTAAATGACATTTTGTAACCTGCCTTTCCTTTTATGAGTTGCCTTATCAATCTTGTTATTTATATTGATTTATGATCTAATACCTATGTGCAGCAGTTCTAGATCTCAGCAGTTCTAGATCTCAGCTGTCTAGCAGTATCCATGCTGACCACCCAAGAAATGGGGCTGATTACATAAATAATTAAGGCAGTCACACAGGTAATAACTAATATAATAGCTTTCTATAGTACTGTGTTTTTATCACGCACTTTAAAACTGGTTTAAACCATGAGATCTTGTAATGCATGTGTTAAATTCATATTCAAAGAAACTATTTTTCTCGCTGATGGAGAGAGAATGGTAGGTTTTCCTACTGTCCTTGAGAGCAAGATTTTGGTAGGCTAGTTGATAGAATTATATAAAGTAAAACTGGTCTTTCCTCATAGAAATGTATGCATGTGATTTGGTGAAACTGCATTTTTCACAGTAACAGCATGTATTGGTAAAATTGCTGTCTCTCACAGTGACAGTGTGATATTTTTAGGAATAGCATAAAAAATACAGAGCCTGCAAATGCAGGAAGAAATACCAAGAATGTACTTGCATGACATATTGTATTTTTAAATGATTAGCTTAACAGAATGTGCTTGTGTAAAACAAAAAAGTATTATACTTCGGGTGTTTTTTTTTCACAGTTACAGAGGTTTGGTAATCACAATAATAGTGTGATATTTTTAGGATAGCATATGATGCATTGGCTTAACAGAATGTGTTTGTGTGGAACAATATATATATATATATATATATATATATATATATATATATATATATATATTATACTTCTGAATATTTTTGAAACAAATGGCATTAACAATAGAGGCTTGATGAAATATCCTAAACAGTTGAATGTACACAGTATTCAAGCTAAAGGGAATGACTAACAGCAAAAAAAAAAAAAAAAAAAAAAAGTTGCAAACTATCCAATTAATGAAAGAACATTTTGGCATTCTGAGAACTGTTTTTTTCTGGATGAGCATGGCTAACACAGCAGAAAAGTTACACCCCCGGATTTACTAATCTTCTGTGCAGGACTAGTCTAGTCCTGCAAGGAAGAGGCCGCGTAAGAGGAGGATGGCAGCGCGCCATGCATATTAATGAAGGCACGCTGCCCGACTTCCTAGGCTTACAAGGAGTGTGTATGAGTGCAAGGGCATGTCTGAGAGTAGAGCTCTCAGAATAAACATGCCCAAGCAATATAGAACAGCAGAAAGTGGAAATAAATGAGTGAGGCCGCTCATAGGTGTCCGCATATCCCAACCAACAGTCCCCCATGTGTACAACAGCAAAAGTACCTATAAATAAACTGAAGAAAACACTCTATTTTTATTAAAATCCTAGTGCAGTTAACCGTAGGTGTTCGGGTGTTCCCATCGCTGAGCTACGGTTAAAGCAGCTTAAAAGGCTGAAGAGGATAACAAGGAAGAAATATGCAAATGAAGCAGCACAGCAATAGTGTAGTGGGCAGAGTATCCACCTAAGGAGCAGGAATTCCTGGTTCGAGTCCCACTGTAGCACATACCATTTTCCATGTGAAATCTGTATATGAACTTTTTTTTTTCACGTTGTTTGCTGTATAACCTACTAAATAACATGTAAATGTGAACTGGAGTACTGCATTAAATGCACATGTGAAGTGTAGTGTCATAATGAATAAGGCAATAGTAAGCAGGTTTAAGCACAAAATATATAAGCACTAGTAAGCGTAATGAAGTGTGGTTGCGTGGGGGTAAGCATTACCTACACAGATTAAGCAAAGTAGAAGCTAACTGAGTGTAAGACACTGTAACTGGAAGTTGGCAGTGCTTACCTCTGCGCAAACCCACACAAACGTGCTTACAACTGCTTTAAAGTGCCTTAATCACTCAGTATCCAACTGCTGGTGTTCTGCACCACCAACAAAATAAGCAGCACCTGCAATGCTTGAACCAAGGACCCTGCACACCATAGATAAAGGGATTTACCACTAAGCCAGACAGATACAAATAAAATAGATGTTGTCAGAAAATTATCCAGTCAAGTCATTAAACAGCACAGAGAATGTATACCTACAGCTAGATGGATGTGTGTGTGCAAATATATTACTATCTAAATGGATACAGCATATAGTCATATATATATATATATATATATATATCAGTATATATATATATATATATCAGTATATATATATATATATATATATATATATATATATATATATATATATATATATATATATATAAATATCCAGAGATATATACAAATATATGAAAAGATATACATGCAAATGCTGACAACTACACATATATATGTCAACATCCATACATCCACATATACACAGCAAGTTACACATAGGTACACAGAGGAATGTCCCCATAGGTATATATGGACATAGTTAAAAATATTTAAGCAAATATATACATCCACAGAGGTATATATGGCCAGACATCTGTAGATAGCAATGGTATATTAACAGACACATATATGTCCACATGCACTGTGAAAGGCCTTGACAGGCCCCAAACAATATACGTCATAAAGGAATTGGCATACCCCCCCACCCAGACAAACACGTCTGCCCTGCAAAACACTACCAAGCGCAATGTAATGTATGTGTGTCATTGAAATAGGGATTTAAATTAGCCCTCGGTCATGTTCCACATGTTGACATCACATCCCCCTCTCCCCCACCCACTAGGCAGCCCGAGCAGTACAGGCCCATCCAACCAAGGCCATCCCCGATTCATTACCCACAGTTCCGCTTCCCCTCACCCACTGCACACACACAGCCACCATCTCAACCATGGTTACTAGTCAGTAGCTACCACATCACCACACATTGCCCCACCTCAGGACCCATCCCGTATGTTGTCTCGACCCAAGTGTCCAAGGTCTGGCACACACCGTAGTCCATGCACATAGCCATCGGTACCTATGTAACTCTGGGTGTAGACAAAAGTTGTATACCCAATGCTTGGGCTGTTCCACATGGGAAGAATGATTACCTGGTACTAACAATAGATTTCATGTGTGCCTCTGCGTACACTAACGGATTTAGTTGTAGGTATCGCAAAGCATAAGTGGCACACAAGGTTGTCCGGTATGCACATGAAACAGTACCCAGCAATAACAGGCAACATGACAGGATATGTAGCTAAATATTTAGAGGCATGTGTGTGTATATACCCACAACTACATGGAGATATACCTCCCCCTCTCTGTAGTACAAATGTATGCATACATAGACAGACATATATAAATACCCACATATAGATATATACATATGCAGCCACCCATACATCCACATGTCGTTTTTATATATATACATATATATATATATATATATATATATGTATGCATACATATATATATATATATATATATATATATATATATATATGTGTGTGTGTGTGTGTGTAGATATATATATATATATATATATATATATATGTGTGTGTGTGTGTGTGTGTGTGTGTGTGTGTGTGTGTGTGTGTGTGTGTGTGTGTGTGTAAATATAAATATATAGCTAATGGGGGTGAGGGGCCAAATCAACAAACGTGTAACACATAGCTTCAATCCCCCCCAGCTAGACAGGTGAAACATGCAAACACACAATAAAAGTAAACAAACCACCACTTCCCAGACTGCAGGCAGGATACTACCAGTGGGAGAGACCCGCCAAGTCTAATCTTGAAACAAAGCCAAGAATGTCCCTTGCAGGACAAGCCAAAACTTCTATGGCTATTTGGCCTTCCAGCCATTACACAGATAACCTATGGCAGGGCACACATGTACCCGGACTACAAGGTTGGGGAAGCCTGGTGACTCATGGGGCGAGGCAATGTATGTGATGGGTCCGAGAAGTGGGGATTGAGCAATGTGTACTGGTTTGTTCAGACCCGACCTGCACCCAGAGTAAGGAAGAGTGCTGAAGAGGAGGTGCGGGTGGGGAACTATGGGTATGTAATTAAGGGCCTAGGCATGCAGGTGTTGGCTGGAGCAGTTCTATATGGACCTCCCCAGGGATGTAAGCAATATTATGCATTGGGCAGAGCTGATGCCTAATGAGCAGTTACGCCCGGTATGAGTCCCACAGCAGCAATGTCTAGTTTACATGGCAAAGGATGGTATAACCAGATATGTTGTTGCAAACCCACTAAATGACACCAAAGAACACATTGTTGCAACACCCCAATGTAGGCATGTAAACCGAATTAATTGGCATCACAAGGTATTACTGCTGTCTTCATCCCCACCCAGAGGTGTGAGTGTCTAGACCTACCCCCAAATGCAGGGTATATACACAGCCGTTGCTGTACAAGAAATGGCCAGCTGTGGACCTTCCCATCAGCCATCCTGCACATCCCTGAACATGTCCCCTACTATCAGCCCCTCTGTGTGGCCCAATAACACCTCTTACCTATCGACCCCTCTTTTATTCCTAGTAATGTTCACAGTCACAAGTAGGTAACATCATCCACACAACTATATTGGCAGACTCTGGAACTCCCAACCCAGGTGTATTACCGCAGCTGTCCCAGATGACACATATAAATAACACATGAAGGGAAAACTCAAGCACACTTGGATCACCACCTGCTCACCACCTGGCAAAGTCAACCCCCAACTAACACTCCATACCCCTACACCAACTACTGACACCAACACCTCCTGTCCTGTCTTGCATACATATCCCAACACCCTGCAAACCTGCACTACTGCTCCCCCATCAATCAGTTGAATGGCCTACTATACAGCTAAAGTGTCCCCCCTCCACCTACCCACCTACACCTTCACTATTTACTTCTACTCTACAACACAGGTATGGCATAACTAAACCTAACCCAAATACCTGAGTGTAACCTATCCAGAACTGCTAAACTGGAATACCACTTCACCTTACACTGACCTTTGTGAACAGTCATACCTGACATGTACACCTGACATAAGCATGTATAATACCGACATGTACATGAAGTAATGCAGGGGTATACAGCAGCAAGCGGGAGTACGCCTGTTTGGGCGCCGGTAAGCAATGCCCACACTGGTTAAGCAATGTGGAGGCCAACCCAGTGTAAGACGTCATAGCTGGAGGTCAGCAAGTCTGAGTCTCACGCACACCAGCTCATACGCGCCTACATTTCCCCCACAGTGCCTTAGGCATGCTGTAGCCCACAGCCCTCGCCGTGGCCAGTAACAACATAATCAGCACTCCCAGGATACCCTCTTGCACACTATAGTCCAAGTGAGTTACCATGAAGGCATGGCAGATATACAATCAGCTGCTGTTATCACAAACATATCATCTGGCACAGTCAGTTAACCGGATAGGAAATGTATGTAAGTATGTCGATTAATACCAGGAAACATGTGCACATTGCTCAATCACAGTATTCTGAGAAGTCTATGAGTATCAATGAACAGTGCCTGTCCACACATACTGTGAGAACAGTAGTCTTGTATAATACTGAAGACAGGAATGGAAAATGGGGCATGCCGTGGGGGCATGCTTCATCCACGGAAGCAGGAGATGAGGCTGGTCTGGTGTGTGAGCAAACTGCTGCTTCTCAAACCCCCTGGCAGGATGCTACCAGTGGGAGAAACAATGTAGACCAGCAAAGTCTGCTCGTGACACAACAACAGGTCCATCCTTGGCGGGATGAACCAGACTTTGTGGGTCACAATGATGTTTCCACCACTATTGGAGAAGGATCAAGGGAAGGCTCGAACATACGTGGGCTAAATGGATGAAGAGCTTGCAGAAGGTTGCATCAAGACAGTAGAATGGAGGAGTACCAACACGTGCAGAGAGGGAAATGTATGGAGGTGTGGTATGGCAGGGCTAGCAACTGGAGAATGGATGGATGCTGTGTACGTGGAGTTCGGGAGCCAGGGAAAGGGAGCATGGGTATGACATTAAGGAAGAAATATGCAAATTAAGCAGAATTGCAATAGTGTAGTGGGCAGAGCATCCACCTAACATGCATGCATTCCCAGTTTAAGTCCCACTGCAGCCCATTCTATTTTCCATGTGAAATCAGTATATCAACATCATTTTGCTGTATAACCTACTAAATGACATTCATACTTGAACAGGAATACTGCATTACACATAGGCCCACTCACTTTTCAAAGGACATGAGACGACACACAGGTATGTATACACAGACAACCTTTAATGGTGTATTTTACAATAATGTATGCCATTATTTATAGCACATAGATCTGGACTTATTTAATCAGTGAGGAATGCAAGGCCCACACAAAATAGTAGATGCAGGCAGTGCGGATATATAACATACTATGCTGTCCAGCCCAAGCCTGTCAATTCGTACAACTGTAGACAAAGGATTTATCATCGAGCTAGGTAACAATTAACAATAACAGATGTAGTTCAGCAGCCACCAGTTACACCCTGTAGTCAAGGCCTAGGGGGACATTCATTACCTGTGCTAATGTCTATGTATCTGTCACATGTATGGACCCTGACCAACAAATGCTGTGGGAGTCCACAATATGACCGGGATGATAGCAGGAATGCTAGCAGTAAATAATGATAGGCCAGTACCGAACAACCCCTAATCGTATCACAGCAGGACAGACACCAGCCATATATGTGGAGGACAGAGGCAGGAACACAGGGCCATACGCATAATATTGCTGTTACACACCCTGAAAATTGCTGGTGTTACAGGATTCATAGCAACAATCCCTTATGCAGGAATAACACATCAGGAACACAAATGTAAGTAGCCATGTACTGATAGCATGCAACAGACAGATTGCCGGGGATATATCTAGGACAAGACCTGTGTGGTGCACAGACAAAAGCAAACAGACAATCCACTGGCCATCATGTGGATAGGCCCACTGATGAAAGCTATGCAGACAGACTGCATTCCATCCTAAACTACTATGTACACGCAAATACTGCAAGACCAGCAATATACAATGCACATAACTACACTATTCACTCTGTCTGTAGGTCTGGAACTTCTTACAGTTGTGTAGGTGCCGTGTGTCTGCAAGCCCTGCTGTAATAGGTACTGCAACTTGCTGTCTGTAATACTGCTGCCCACATACAGGAAGGATGCTCACCATACTGGAAAGGTGAAGGGACAATGCCCACATGAGTAAGCAATTTATAGTACTGGGTTGCCATGACAATGGTTAACTGAATCACTACACAGCAGGCTGCATGCAGTCAGCAACTGTTGCACACTGATTGGTGCAAAGCCCATCACCTGATCATGTGCATCACCTACAAAAGCCATGCTGCAATCCATTCAAACCAACTCATTTGCTCTACTGGAAAGGGAGAGAAACAGAGAGAGAGAGAAAAAAAAAAGAAAAGATAAAACGAAACTCACACACAGTGGGAAACAAAACCCTACAAGCCAGAACTGGGAAGGCATCACACCCGTCCAGAAAATAAAAGGTATGTAAAACATAACTGTATGTAATTTAATGTAATATGTAGTATAGATTAACAGGATATATGATGTTGAATGTGTGATATGTGCCATCTGTAGTTGTCCCTGTAATGATGTCCTGCTGAACTGCTCTGGACAATACTGTCTGTCCCTGTAAGCAGTCATACCCGCCAACTGTGCAGATCAGCAATGAATGACAAAGATGGCAGCCATAATATCTGTGTATGTTATGTTAGTGTCGGGAATAGCTGGTGGTGAAAGTACTGCCGTCATGATAGACACATGAGTGTCAGAGCATACCACTTGCAGGACAATCATGTTAATGTGTAATGTAGCATGCACAAATGCCATAGGTGTGTAATAGGCGTAAGAGCAATCTCACACCATATTTATCACCCTAATGTTAGTCTGTGTTCACATGTGGCACCTGTCTGTGTTGCAGCAAGGCAGAACAGTGCTGCTGTGAATGAAAGACAGTTACAGAATGCGGACCAGTTGTCTGTATGCAGTCCATATATCTGTGTGATACAGATTGTGATGTGTATGTGTACAGATGCACAGTTACTCATATAGACATAGGTATATCAACAATTTACAACATATATCTACACATATATGTACATAGATGGATATTTATACACATATATAGTGACAATGGCATGCACGTGGCATAGTCTGTAACAGGCCAGCAAAGTTAAGTGTCTCCACAGGGATCATAGCTACAAACATATAGCTCAAAGCTTGGCACATACACCAGCTTGGTACAATACAACATATGTCCCAATGGTAGGTAAGCAGCAGACATAACAATTGCAGTCTGTGAATGGTTTGTTATAGCTGATATGGTAGGGAGAGACAAATATGTGTATTAAGACCTGTGGTAACCCTGCTGTATGGGTGGTTCAGACCTGTTTCCATCTTTATGTCTTCCAGGAAACATGTCACATAGTCATCTTCCCACATACAGTGCTGCTGAGACAGAGACTATTATCGACCACCTGGTACAGCACTACAAACTGCTGTTTGGGTAGACATCCCATGACCAGCAGGAGAGGACTGCCCTGTGAAATGAGCTGGTCCACAGGGTCAATGATGTCGGACTGCATAACCGCAGCTATGAGCAGGTCCGGCATCAATGCACTGACCTGCTTCTCCATGTATGTCGGCATGCAGCTGCAGTAAGGGGGGCCACCTCGCAACAGGGGGGCAGCACACCCATCCACCCCTCATCCGTGTGAAAGAGCTTCTCAGCTGTCTTGTGGCACCTGGCCACCTGCAGCATCAACACCTGGCAGGGCACATCTTTGAGGTGGGTGCCAACGACACACCAGTTGAGGACCGTGCAGGTAAGGCCACAGGGCACATCGGTACCCCATTCTTGTGTATGCATCTGTATCTGTGCAGGTACATCATGCAAATCTGAGATTTCATATACATAGTATATAGAAGTCACTATAGTCTGCTGCTGTGTAGTAGTAATAAACAGTTGTGTATAAGCTGTAATATTGTGTAATTCTGCACTGTTCTGCCTTGCTGCAACAATCATAGTCTGCTGCTGTGTAGTAGTAATAAACAGTTGTGTATAAGCTGTAATATTGTGTAATTCTGCACTGTTCTGCCTTGCTGCAACACTCATAGTCTGCTGCTGTGTAGTAGTAATAAACAGATGTGTATAAGCTGCAATATTGTGTAATTCTGCTGTTGATGTAACGTAATGCTGCACTCACCTTTTATGAATGCCACAGCTGTGGCCACTGACATCAGCTTTCTCACTCTTCTATGTAGTTCCCTTCAGGATACCACCACGGCAGCAGCCCGTAGCTGGTGAGTATGGTTCATGTTCATGCATGATGATAAACTGGGCATGTAATAGCTATGGGATATCCCAGGTACATGTCTAACACACCTACCCATACTGCATGCTGTACACATTCATGTTTTGTTGCTGTGAAATGCACTGCATCACAGTAGAGGCCATGCTGGGGTATCGGAAGGGTACAACAGACACATGCAAGATAACTAACATCCTGTCAATGTGCAATGTGCCCACAGGGATGTGAAGTGTGGCAGGACACACTGCCCACAGTAGGGACATGTGTGACTCAACACCACCATGGCTGCAGCTGCACACATTCACGTTAAGTAAATGTTGCAGATGTAACCCTGACCCCACAGCACTCATGACAGCAGTGTGTGCACTCCAAGGGGTGTGCACATGAGTAGATCTTGCAGCCATGTAGAGGTCTGGGACATGTGTAGGGCACCCCCCACAGCCATAGTAAGGTCTGCTGGTTGTCAGTGTAATAATCATGTACTGGTCATACATGCACTACTGGTGTTGTGATCTGTAACACAGACATCAGGCATCCACAACTGATACCTGTTCACATATCATCCCAGGTATGAGTTGCTATAACACATAGGGGCTGTGAGCATTGGAGCTGACATAACCAACACAGTACTACAGATGCATCAATGGTTTCTACACCTGTGAGGTATGGTGCACAGTACAAGGCAGAGTGTGGAACAGGTCCACAGTAACACTTTGTACATGGGTGCAGTGTTAACAGGTTGAAGGGCCATCACCTACCAACACAGCCCATGCCTCACATACATGTATACTGCTGCTAGCATGAAGTCACTATAGTTGCACTGCATGCTGTTGAGCACCATATGTAATGCATGTTGACAGAAGGGTAATTGAAGGGTAATGCTACTCAATGCTAGAAGTCTAAATTTCAAAATGCATTCACTCGAGGCACTCCTTAAAATGCAGAACATCAATATCTGTGCACTGACTGAGACCTGGTTCAAGGCTCCAGAGAGTACCCCTGCACTACCAGGCTATAACTCATACCACACTTTTTAGCCATCTAACCTGGACCAAAACATCAAAGGTGGGGGTGTGTCCATATTCATTAAGGATATCCAGACCTCCAGAGTAGTTGCTTAGCATAATGCATCCAAGTGCAACTAACTCTTGGAAAAACTGCATTCCAAATTGTAGCTTGCTACAGATGCCCCACCATGCCCCAGGATTCCCACTCCTCTTTTCTTGATGTACTGGAAAATATTATGGTTCAACCAAACACCCTAATAATGGGCGACTTCAACTACCCCACCATTAACTGGGAAAACTACTCATGTACTAACTCCTTAGCGCAACGCTTTCTGGAATTCATAAACTCCAATGCCCTAGATCAACTTATCCACACCCCCACCAGGGGCAACAATATCCTAGACCTAGTCATTACCAACATGAGTGACTGGTGTTCCACACCTGAAGTCAACTCCCTGTTGGTCTGTTCCGACCATAAGCTAATCACCCTTGATATCCACATCCCACCCCCCATTAAGGAAACCACAGTAAGAAATTTCTCCAAAGCCAACTTCATGCTTCTTAAGACAGAAGTAGTGAACTTCATGACACCCATGCAGATGGACAATACAGTTACAACTGCTGAATCCTACACAAATGCGCTCTATAAGCACCTACATGAGTGCATGGATCGTGCTATCCCAAACAGAACCAACATGCTATCCTCCAAAAAAAAGGAAGCCAATCTGGTGGTCCCCTGCCATAAACAAACTGTACAACAGAAGGAAGAAACTGTTGCAAAAGAGAGTAAAATCCCATGAGTGGAGGAGCTCCCTGGTCAGCCTCAGTAAGAAGCTGAGATCCCTTATAAGATCCTCCAAAGCTAGCTACGAAAATAAAATTGCCACTAATTCCAAGGACAACCACAAAGCATTCTATAGCTATGTCAAGAATCTCAATGGCAACACCCAGATCTGCTCTGAGTTACAGCACAAAGACATGAAAATTACAGAACCAACTGATATTGCCAACATCCTGGCAGATAGGTTCAGTGCTAACTTTACCCCCCTCACCGCCTATAGGGCCCATATTTATACAGGAAGAATGCAGATTCCCTGTAATCACAACTATGCAGGTGAAAGCTGCACTCTCTAAAGCCAAAAACACAGCATCCATGGGACTGGACAACATCCCAGGCTGCATTTTACATGAACTTCAGAATGAACTGGCTCCCCACTTAAGCACCATGTTCAATAATAGCCTCGCATCAGGCTTTGTGCCCACTGAATGGCACACAGCAACAGTTATCACACTCCACAAAGGGGGAGCCACCACTGATCCTAGGAACTATAGACCTATTAGCCTGACGAGCCTGGTCTGCAAAGCCATGGAACGTATCATCATGGAACTCATAAACAAAGACATTGGTAACCTCCAAACTCTGGATCCCACCCAGTTCAGGTTTGTGAAAGGCAGATCATGCCTCCTGAACCTGATCGACTTCTTTGAGGCAGTCACCAAAGCCATAGATGAGGGTAAAGTGGTTCACACAGCCTATCTTGACCTCAACAAGGCTTTCAACACCATCCCCCATTTTGGAATTATAGCTAAACTCAATAAACTATGCATAAATCCCTACGTCACAAGATGGGTTGCCAACTGGCTCACTGACAGAACCCACACTGTAAAAGTTGCAGACTCCAAATCTGACCTCAAACCAGTGACAAGTAGAGTACCACAGGGTTCCGTCCTGGGACCGCTCCTGTTTGATATCTACTTCTCTGAAGTACAGGCTAACACAGAAGGCCTCTGACTAACAAAGTTTGCAGTTGACTGCAAACTAGGAGCCATAGTCAAGTCCCCAAATGATGTGAACATCCTACAGAAGGGCCTCTCTGAGACAGATGCCTGGTGTCAGAGTCATGGCCTCAAGCTCAATGCAAAAAAGTGCAGTGTCATCCCCTTTGGTAAAAACTCTGTACCCGTGAACTACCACATAGGCAGCAATCTACTTAACACCAAATGCATGATAAGAGACCTTGGGACCCAGGTGGACAGTAGTCTCTCCTTTGATAGTCACATCACCACAGTAGTCAGGAAGTCCTTCTACGTGGCACACCTCATCATAAAAGGGTTCTCATCCAGGAAAAAAAAGGTCATCGTTACCATCTACTCATCACTCATTAGACCCATTATAGAGCCCCTTTTGGAATGTACCTCACAAGACATCTGCAGTAGCTGGAAAGTCCACAGAAGTACCTCACAAAGAGGATTACTGGACTCAAACAAATGCCCTACACTGACCACCTCAAAAAACTCCAGCTTTACTCGGTAGCATATCGCCTACTCAGAGGTGATCTCTGCCTAACATATAAAGCTATGTCAAACCCAGAGCTGATGGACATGCTACACCTAAAGAAATCCCAATACCTCAGAGCTACACACTCTAGGGACCTAAACCTTGTCACCACAATAAACAGGACATGCTGGAGGGATAGATTCCTATCCCAGAGACTTCCCATACTCTGGAACAGGCTACCCATCTATGTCAAGCAAAGTTCTTCATTAGCACTCTTCAAGAAAAATCTTGATGAGTGGATGGGAAATAAGAAATACACCCCGTGGATCACTTCTGTGTGTCTGCTCGTCAGTGGCACAGGAAAATTACTTGCTTGGGTGGCATAAGCCAGGGAACCTTGTTGGCTAGGCTTGCATAGGCCCTTGGGCCGATAGCCTAGTACCTACCTATGAACCTATGAACCTATAAGGACTGTGTGTACAAATGTTGTGCAAATCCACATGTAGGAGTGTGGTGTGTGTGTGTGTGTGTGTGTGTGTGTGTGTGTGTGTGTGTGTGTGTGTCGATTGCGTTTGTAAGTGCAATCCAGTGGAGTGTGGACGATGCATGTCTGATGTGTGTGTACATGTGTGTGTGTGTGTGTGTGTGTGTATGTGGGGGGGGGTTGTCCATGTATGCACAGGCGATAGTGGGATTGACCACATGGCAGCACATTCCCTTGGGATTGTGCTGTACATGGAGTGAGACATGGGACACCAGGACAACCTGTCAGGTATGTGAGCACAGGACACCTGATAGCATAACAAGGTCTGTAGCATGGAGCATGCATTGGGAGGTGAAGTACAACCCGGGTAACACATCATATTGCCAGCAGCAGATAGGTAACTGGCTAATCACATACGCAGCACTACAAATCCAATGGGGAATTACCAAAGCACATCAGTGAGTGTATCCAGGTAGTACTGTTGTCCACATGATAGGTCGCTTGTGCAGCAGATGTGGGATGGACTGAGCAAGACTGTAGTATGAGGCTCTGGTGTGTGACATATGTAGTGAATGTAGCAGCCACAACCATATAGGGGCCTCATACACCATTACTACCCATACACATGGTAATACAAGATGACAGCAGTGAGGCTATGTACAACCTACTCCACCCAAGTCAGGGAGGCGATGGAGTAACAGGTCAGGTTTTTTAACCACACGTGTAGGCATGGAGATGAATGATATGTTAATGGGCAGTAGTGATACGTGTATATTAGCAAGTGCCATGCAGGATGGGGAACATATGTAACTGACTGTGGGACTGTCTGTAAACCCAGGGAAAGTGATGTAGTAAGGTGGCTGTCAGTGTGAGTGTCTGGGAGTGTGTGGACTGTTATGCAATGCTGTACAGGTCTTAACATGTCTATTTGTTTCCCCCACAGGTGGTGAGATGGGTCAGGGTCCCTCCTGCATGCAAACTGAGTTAAATGTCCCTACAGACATCGATGATGATGATGGTACAGGTGAGGCACAGGTGGGGATGTCAGAGGCCAACACTGCTCCAACATGTGTCATCACCCTCCTAGCCACCCAAAGCCCGCATATAGTTACAGTGCCCCTACAAACCCCATCACATGTGGCCATAGCAGAGGGACAGTTGGCTCTTCCTGGCAATGACCAGGAAAGTGTGGTGTCCATGCCAACTGTGTCGGGTCACAGTCGGCATAGCTGGATGTCCGGAAGGCCACCACATTGGCAGATGTACCATGGTGCTTGTGGGAGGGCCGCAGATCATCATGTCCCTGGCAGAGATGCCACAACTGGTACCACCAGGAGCATGTTTCATGCCATAATGGTGGCACAGGCACATATGGAAATGCACACCAGACAGGGCCTGAGGCTGCAGAAGTCTGCTTTTGCAGCTGTAAGTGGCATCCTCCATTAACTCGCTGGTGCCTTCCGTGAATATACTGAGGTCATGGATAGATGATGGGGTGAGATGGTTGGCCTCCTCGACAGTGGTATGTCTGTGCTAGAATGTGTGGTGGGAGTGGTGCAACAGCCATGTGGATGTAGGCCAGAGACACCAGCAGCTGGCGGTTAACGTGGACATGCCAGGACACCCAGCCACTCCTGTAGTGGCAGTACCAGCCCCAGCGCACCACTGGGGCTGCTGTCCACACCACACCACAGCAGGCCTCATGCACGTGGCCCTGGCCAGTCCCAGGTGGGACATGGTTCCAGCAGACATATGTCATCATCAGCGGAGAGTAGCACCTCAAGGTCTGTACCTGCACGTGCCCATGGAACCCGTGGCAAGCACACTCGGCATGTCCATGGCCCTAGGCAGTGAACTGCACACCCTGCCAGGTATTGTCTGCAGCTGTCCAACATGACCTGTATAGGCAGCCACATGGCGAAACTGTGTGCATGCATACCCACACACTGTGCAACCATACCTAGGGCTATCCCATACTGACACACACCACACCACCACACCACCACACCCCAATCAGTGACACATGTTTGGACCACCCTTGGCCTCTGGCACACCTGCAACACACCCTGTGCATATGATGATACCTGTGCCACATCCCTGTCATCCATAACATCAATGCAGGGACAGGGTAACATGGTTCTAATGCACACAGTGACTCTGATAGAGTGCTGCAATGTACTGCAGTGTAGAATGCAGTCAGGGGTATTGTGTATTGCATATATGTTAGGTAGTGTAGCCATGCAGCTAAGATGACTTTCAAAACCCTGTGCATATGATGATACCTGTGCCACATCAATGTCATCCATAACATCGATGCAGGGACAGGATAACATGGTTCTGATGTACACAGTGACTGTGATAGAGTGCTGCAATGTACTGCATTGTAGAATGTAGTCAAGGGTAATGTGTACTGAATACATGTCAGGTAGTGCAGCCATGCAGCTGTGATGCATCTCAGCTGTTGGTAACACCAATTGTTATCCCCATACTATCATCCATTTGTGCTGCAGGTGTCCATATGTCAGCAGGAGGATGGTCTGCAGTCATATTCCCAAGGGTATGTCAGTGAGGTGACACCATGGCCGTAACATATGTGGTGTACAGTTGCACACATGCTACATGTATGTATAACAGTTATTGGCTGTGCAAAATTGACAGGTGGCCTGCTGGTACAGGTATACTCTGCACCCTTATGTCAACCCATCCACATACACACATATCCTTACTTGGCGACACTGTGTCTAGACCCCTACCCAGGTATGTAGTGCTACTGAACTGTATGGCTGTCATTGCACACACGACACCATCTGTAGGGTGAGGTGTGTACCAAGTCACGTGTTACATGCAGACCATCCATAGACATGTACAATATGGTAATGGAGGATGCAATGTTTGTATATGGAGAATACATAGTGTGTCATACCATCATATACACATTGACTGACACATAACAGATAGACACACATCTTAGTGACCTGTTGTATAGTTGCTAACTAACTAGTCCATGTGTCCAATGTGTTACAGGTAGGCTGCACGCACCACATATGTAACTGAGCTGGATCCTGTTATCTGTTACCTGTATGAGTGATGGTGATATTGGCCACCTGAGAGTGGTATGTGGGCAATATACCAGGGGTACCATGGTGTAAAGGCAGTGTACACAGCACCCTCATCCCCCACTGGATATTGTACACACTGGAACCCATCTTGTTACTCTGATATACCCACTATCACACATTGGCCACAACGCCGAAACAACCCATTATATATCACAATAGTGGTACCACAGGGATATGCATGTGATGCACATGCCACAGGCATAGTAGGGTGTTCCATTGCATTACCATACCTATGGGTGACAACAACAATATCCATACTACTGTGTGGCAATGTGTATTGTAATAGGAGTATGTGGACCCAGAATGGTGCACCCTACAGATATGCACACATGCACACACGTGGCAGACCTCAATGGGATTCCCATGCCTACTGACCCATTGGTACAGCACTGTTGTGCTGATACTGCAAGTCACATGTAGCTGTTAGGGAGAGGAGTGTAACAGACTACATGGTACGTTAATGGGGTTGAGAGGCATCACACACTATATGAGTTGTACAAATAGGCATCCCCCCAGCCAAACATGTCCACACTGCAATACACTACCAAGTGTTGAAGATCCCATAACCAAGGCCAATGACAACATGGGCACATGAAGTTACCTGTACTACATCCCACCTGTATGATGTCAGGCTGGTATTGATAACATATCATGCAGTACAGTCCGGCTCCCATGTATTATGTGAAAGCCATCAACATTACCAGGCTACAGATACACAGACACAGATATGCAGATACAGGTATACCTGTTTATAAATATATATAAATATATACATATATAAATATATATATATATATATATATATATATATATATATATATATATATGTGTGTGTGTGTGTGTGTACATGTGACTACACATACAGATGCAGATGTCCTTCAAGAATGCAACTGCAGTCATAACATGTGGGTTGTCCTGCCTCAGGCAGCCCTCGTCGGCATTCCAAAGTCTGGGTCCGGCGTGCTGATGTCGCATTTCTCTCCGGCGTCAGGCTGGTGTACATAAGCATCAGCCGGCGCCATTTTCTTCAGTCTTTCTTGCCGTGCAGTGCCAAGCAGAAGCAGTTCAAGTGCCGGTCGGTCAGCTCCTGTATTCTACGATACGAAGTCATCAAAAGCTAAGTACCCGTTGGGACCTTTTCTTGCCTCAGCCGATGTCAGAAATTACTGAAAAGGTTAACAATTGTCTTTTTGTGGTAAACAAATACCTCATAAGGATTTCCACTCTTACTGCCTCCTTGCCTGGGCCCAGACCACGGCGTCTCGGCCTGTGTAGCCTGTGCTCGCTTCAACAAGCGCACTCTCAGGTGCCGGGAGTTCGCTGAAGACTTTTCGCGATAAATTTGCTTACACCATGCCGTTGGATCTTCCGACATCGCAAACTCCCAAAAAGCGAAAAGACCGGGACCGACATCCTCGGCCCACGTCTACCACCGACTCCACGCCAAAACCTACCGCGAGTGCTCCGGTTCCCTCTGAGATGGTCTCTCCACCGCTACGAACCGAAGTTACCGCATTACCGATGACTCCGATTCCAGACATTACCCCGACGCCAGTTATAGACTTTCCTCCGGATACCGAAACCGAGGAAGTGCCCGAGACCATTGCTGTAGACAAGGTTACTCCTGCACGTGGAGCTGCCAGGCCTTCTATGGCCATGTCTATTAAGGCCTACACTAGGGCTAAGGCAGCCAGCAAAACTAAGCATATTACTAGGGCTAAGGCAGCCAGCAAAACTAAGCATATTACTCCCAAATCCTTACCTCAGCCGACTCCGGAGACACAAATTATGTCCATGGCTGCTGATTTGATTTCCATGATTAGAGGTTCACAGGCCCATCCTGAGAGAGCATCCCAGCCTCCTCCTGATAAAAGGCCCCGGGTTGAACCCTCTGACCCTTCTCCTTCAGATGAAGACTCTGAGGGCTCTGTCCACTCTGATAGCCAGGAAGACCTCTTCCAGACCTATGAGGACTCGGATGCAGAAGATTCCATACCTTCGGCCTCCCCTCCTGAGGATATTTCTTTTGGGGAAGTTCTGCACACCATGAGGGAACATTTCAAGTGGCAGGGTCAGGAATATTCTGATTCTAGGAAACGCCTTAGGACTTTCCTTAAGAAGCCTCAGCACAGGCCCTTAGCTATTCCTCCTGTACTTGATGTTCTGGATGATTTGTATTCTGATTCTAGTGCTGCCCCTGATTCTCTTCCTCCTGCTCCAGCCAAGCCAGACAGGTATTACAGGGTCCCAGAAACTCATTCCCATTTATTCAGGGCCCATACTGCTGATTTGGAAACTATTTCACAGGGGCCTAAAGGTTTCAGCCTCCACCTCAAAAATCCTTTGCCCTCCAACAGGGAAGCAAGGTCATTAGAGATGGGGTAAAAAAGTTTACACATCCACTACCTTATCTATGAGAGCTTTAAATTGCCTTTTTCATATGTTCCAATATCAGGATTATCTCTTAGAAGATTTACAAAAAACATTAGCTTCTCCTGATCCTTTAGACAGGAAGACTTTGCAGGAAGCTGTACATAACACTCAGCAAGTAAGCAATCACTTCCTGCAGTGTGGATATGATGCACTGGAAGCTTCATGTAGGGCAGCTATGACAGGGGCAGTGATGCGTAGACATGCTTGGTTAAAAGATCAATCTCTACCAGATCACATAAAAGCAAAACTTCTGGATGCACCTTTGGAAAAGAACAAGCTTTTTGGTGCAAATGCTAAGGATGTGTTAAAGACCATCGAAGAAAAAGCAAAATCAGTTCAAACTGTAAAAGATTTCCTCCAGGTTCAGCCCCCCAGATTCAGTAGGAATTGGCCTTCAAAAAACTGGTCCTTTCCTAATCCAGAAAAGTTTCAAAGGGGTAAGAACAGACGTGGCCAAGGAAGAGGCCAATACAGAGGCCCGTACAGGGGACGTCAATGGCAGCCAGGAAACCAAAGAAGTGATGCAGGGGTTTCACCTGCCCAACAACCACAAACTCAATGACTTTCTCTACTACCGCCTACCAGGGAACAACTAGAAGCTCCTTGGGCGGAAATTATCTCTGTTTGCAGAAAACTGGCACAGACTGACAAAGGACAAATGGATTTTGGACATTATAGACCGAGGGTACAGGTTTCATTTTCATACCTTACCAAGAAAACAAGGCATGCCAAATCTACCACAACATCAAAGGGCAGAGGCTATCAAGCAAATCACTCTGCTGACTCGAATGAAAGCAATAGAAAGAGTTCCACAACAAGAACAAGAACAGGGGTTTTACTCAAGACTGTTCTTTGTACCAAGAAAAGAAGCTCAATGGAGACCAATACTGGACTTGTCCGCATTAAACACCTTTCTCATAGTACCAAAGTTCAAAATGCTGACTCTACAGCAACTCCTTCCCATGCTGGGCAAGGAGTCGTGGCTGATTACTCTGGACCTCAAGGAGGCATACCTGCATGTCCCTATCAGACACAGCTGCAGAAGATACCTCAGATTTCTTGCAGGGCCAGAGCATTATCAATTCTCAGCATTGCCATTTGGCTTATCTACTGTGCCCAGAGTGTTTACAAAATGCCTGGCTTCAGTAATTGCTCATTGCAGGCTCCAGGGTATACAGATTTACCCATACCTGGACGACTGCCTCATACAAGCGGACGACAAATTGATGTTGACAAAAAATCTGGATTATGTCATACGATTACTTCAAGCTCTGGGATACACAGTCAACTTCCAAAAGTCAAGACTGCAGCCATCCCAGCAAATAATGTTCTTAGGAGCCAAACTAGATGCAGCCTCTCAGATGGCTTACCTGACAGAAGACAAGCAAGAGAAGTTAACTCAATACTTCAAAGGTTTAGCAAAACTCACCCAGATGACTGCAAGGAGATTCCTACAGGCCCTGGGTTACATGGCATCCTGCATTCTACTGGTTCCATTAGCAAAACTACATATGAGAAAGCTTCAATGGTACCTAAAAAGCATTTGGTCTCAGCACAGCAACAACTTGGAGACAATCATACCACTCATTCCATGCCTACAAAAGGAATTCCTATGGTGGGCCTTGGTGAGCCAGGAAAACACAGGTATGTCATTCAAAAAACCACAGATAACACAGACCATGACTACAGATGCCTCAGACCTCGGATGGGGGGCGCACATGGAAGGCAGGTGTATACAAGGACAATGGTCTCCAAAGGAAACACATCTGCATATAAACCAAAAGGAAATGCTGGCAGTAATGCATGCTATCGAGGCTTTTCAAAACCAACTCCAGCAAGGCCACTTAATGATACAGACAGACAACACCACCGTGATGTGGTACATAAACAAGCAGGGGGGCACCCATTCTTACCCCCTTTGCAGACTGACAATGCAGCTTTGGGAGAAATCACTGAGTCTAAACATCCAGTTACAATCCCCGTTTGTTCCAGGAAAAGACAATGTGTTGGCGGACAGCCTAAGCAGGAATTTCACAGATCCACACGAGTGGAGGTTACATCCGATTGCTTTCAGACAACTCACTTCGACATGGGGCAAGCCAGAAGTGGACCTATTTGCCTCTCACCTCAATCATCTTCTGCCAAAATTTTGCACAAGGACATACCATCCAAAGGCTTGGAAAATAGATGCCCTTTCATTCAACTGGAACTCCCTAGCAATCTATGCATTCCCACCTCTGCCACTAATGACCTCAGTATTACTAAAGATCAAAGCAGAGAAGCCCAAGGGAATCATAATAGCTCCAGATTGGCCAAGACAACACTGGTACCCACTACTACGGAGCATATGTCACACCAGGAGGTGGGCCCTCCCTCAGTGGCCCCTACTTTTGACTCAACACAATTTCGAAACACTGCATCCAAACCTTCAGACACTGCAGCTAACAGCCTGGGAGATCCCATAAATAACTTCAGCTTATCTCTTTCCAAGGAAGTTCAGCGGATACTAACAGAGACTCAATGACCATCCACCAGAAAGGTTTACTTAGCAAAGTGGAAAATATTCAGCAATTGGAATACCAGCAAAGGACATGATGCATCATTACTGAACATCCCACTTATCTTGGAATATTTGGCAGATATGTTACAGAGCGGCCTCTCATATTCTTCAATAAAGATACATGCATCTGCTATTTCAGCTAGATACAACACTGATCCTCCTGTTTTCTCTCACCCCTTACTAAGACAATTCCTCAGGGGAATCAAGAACATTAAGCCACCAAGAAAGGCCCCAGTGCCAGCCTGGGACCTCAATTTTGTCTTAGAAAAACTGACTCTACCTCCTTTTGAGCCAGCAGCTTCAGTTGACTTGCAATTCCTCTCATGGAAAACAGCTTTCCTGTTGGCAATTACCTCAGAAAGAAGGGTTTCGGAGCTACAGGCCCTAATGGCAATACCACCCTTTATTATTTTCCACAGAGACAGGGTTTCATTAAGGACCAACCCTACTTTTATGCCAAAGGTGGTATCTAGGGTTTCTCTAAATCAAGCCATTCATCTGCCTGCTTTCTTTCCCAATCCTGAGAACAAGCCGGAAACACTTTTGCATACCTTGCACATTCATAGACAACTTCCATACTACCTGGACAGAACCAAGGCCAGTAGGAAGTCTGAACAGCTTTTTGTAGCTTACACCCCTGCAGTCCAAGGAAAAGCAATTTCAAAACAGACTATTTCTAAATGGATTGGACATTGCATCAGATTCTGTTATTCCTTTCATGGAAAGACTGTTCCAGCCTATGTCAGACCACATTCTACCAGAGCTACAGCCACCTATACAGCATTTTTAAGAGGGTGCCTACAAAGGACATTCTAGAAGCTGCTACATGGAGCTCGTGCATACATTCTCCAAACACTACAATCTCCTCTATATTCCAGATCCAGAGCAGGCTTTGCTTCGCAGTCCTGCAGGGTTTGATTGCCACACCATCTCTTTCCTAGAGCATACCTCCTCCCCCAGCTAAGCTATGGTATTCTACCCACATGTTATGACTGCAGTTGCATTCTTGAAGGACATAGTACAGTTTTGTACCTACCATAAATGTAGATGTCCGATAGACATGCAACTGCAGTCGGGTTTTCCCTCCCTCCATACCCCTCTATGCCTAGGGTCCACTCCTATCCCCCTTACTCTTAGCTGGGGATATCTGTTATGGTGTATTTGTTTTATTGCTTATGTATTTGTTTGGAATTCTGTATTTGTCTTCCAATTTGATTACAGCCTTCCTTAGAGGGCACCTGGCATTTGGGGCAAGAAACACTGAAGAAAATGGCGTCGGCTGATGCTTATGTACTCCAGCCGCTCTGACGTCGGAGAGAAATGCAACATCAGCCGACGTCGGACCCAGACTTTGGAATCCGGCCGACCGGGGGCTGCCTGAGGCAGGACAACCCACATGTTATGACTGCAGTTGCATGTCTATTGGACATCTATATTTATGGTAGGTACAAAACTGTACTTTATATGTACCGTAAGATACATAAGTGGAAGGTGCACACAATATGGAACAGCCACTATGCCTACAGTTGACCTCTGAATGACAGGACACTGTACATGCCACCCATACAAATGACTGTCATTGCCTGTAAGATACACCCACAGAGAGGTCATAGGTCAAACACTCACAGGTGTGCAGACATGAAAACCTTTAATTGTGTACTATTACAGTTCTACATGCCATGCCATATAGCTGTTCAGACACTGACAACTATATCAATGGAGTGATGCTACAGTGGACCAGTTAGTCATACAGTAGTCTGGGAAGGTTTTCAGCTGTTGCTGTCCAGGCCAAGCCATTCACACTGTATAATAGGAAAGACACACTGGGCCACAGGATATGTAATAATCAACAGTATGTAATCCAGGTATGTAGTTCAGCAGCCTCTATCTGCACACTGTACAAACACAGTAGGTGGTATAGACATCATATGACCACATGGGTTGTAACTGCTACATAACATGGCATAACTGACACCATCATGAGCACACCAACAAATGGAACAGTTTGTATGGCAGGGGGCAGTAGTCCTGCATTACCCAAATCAATGTCAGTAATGTGTATATAGGTGAAGTATATGGTACTGTACATCCAGATACCTTAAGGTAGCTCAGCCCTGATACCTCCATATTTTGTAGCAGCCTAGGTCATTTCTGGTGCTGCCCCACCAGACTCAATAATACAGGGCCATATACCACTGTTACATACACTGGGCTCTGCAGTGCATGATGGCACACATGTATTGTGTAGGTGGCGCCCACACATATATGGCCCCAGCCCCACCATATGTTTGGGGGTTACAATGGTGGTGGACTGGTGGAAGACATGGCAGTGTGTTATACTCCCAGCCCACTATGGATCAACCACCAACATCATGACATATGTGCAAAGCTTGGTATGTAGGTTATGGACAGAGTCTGGAATACAGGCACATATGTGGACAACTGTCGTCATACACTATGCAAAGTGCAAGTGTTACAGGATAGTCTGTAACATACCCTTAGTCAGGGAACTAATGGTAGAGACGGTCATGGATGTAGCCATGTACCGGTAACATGCAACACACACACACACACACACACACACACACACACACACACACACACACACACACACACACTGCCAATGTATTATCCGACACAAGACCTGTGTGGTGGACAGACAAAATATGATAGGCACAGCTCCAGCCAGCATGAGGGTAGGCCCACAGTTGTGCACTATGCAGATGGACTGCATTCCATGGCAAACTAGTATGTACACCCACACCCTGTAACACCAGTACTGTACAAAGCATAACACAACTCTACGCGCAGTCTGTCTGTACATCCTGATCCTCCTACAAATACATGGCTGCCCTGAGTGTGCCTGTTCTCTTGTAAGGGGTATTGCTACATGCTGTCGGTATCACTGCTGCCCACACACAGGACGGATGACCATTACACAGGAGATGTAATGGGACCATGCACACATGATGTGGGAATCTATAGTAGGTGGTTGCCATGACTGTGTTAATTGGGTGTAGTACACATGTGTAATCATGTATATCTGGCTATCTGGGTAGGTATATGTACATATATTCCCACCATATGTCCTGGACATGAAGTGTAGGCCATCCCCAGCCCATATGTTCCCAATGTCGTAGTTGCAGGGGATGTCAGGTATGTATAGCAGGTATACTAGTAGACTATTGATACTGTCATTGGGATTGCCTTCACAGACATGGTGTGTGTGGGAGATCACATCTGCTTATAACATGTGTGCCATTGGTTACTGAAAGACATCCAAAGGACATCAGTGTACAGTACCACTGCTAGCACATAATGCCACTGAGGACTGCAAGAGAGATATTGGCCAATATATATGGAGGGTCTGACACAGTCTGTACAGTCCAGAGGTATACCCATAAGCCCTTAGTGCTACACATGTGTACTATGCCTGACAATATGGATGTGGATGGCCATGTAGATGGGTATAACACATAACGACTGGTATATGATGTCCACTATAGGTCATGCATTCACACACCCCTGCCTGGCCTGTAATGGTATGACCACTGGTACAGGGGTGTCATGGTCACAAACTACACAATAGGTATTGACATACATCTGCAATGCATCCCACTGCCCTGTCTGACATACATGACTGTTAGGCGAGGGCCAGCAGCAGGATATCTGGCTAGTATCTGCATGTGGCATCCCACTGGGTAGGTACACTCAGCTGCTAGGCATGTCACAATGCACTGTGCAGGCTGCAGGTAGACTGGCTCAACACTGGCCTACATCTCCCAGGGGGAATGCATGTGTACCTGCATATAAAGCAGGCTCAACAGGCATGTCAAAGCACAGGGTAATATACACCTGTGTGACAGTGCATATCCACAACCAATGTGAACACAGCCACATATGGTTAGCTCACATGGTATTACAGTATATGGACTATGTGTTCTACACCATCCTCATATGTGCCACTCACATACTGACCTTACATATACTGACCTGCTACACAGTTTGGTCTGGTGGCTGTCTGTGGTATGGGACACGTGTGTTTCTGGCCCTACAAACATGTAAGCCACTACAGTGCCATACAGTGGGGCAGCATGTAACATGTGATAGTAGGGGAACTAGAACAATGTCATCTACCACAGTCTGTACACAGGCTAAGGTACATATCAACACTACACACACTGTTGACATTCACCATAGGTACACAGACCTCAGTACTGTACGAACATCTACAGAATATGCAGGTAATGTCATGTAATGTAACCCCTACTGTACATAATGTGTAGCAATCAGATATATCACTGGCTTGTTCTCGGATATGATGTCATAAAGTATGGTGTACAGCACATATGCACCACTTCATGCACGACATATGTACAAAGGTTGACAGAGGTGGTGCTGGGAGCACATACACAGGGCCAATATTGACATGTTGCTGTGATAACCACATACATTTACTGTTGTTACAGGGTTGTTGCAACATATGTCCTTTGAGGGATATGATGTCTGTGACTACCACAGCTTTTTCCATCTACTGATTGCAACTCTCACATTACCTTCAGCAGTCGACAGCTAGATGCTCCGTGGATGACACATGTAACCATGGACATAGCACTGCCCATGTTGCAGATGACCCTGGAGATGGAGATTTCCCATAAACATGGAACTGACATGACAGACATTGAGGCATGTACAACAGTCATATCCACTCAACTATTGTTAAAGCAACATTACTGCAAATGCAGTATAGCGTCACTTACAGTCTGTAGTCAGGTGAGGCACATTCACCTCCTGTTTATTGCACTGTTTCCACAGTGTATGTTGTTAGAGGTACACCGCAATCCATCTGAGATGCTGTTTGCCATATGACAGATCTAGTTCCTGTTCACAGTGGGTGAAAAGGGCCAACACCACCATGATATTCCTAGGTAACGGAGTGTGTTTCCATACAATTGGCTATGGGAATGTTACCACAGCTGTTTCACATGCATTCAGCTAGGGGAGGGCTGCGATTCTTTCAGGGCCCATCAGCTGATCATGCGAATTACTTACATTACACATGCTGCTGCCTAAGCAAAGCAGGTGTAGGTCTGGACATTCACCAGAGAGGGGTTGGGGGACACAGACAGAGGCAAATACATGTCAGGGAGGAGTGGGAGGGTAATACTGAAGCATGTTTGTGTAACACACCTAGCAGCACAGGGTATCAAACCCCTGATGACTATGTTGTGCTAGCACAGTTTGCTGCAATTATTGGATGTGCCACATGGATTACCTGATGTGGAGCACTCAGAACATATATGTGATGGTGAGTGACATCTGCAATAGGGATACAGTAGCTGTATGGTAGGTAACATGCACATGCCTGTCAGCATGAACAGGTGCCAGCGTCAACACAGCCACACTCTCACAAGAACACACACACATTGACACACATGGCAGGGCCATGTGTACAGCTCATCGGTTGTGGGATTGCCACATCACATCACTGTGCAGGTATCCCATGCACCACACAGTTCATACGGGGGTTGTGCAGGTGAAGGGTATGGGAAGGTGTCTGATATCAGACAGCATACTTCAGTATGCCCATGGGGGGTTGTAGGGAGTGTGGATATGATCATCTACAGCATGCAACACACACACAAACACACAGAGTGCCAGCACTGACATGCATGGGTGCATGTCTGCACAGGTGTGTGGTGTTAGACTGTGCCAGATGGCTGTCCAGGGCAAGGCGATGGGTGTACCTTGGCATCAGGCCACATGACAGTGGTCTGCATTGTGGCTCAGGGATGTAGTGTCTGCATTTGCCCACACAGGCAGGTATTGTATCCCTCATCTGGTCACCTGAGTGACAACTGTGTGTGGGCAATGCTGTGCATTTCTTGCCATATCTGTGTTCTTTCATCCATGACATGGACGGTGTCTGGGATGTGCACACCTCCCACATGCATGTACATTGACATGTGGAACTGTACCTGGAGTGTCCGGCCCATGTTGTAAACACAGATTATCATCAGATGTGCCAGTCCTGCCCACCTGTGGCAGGAGCTGGTAATGGCCAGCAGCTTTACCCTGCACCTACATGGAGTGCATGCTATCAGCATTCTTTGGTGTCAGTGGCATCTGTCCATACAGGCATGTTGTCAGGCATGGTATGTCCATTGTGGGTCACATGTGATGGCACCACAGGTGGTGCAGGTGTCCATTGGGGAACATTGGGAAGGTGCACTGTCCACACATATGTGCATATTGGACAGATGGCCTGGTGTCATGCCCTCTATGGCCCACCGCTGTCACTCTATAGTTACTATCATTGGCCAATATGCAGTGTACTACCCACATATTGGCTGTTACCTAGTCATATGTGTGTGTATGACACATGGAGTGAGAGTGTGCTCTGAGTAATAATGGGATTGCTAACTGTGATTTCCTGGCCTTGATGTCACATGTCTGGGTATGGCTCTGCACCCCGGCCTCTCAGCATTATCACATGCTATCCCTGTACGGTGGACATTGTGATATATAGTATGATCACCATATAAGAAATATGCAAAACCCACTTCACATTGGCCACATGTGTCACACAGTCACAACCACCTCTAAACAGGATACGGGTTACAAACACACACACACACACACACACACACACACACCTGTAATGTTTGGGAGTAGAATCCCTACCTATCTAGTGTATTACACTACAGCACTATGCAATTATAGAACACGCAACAGATATTACTGGAGTAGTCATTGCCCAAAAGTGTATTTCACAATGACTGACATCAGCAGGATTGCCAAAGTAGGGCATTTGAAATGACTGAGAGAGACTAGCCTAAAATGCATTGCTCCCTACACAGACAGTGACACACACAATACATCCAGAACTGCCATGTGTGGGGATGGAACCCTACAACACTTCTAATTTACAATACAGCAGTATGTAGTTACAGGATGTGCTACTGTGATTACTGGTCTACAGCCTTCCCAGGGGTGTCTTTCTAGGTGGGTGACATTAGCAACCTTGCCAAAGTTGGGTATGTGAAATGTAAGGGGTGTGAGTACCCTAAAAGCATTGCTGTCTAGACAGTCAGACATGCACACATAAACACACAGTTGGCAGGTCGGGGGTTAGAATTCCCAACTAACTCCTTAATCACACTATGACCATACTATGTTACGGGGCTTGCTACGGAGATTGCTAGGCTATGATCGTCAAAGAGGTGTATTTCAAGGTGCATGACATCAGCAGCCTTGCCAAAGGTGGGTATTTGACTTGTAAGGGGTGTGAGTAGCCTAAAAAGCATTGCACTCTACACAGTCAGTGACAGACAGACATGCACACATATGCACACACAGACTCACACACACACAGTTGACACATCTGGGGTTTGACCTCCTACCTAACTACATTATCACACTACAGCAGTACACAGTTACAGCATGCGTTACAGAGATTACTGGGCTACAGCTTTCCCATGGGAGTATTTCTAGGTGGGTGATAGCAGCCTTGCCAAAGGTGGGTATGTGAATAGTAAGGGGTGTGAGTAGCCTAAAAGACCATGTTTACTACACAGTCAGTGAGAGACAGACACTCACACAAACAGTGACACACACTCACACACACAGTTGCCACGTCCGGGGTTAGAACTCCTACCTAACCAGTCTATCACACTACAGCAGTAAGCAGTTATGGGATACGCCACAGAGATTACTGGCCTACAACTCTCCCAAAGGTGTATTTCACATTGGATAACCTCAGCAGACTTGTCAGGATACCGCTATGGGGTGGCCAGTGTGTGTATGGCCCATACACCAATCATGTAGGGGTGACACGACACAAGCGGCCACACATGGAGTCATACATCACAGGTACATGTATAGGGCAACTAGCTGACTATGTCTTTGTACAGCCATGTTGCACAGCTGGCACATGGACCACATAGTCTGTGGTGCTGACAGGTACTGGTCGCTAGTAACTGCAGTGTGTTACATCTGCACCTGATGTGTTTGGGGCCCTTTGGCTGTATGCTGAGTGGGACAGGTGTGGATGGCTCCTTGCCACGGTCACCCTCATCCACACATCTATATCCATCTACCTTTGGCTTATTATGATGTGTTGTCTTTACATATATGTCTGTATTCCTATCCACTGTGTGTGCAAAGCATGAGTGGTGCATACTGACATGTGCCTGCACTAACAATTGCAACCGATGGATGTGTCTGGTCCACTGGTGTTTGCATACATGGCCTTCATGTGTTTATGTGTGTGAGCATGCCCAGTATGACCTTTCAGTATGTTGATGACTAACATTGCCTTCATTTCTCTAAGTGTGTGAGCATGCCCAGTAAGGCTGTCTGTTTTGCATGTGCGGATCATGTCCGGTGCTTTGTACTACACAAATGACCTTTGTGTTGTACACCGACAGGTAGCACACTGTGTCTGCACCAATCATTTGGCATTGTCTGTTGCAACATGTCTGCATAGCGGGGGGAACACCCGACTACTTCTATGTTTCTATACAGGATTGGGAGGCGCACCTGACTGTTACTATATTTCTATGTGCGGTGGGGGGGCACACCTGACAGTTGTACACATTTGCTAGGACTGTACTGGTATGTCCTGTAGTCCATTTCAGTCAGTAGTCTTACCTATCGTGCTGGCTAAACCATACCGGTGTACTACCGTTCTTATATTTTGATGGCATACACATTAGTTTCTGACTTCCTAGCCATCACAAATGACATCCCACTACCTGGCCTGCTGTAGTCTGTCCATGTAGGCCTGGGTGGGGGTTACCCATACCCCTCATTCAGAGGCCATAGTACAGCATTTGTTTGTGTTTGTCTACACCTGTCCTGCTGGCTGTGACTGTTGTTGGGTATGTGACCCCCCCCCTCCTGACTGGCATGTGTGACTCCCTTATCTTGTGGGTGTCCCAGTATTGAGGGTGGTGCTGCAGGGCTGCCTATGTCAGATGCATGTAGTACACTGCCTACTCATGGTTAGGCACAGGTAGTGTAATGTTTGGCATCCTTTTTACTGTATGTGAGAGTCAGAGAGAGGTGCTATTCCCTGGGTCCCTCCCATGTAAGTGTATGTGCTATGGGTTGCCTCTTTGCCAGAGACAGGGCATACTGGGCATGCCTCCTTCTGCCTACTGGGGCAGGCTCAGGTTGTTCCTCCTCCGAGTCACTCTTTGCCTGTGCAGGCCTTGGCATTGGTGGGGGGCTATGTGGCCCTGTCCCTTGCTGCTCCTGCTGCAGCTGTTTCTGCAAGATCATATTGTGTAGCATGGCACATACAAGGACAATTTGGGTACATGTAGTTGGTGAGTACTGCAAGGCTCCACCGGATGTGTCCAGGCACCGGAACTGTGACTTGAGCATCTGAAACACATGCTCTATTATGATTCTTGTTTGTGTGTGTGCCTCATTATGGAGTTTGTGTGTGTGTGTGTGTGTGTGTGTGTGTGTGTGTGTGTGTGTGTGTGTGTGTGTGTGTGTGTGTGTGTGTGTGCGTTTCTGATGGGTGTCATCAGCCATGGCTCCAGTGCGTATCCAGCTTCCCCCACTATTGCCACTGGCAAATTTCTGGTACAGCTGCGTCAGATGCCAGATATGGGAATCATGATAATTTCCAGGGCAGCCAGCACACACATTCAGTATTATGCCCTGGGCATCGCACACGACCTGGCAGTTGACGCAGGGTAAGCCCTTGCAGTTGATGTAGACCCTACCCTGCTCACTGGGTGGTGCTTTGATGCATACGTGCGTGCAGTCATTTGCACCCACTACCTCAGGGTATTCTGCTATTTGCTGAAGGAGATGCATACTGCTGGCCAACACCTCATGGGTGAGGGGGAAATATACGTGCTCATCAACATGTGCTGCCATGGCATCCAGGAACTGGTGGAGTACCCTGGATGGTGATGCCTGTGAGATCCCCATCATATCCCCAGTTGACCTTTGGAAGGAACCTGTAGCTTGTATTCCTAGGCCTACACATACCTTCATTTCCACTGGGATGGGTTCCCCTCTGTTAGTTCTGTGTGTCAGGTGTGGCCAGCACAGCTCAACAGTCTGCTGTAGGAGTTCCCTGTCCACCCTATAGCGTTCCACTATCTCTAGCTCATGTAGCCCTTGGTAAGTTACTCTGGGTCTGTACACTCTTCTCCGTCTCCTCACTGTGGGTTGGTCGGCAGCATTCCCATCCTCACCACCCTAAGCCTCTTCCACAAGTTGTATGATAGCTATTGCAGCCCCTAACATTTTGCTGTTGTGAGTGTTAAAAGTTCCCTGCTTGTTTACACTGGTGGTGTAGGGTGTGGGAAAAACCAGAGGGGTAGGTGTTTGCATAGTTTATAGTGGCATTCTGGGCTGGGCTGGTCTGCTGCCTGTGTAATTGGCTGGTTCTGATACGTTTCACCTGGCAGTGAACCTAGTACCCCTTAATTAACTTCCTACTGCTGCTTTCCCTTCCCATTGCCCTTCTGTTTCATCCCCAGGGGCGCGCCGTGCAATCGGTGTACTCCAATATGCACACTGCTGCAATTTCCTAGGTTCACTTCCTTTATCTTCCTGTAGATCCCGTTGCGGCATGCACACCAGCTTACACTTTGTCATACATGCTGGGCAGGTTTGGACACACCCCCTGGCTTTGCTGTGCTAAGCTGGATGCAACCCCGAGCCACAAGGCTTCAATCTGCTGACAGTATGCCTGACCCTCCCACACATGATTTCACCTACCTCCTAGTCTTACACTCAGCTTATTCATACTCTTACACTGTTGGGACCTGCCTCACATGCTGGGAAAAACCAGGATTCACTATCCTTCCCCTCATTTGCATAGGATTGCCTGCTAATGCATAGTTACATGTGTCACACTGTACCTCCCAGGTTGTCTTTTGCCTGCCATTGACTTGCATGGCAGAATACTAATTTTAGTTAGACTGCTTTTTTTAGGTTTATTTTCTTATTTCCCCACCGATCCTGTTTGCACGCCGCTGCCCTATGTTTCAATGGCTGTGATCGATGGACATATCATAAAAGTTGTATTTTGTACATTTTGCATTGTTTGCAATGCCAATGGCCTTCTATTTGGCCATTGGCATGCTTCCTCAATGATATGCAGCCTTTATTTGGTGCTGTCATAGCTCTGTTTTGGAGTTTGCAGTCCTGTACTCGGTTACTAGCCAAGTATATTTCTGCATATTATGCTAGTCCTGCATGCCCTGATTCCTGCTTCCTGGATGGCAGATTTACCTCATTTGCATGGTTTTCACCTGCAAATGGGGTAATTTGCATACAGGGCTGGGAACGTGCAGCACTAGTGCTAGAGCGCTCACGCATGTCAAACGTGCACATACGTGGATCGCTCGGCCGCCATATTTGCAGAATTTCCTCTTACACTAATCATGCACGATGTGCAAGCTTTTGAGAATCTGGGGGACAGATTATCCTATCAATGAAAAAACATTTTGGCTTGCTGAAGGAATTGGCTTTCTCTGGATGAGATAAGAATGCAGACATAGAAGGCTTCTGCAAAGAAAACTAATGTTTTCATTGAGGACAAAGTTTTTGAATCTATAAATATGGTTGTAAAGGTGCACATTTTGGTAATTTGAGTCAGCTGAGGAAGTGCAGTATATCTGACAGTGTTCCTTGTTATAAAGAAAATGTTTATAATCTCACAGTAGTGCTTGGTCAGCTGGTTTCAATAAATCTATCAGCAATTACGAATATACAGCTGTACAGTTTGTCTGTGTGCCTGTTATTCTTAATTAAATTTAATAATGATAAGCCAAACCTAATTTCGAACCTTTTAAATATTCATAAAAGTACTATGACAAGCACTTGTTAATATTTTGTTGGTGCCAGCTCAATAGTCTTGAACAGCTCAGCAGTATCAGGAAATTCCAAGTGGGGGAAATGGCATTTCATCTTTGCATCTACTCTGAGACTTTCACCAGCATTTTTGACAGAGGGGGAGCTTCCAGTTCGCAGTTCTAGTTTACAGATTGATCACCTGTTAGCCATTTCTGAAAATGGTAAGCCTCTTTCTGAAATAACATAGATGCCAGCAATGGCATACATTCTAAATGCACACATTCTGGGGCCATAAACATAAACCAGACTCCTGATAAATTTTGGACATTATTCTGTCAGTGGCATAAACAATCCAGTAGTGAAGTTAAATGCAATCCAGCATTATTTGGTATAAATAGAAGTGAGAAAGTTTATATCTGTAAATGCATTCATTGTTTTGATCAGTATGTACAACAGTTAAAAACTCAAGTTAAATGTTTTAACTGTGGAGACAGATATCCTCCTTGTTTTTTGTTTAAATGAAACAGTTTACATGAGAGTTTCATGAAACTATGTTACAGAAATTGCCTTTAAAGACTATGTAGGGCAAGTCAAAATTGTCAAATGAAGTCAAAAGTAATTTTGCAATGCCAGTTTCTAAAAAATTCCAGTCATTTTTACATCATGCTAAAAGCTTTCAGTTTGTAGAAACAGCTAAAATGTTTCAAACCTACTGTTCACATTGGAATGCTTTTAACAAAGATAAGAACTTATCAACAACGATTAATGAAAAACACATGCCAATGTTAAAAGAAATGACATGCAAGTTTGAAAGTATATGCAAACTTTTTTAGACTTATAGCCTAGGGCTGATGTTGCTATACAGATGGATGCTACAAAATGTACAGTAGCACACATAGATGACACTTGTAAAGATTTGCATAATGTTTGTGTAAATGTACGGAATTTAAAGAATTTAAAGAATTGGTTACAACAGAAAAGTGCAGATTTATGGGTTAAAATAAAATATATTCCTGCTCAGCTGACAAAGATAAAGTGCTCAGGAAGACATATTGGGTGTGGCCAGTTAGAAAAAAAGAGTAACCATACACATTTGTGTTGTGCAGGGTATACCATAAATAACAGTCAAGTTATACAAATACAGTTTTGTCAGAATGTAAAGGGTTAAAAATTGCAGCAGCTAATAGTTCAAAGTGTAACAACTCCATACAGCTCTGCACTAGCTATCACTTTTCAGGAATACATTACAATTTAAAGGGTTAAAGATTACAGCAGTTGACAGTTCAAAGTGTAACAGCTCCATGTTAGGTATGGGCATGTCATTACAGTTAACTACAAAGTTATTAGAGTATTTTAATATTACAGTTTCTGACAGGATGCTAGAACAGGCAGAGCATTTTGGTTAGAGTAAATAAAGTTACAGTTTCTGACAGAATGCTAAAACAGGCAGAGCGTGACAACAAAGACATTTTTAAGCATAACATTTTTTCTCTTGGTACAGATAAAGATGGGTTTAAAATAATAAGTGCAGTAGGACATACAAAAATATAGAGAGGTGGGGGATGAGAATAGGATGTACTGAGAGTGACATCAGACCCTCTAGCTATGAGAAGCCCTGATAATAAACAAATCCCTTGTTTTTTTCGGTAGAAAACTGGGACATATCAAGGACAATGTATACTACAGAAAATGAAAAAAAAATAGGCAGATACAGAAAGGAGTATTTGCAAGGGACTCTGAAGAAAAAGAAAGTCAAAAAGAAATCAAAAGTTATAGAATGATAACATAGAGGGTCAAAGTGAACTGAGCGTTAACCAAAAGTGCATGACAATACAAGTTAGCAAGGAAAACAGGGCAATGCCCTTGACAGACAAACAAAGAGATATTTAAAATACCATAACAAAAGAATGTCATACCTTATGGGCAGAAACAAAAACAGACTGTGGGAAGTTAAAAGTTCTAATTACAGTGGGAGGTGCAAGGGATTACATTACAGTGATACATTCAGCAAATAGATTTTTTGCAGTATCTTTGAAAATCAACTGTATGTCATGATTAGATTACCTCAAGGTTTTCAGAACAGTCCTGTCATTTTTCATCAGATAGTAGGAATATTCCTACAGAATGTGAGTAATGATAATGTTATCACAGCTGAGAGAAGTTCTGAGACAGTTGCAAGAGGCAGGTTTCAAAGAAAACCAAGGCAAAGTACAGTTTTTGTCACAATAATTAAAATTTCTAGAAATTATTGTCAGACTGACAGGGAGGACTCCTTGTCAGGAAAGGGTGAGGGACATTCTGCAATTACTAAAGCCTTTGACAATTTTGGATTTGCATAAAGCAGATCAAACAAACAGACAAAAAAAGAGATTTGACTCTACAATGCAGTCACACAGAGGAAAGGGCATTTAAAGTGTTAAAGCAGAAGCTGGCATAGACAATGGAGCTGATAGCTCCCACCGGTAAATTACAGTTTTCCCGGGGGTTATAGTTCAAACTCTACATTTGACAATCAAAACTTTACTAAATGACAGTGAGATAAAAAAAAATCACTGAAGGAGTTAATCAGACATTCCTACACTATATGTGGGTGGTGCACATTTCTGGAAGGATGGGAAGTACTACACTGGGTTTGCAATAGTGACATTGCAAAAGGGAGACCAACCAATTATGTTTAAGTTACCAGGATGCATGTCAGCAAAAATGGCTGAGCTAGTAGCTGTGCAATATGTTTTGCAGCATTTACATCAAGTAAATATTTACAGTGATAGTGCTTATATAGTAAATTATCTGAGACTAAATATGGCAATGTGGGTTAGAAGAGGTTTCAATGATAGTGCAGAACTGACTCAAAAGTACAAGTTGCAGGGACAGTTCAGTATTTTAAAGTTAAAAGCAAAGCATCAACAATTGATAAAAGACCTGCAGGAAGTATGCCAAGAAATAGCTAAAGACCAAAGTAAATGAATGGCAGTGGACCATCGGTCATTAGAGTACAAAATGAAAGCTAAAAGATTTGCTGAAAGTTAGTAACAGGAATAGAGCTGTGGTAAACCAGACAAGGTAGATGTCCCAACCTTAAAAGTAAGGACAGTTCCAAAAGGAAGTGTATTTATACAACAGACATGATCAAAGACAGTAGGGGGTCAGTGAATGCAATATCACATTAGCTAGGGAATACTATATTTACAGTGCAAAAGTATATAAATGGCTTACTGTGGAATGGGAAGAAACCTGTTATGTAGGATATGTAATACCATTAAGGGATTAACTAAAGAATTACATAAATGTAAAATAAGAAATGTCAGGAGAAAGAGAGAATTAGGAAACAGTTTTGTTACATTAGATCAATGACAGATCTACAGTCATGTAGCAAAGAGCAGAAACAAAAAAAAAATCTTTCTGCTCTGATTAATGAGGAGTGCTGCACTTATATTCCAGATAAGACAGACTCCATAAAGCAACATTTAAATAAAATACAACTAGTATCTCAAAAGACTAGGAGAAACACGGAACAGTGACTGGAGTGATTGGTTAAATGGGTTATTTTTGGGATGGTGAAAAACTATTATAACAATTTTAATTGCTATATTAGCCATTATCTTGTTGATCATAATAATGTGCATGTGTGTTAAACTTTGTATTAAAAAGACTGTTAATCAGGTATTGATTGTAACAAAAGTAGGCGGTAAAAAGAAAGTAACATAACCAATGGAGACATGATTTTTTTCTGTAAGATTCAAAGTTTGATTTAAAATTTTAATTCAACATTTTTTATTTTCAAGATAAAAAGGGGGAATTGATAGAATTATATAAAGTAAAAACTGTTTTTCCTCATAGAAATGACGTGTGTGATTTGGTAAAACTGCTTTTCTCACAGTAACAGCATGTATTGGTAAAACTACTGTCTCTGATAGTGATGGTGTGATATTGTTAGGAATAGCATAAAAAATATAGAGCCTGCAAATGCAGGAAGAATTAAGAGGAATATGCTTGCATGACATATTCCCCAGGATTCGCAAGCTCTGCACGGCGTGCAGGAATAGTGCAGCAGCTGCTGGAGGCAATATGGCCACTGAGAGATCCAAGAACAAGCTCCTGGGACGTGCAAGAGTGCTCCTGCACTATTCCAGCACTGACACAGATCCTGTATGCAAATTAGGGAGTGGTTTATGCATTAAAGTGTACTTGCAATTTGTATTATATAGGAGAGACATATAGAAGTCTTAAAGTACGCATGCAGGGACATATTAGGGACATAAAATACAAGAGATTAGAAAGTCCTTTAGGTGCCCATTTTGTAAATTATCATAATTCTAAGACTGATGATCTAAAAGGTTGTGTGTTAGAGAAGGTAGATGTATTACTTGGGGAACATAAAAATGTTAAGAATAAACTGCTACAGAAGGAAACATTGCTTATTTTAAAGTAAGGCACATTGGAGCCCTTTGGGCTTAATAAAGAGTGTAATTGGAAATATGTAATTTAAATAATTAATTGTTCTATTGAGTTGATTGTCAATTAAGGTATTTAGTGGATGTATTTAAGTACATGTATTATGATATTTTTTACTCTTGGAAGGCATTTCATGCCGAGGTGCTAAGTGTGTATTAAATTTTCCTACTTTTGTAGTTGTGGTGGTCTTCTTCGTAGTATTTGGAATTGTTTTTTAACATCTTTTGTGGTTTTCCTGTATGCAAATTACCCCATTTTCAGGTGAACACCATGCAAATGAGGTGAATTTGCGATCCAGGAAGCTGGCAGCCATCTGTGCAGGACTAGTGTAACATGTAGAAATGTACTCTGTTAGTAACCAAGTACATTTCTGCAAACTACAAAACTGAGCCATGACAGCTCCAAATAAAGGGTATGTATAATGTGTAAAGCATGCCAATGACCAAATATGTGGCCATTGGCATGGAAAATAGTTGCAAAAAAAACTTTTATTTATTTATTTTTTGGCCAATTGTGGGTGTTTAAGTGTAAGGCAGCAGCGCACAAATGGGATCGGCTGAAAAATAAAAGGAAAAACCCTGAAAAAAGCTTTTGCTACAAAATCACAATTTTGCCATAATAGTCAATGGCAGGCAGAAGACAACAGGACCAGTGAATAATGGTTGCTAAGGGGGAAGGCTCAGTGTGGGACTTGTAACTAGGCATTAGCAGGCAATCCTATGTAAATGAGGAGAATGATACTGAATTACAGATTTTCCCTCATGGCTAGCCTGCACCCAACTGTGTAGGTACAGGAAGACCATGGTGCCTAAGAGCTAGCTGACATCATAGAAGGGTGTGTCAGGCATACTGCAAGCTTAGTTGAGCCCTGTGGCTCGGCTATGCCCTGAGCCTAGCAGAGTTAAGGAAAGGGGTGTGTCTGAAGCTGGCAAGCACACTTTACAGTGCCTAAACTGGTGTGCATGCTGCGCACTGGGTTTTAAACAAAACAAAAAAGGTAAACCAGGAAATAGCAGCTTCGTGCACATCTGAGCACTGTTTAAGTGGCGCACATCTGGGCTTAAACACAAAGGCAATGGGAAGGGAAAACAGCAGTAGGAAGGTAATTAAGGAGAACTAGCATAGCTGGCAGGTAAAATGTATCAGAATCAGCCAATTACACAGGCAGCAGCCCAACCCAGCACACTACTATAAACTATGCAAACACCTTTCCCTTTGTTTTTTCCCACAAATTCTACACCACTGGTGTACACAAATGGGGAAATTTTATCTAACAAAAGCAACAAAATGACAGGGGCTGGATTTTCTATCCTAAATCAACATGTGAAGGAGGATGAGGGTGGTGAGGATGAGAATGCTGATGACCAACCCACAGTGAGGAGAAGAAGAAGAGTGTACAGACCCAGGGTAACCTACCATGGGCTACATGAGCTGGAGATAGTGGAGTGCTATAGGGTGGATAGGGACCTCCTACAGCAAATTGCTGAGCTGTGCAGACCATGCCTCATACACAGAACCAACAGAGGGGAACCCATCCCAGTAGTGTGTGTAGGCCTAAGAATACTAGCCACAGGTACCTTCCAAAGGCCAACTGGGGATATCATGGGGATCTCACAGGTATCAGCATCCAGGGTACTCCACCAGTTCCTGGATGCCATGTCAGCACATGTCAGTGAGCACATATATTTCCTCAACACCCTTGAGACACTGACTGAGGTAGTGGGTGCTATAGACTGCACACATATACACATCAAAGCACCACCTGGTGAGCAGGATAGAGTTTGCATAAACACGAGGGCTTCCCCTCCATCAACTGCCAGGTCGTGTGCAAAACCCAGGGCATTATAATGAATGTGTGTGCTGGCAGTCCCGGAAGCTATCACGACTCCCACATCTAGCATATAATGCAGTTGTACCAGAGATTTGCCAGGGAGAACATCCCATATGCCCACCTAGTGGGGGATGCTGGTTGCGCACTGGAGCCATGGCTGATGACACCCATCAGAAATGCACACACACCCGAACAAGAACTCCATAATGAGGCACACGCACAGACCAGAATCATAATAGAGCATGTGTTTGGGATGCTCAAGTCACAGTTCCGGTGCCTGAACATATCTGGTGGAACCTTGCAGTACTCACCAGCTATATGTACCTAAATTGTCATCGGATGTGCCATGTTACACAATATAATCCTGTGGAAACAGCTGCAGCAGGAACAGCATGGGGCAGGGCCACACAGTCCCCCCACCATTGCCAAGGCCTGCACAGGCACAGAGTGACTCAGAAGAGGAACAACCTGAGCCTGCCCCAGTAGGCAGAAGGAGGCATGCCCAGTATGCCCAGGCCTTGGCAAAGAGGCTACGCATAACACATACACTGACACGGTAGGAACCCAAGGAATGACCTCTCTCTCTGACTCGCACATACAGAAAAAGGGATGCCAAACATGACACTACCTGTGCTTAACCATGTAGAGGGAGTGTACTATGTGCATCCAACATAGACAGCCATCCAGCACCATCCTCAATACTGGCACAGCCACAAAGTAAGTCACCTTCCCTATCAATTACTGAATGGAGTAGTATATATTGTTACTTGTATCTATGGTATGGATGTGAGCATGCAAGGGAATTGGGTGGCTGAATGGGATGCCAGCAGATAGTAGACATCCATATTGGCAGTATAAAATCTGTAACAAATACTGGTGCCAACATAGTAGGCAGTACCAGACAAGACGACAAAACCCACTGCAGAAAATGTAGTGGGCCAAATGTGTGTTCATAGGACACACACATGCCAGTCAGTGTGGCTCACATACCCAACAACAGTCTCAGCCAGCAGGACAGGTGTAGACAAACACAAAGAAAGGCTGTGCTAAGGCCTCTGATTGATGGCTATGGAGAATAGCACCCCCCCCCAGACCTACACAGACAGACTACAACAGGTCAGGCAGTGAGATGTTAGTTCTGAAGGGTAAGAAGTCTGAAACTGAAATGTAGGTCAATAAAACCTAAGAACTGTAGTACACTGATATGCCTCTAGTCTGCATTATAGGTCAGAATACAGAATGAAATGGAGTACCTGAAATACCAGTACAGTCATAGCAAATGTGTACAGTTGTCAGGTGTGCCCCCCCATCAATCCTATGTAGAAATGTAGTAACATGTATGTATAGGTATAATAACAGTGGAGTACAGATTACCTGAGCCAGCCAAAGTAGCAGGATAGATTGTAGCATGTGTACAATACGGAGAGCTGTGTGTGTTAGGTTGATGTGTGTTGTATATTGTGTGAGGGTGGTCAGCATGTAGGCATGGTGGGTTTTGTCCTGGTGGCCATTGGCCAGTACTGCCGATGACAGGGCCAATTTCTCACAACTGCAGTGCCAAACACAATACATCCCAGCAAGACACATTCCAGCAGTAAGACATAGCAATTGTTCGGATGTAATATCTGTCACCATCTAAAAATGGACATGGCATGAATGCAGATCCAGACATACAAACAGTACACAGGTGGAAGTACCCTAGACAGACAGTATATAAAATGTTACTGTCTAATGGACACACCTTTGGAATTGTACATACAGGTTAGCAGCACATTAGTTGGGTTTGTAGTATGGAATACTGATGATGTCTGGCCAAACACTGGCAGACCACAAAGGTCACAGGTATGAAGTACTGAGAAATTGCTGATGTCCCTGCACAAGCCAGCATAAGTGGAATGCACCACATATATCTATGAGTCAGCTGCAAGTAGCTTCCATAGCACACATGCACCCAGCTCACCCCACCATCAGCCACAGTTACCTCACAGATATTATCCCTGCTGTTAGGAATGAGTACAGTACAACCCCCCCATCTCTGTATGGCCACAGAATGCAGCATGCTGAAGAGGTGTCTCATGCAGGTATGTCCCTAGCTGTAAGCAGCACCCTGCTAGCATCCACACCAATGGATCAATAAGGACAGAAGCTATTGACATTAACACCTTGCACACCTACCCTGTCACCCCAGGGGAATATAGTGGCTTGTAGCCTGGGACTGTAGGACTGACACAATGCAACAGCCTGCTACAGATGGCCTGCAACAGTACCAGTTGCCTTACAGTCCTCTGTCAAAGGCCTGAGTCTCACCATACTGCCATTTTTAATTTCTCCAAGTATTTTGGGTTTCTAATACCATGACGGGAATGGATCCCATTCCTAAGTCAAAGTACGATTAAAGTTCATGAAATTAGTATTATTTCACTCTTTGATATTAGCCAAAAGTGCTGTTCGCAGCACCCGCAATGTGCCTAGTAATGACTTATTCTGCAATTCGTATGGTGTTACATGAATTGGTAACATATCTAAATACAACTGTAAATTCTTTTTTATAAGACCAGTTGCTCCTACCACTATAGGAACTATCTGGGTATCTTTCTTCCACATGGCTCTCATTTCTGCCTGCAGATTGAGGTATTTTATGACTTTGTGTCTCTCTGTAAGCAAGACACTGTAGTCACTAGGTGTGGCGATTTCAGTGATCAATGCTACTTTTGTCTTCTTTTCCTGGACCACTATATCCGGTTTTCTACCATCTAGCTTTTGGACTGTTGCTATTGGATGATCCCATGTGATGTAACCTTCATCATTTTCTATGATTCTCTGTGGATCATGTTGCCAGTGTTTTTTAGCCACTTCGATACCATAATGTTTGCACAATCTCGCCACATTATTATGCCTTTCAGTATACAGTCCCTCTGCCATTAGAGTTGCAACCAGCAATAAGGTGTGTGACTGCTCCAATTCAGTTCCACGAAACCTACATATGTCTGTTTCTCCCACATGTTCAATGGACTTAGTAAACCAGCATGTATGTAGCCCACAATCTTGGGCTACCAATATTAACCTTTCATTTCTTGATGTAAATTCACCTCTCCTTAACCATTCCTGCGTTCGTTCTTGAGCAACATGAGGCTCTTCCAGAAGTTTTCTATACTTGTAACAATATTTATTTTTTCTCCACATTTCTTGCCTTCTCACCTAGTCCTTTACCTTAGATTCTTTCTTTTGTTTTTTAGCGCATTCAGTTACTGCCTGTTTTTTATCCACTTCTGGTTTGATTTCCATTCCTGCTTGATGTCGATATTCTTCTGCTAAATTAAGCAGAAATGTCATCTTAGATTTAGTCTCCTCATGTTTCAAAACTTTCACCACATTTGAATCTTGTGAGGTCAGTAGATATGTGTGGAGTCCTACAATTGCAGGTCTATACATGTAATCAATTTCAAGGAGGCCCATCCCTTCTTCAGAACAGAGAATATATAATCTTGGTATACACTGATTTTTATAAATCATTTGGTGAGCGATAAGCATCCTTCTTCTTTTAATATCCAATCTATCCAACACTTTTTGGGGCCAGTCAATCACTCCAAAACTATAAGTTACGACAGGAAGAGCAAATTGATTTATAGCTTGGATCTTGTTCCTAGGTGTTAATGCTGTTTTCAGGATGAATTTAAGTATTCTAAAGTACTCCTTACTAAGCTTTATTCACATTTGTTCATGTTTTATTGCCTATCCTTCATCAATTCCCAAGTATTTATACACCCCCTCTTGCTCAAGTTCTTTTATATCACATTCTTGTTCCAAACTGATGTTTTCCTGGTGCTGTAATTTTTCTTTTTTAAAGGTTGCTTTTGCACATTTATCAAGAAGAAATGACATTCCACTATCATCTGAAAAAGTTTTGACAACCTGCATCTGTGCTTTCAGTTCCTCATCTGATGAGCTATACAATTTTAAATCATCGATAAAGAGAAGATGAAAAGTCATTAGACTTTGTTGTTTTCTAGAAGCCAAATTATAGCCATGGCCTAAGCTGTTAAGTAAACAGCTTAATCGGTTAATGGCAAGGCAGAATAGCCAGGGTGACAGAGAGTCTCTCTGGAATATTGCCCTTTGAATTTTATCCTTGGGATAATAATCTGTCCTTTATCATGGCTTAATTGCAAAGTGGTCTGCCACTGTTTAATGGTTACTGTAATGTAGTCAATCAGTGTAGTGTGTATCTTATGCATTTTTAAGCATTCTTTTATCCATGAATGTGGGATGCTATCAAATGCTTTTTTATAGTCAATCCATGTCAACCAGAAGTAGAACACACCAGTAAGCTAAAAATACAGCAAACCTTGAATCCTGGTCTCTTCATAAAAACTTTAATAAACAAAAAACGGACCAAACAGGAGACAATTCACGATACAATCCACAGATACTAAGCGCTTTCACCCACTAACATGGGGCATCATCAGAGTACAAGTTACTATTGCTAATCATCCCTTATATACTAATTTCAAAACAATTGAATAAATAATTAATCAATCAATAATCATCATTAAATAGTCTGTGCTTCACATCTTAAAGATGCAGTAAAGTATGAGGGTCTATCTTACATAAATGAAACTTTATATTAATTTAGATGTTATGTTGGAAATTTTTAAAAACACCAAAACATATACATACCAAAACATATAAATAATGTTATATATGTACCTAAAATGTAGTGTGTTGATAATAGAAGTATATATCAATAGTAAAAGTGAATGTTAAATATTAAATCTGAGTCTGAATGCAAATGTAAATATAAATATGAATATAAATATAAATATAAATGTAAATTTATGTGTATATAAATATGAATATAAATATAAATGTTACATATAAATATATATGATGTATGTAATTTAATGTATATAAAGATGTTTAATAATGTATATGATCTATAGAATAAATTGTATTAAAATAACAAATGTGTTGTAAAAAATATGTAGTTTATAAAAAGATAGTGAGCCATGGTAAAATGTAAAATCACTTAAACATTTAATTTCAAACAATAAATATATAGTAATAATATAACTTTAATTCATATAAAATGTGATCTAAGTTTTAATATGCTGGAAATGGCTATTTGCTCATTGAGGCCAGGCCATTTGCAGGCATTAAGCCTGAGTTGCCATAAGGTTTCTTAAGCTTCTAATATAGTTTTTTCATCACCACCTTTGTGTGTGTTAGGTGGTATTCTATCAATAACAAAAAACAAAAACCTTTTAAAGTTAGTACAGTTTATGCTGTGATTAAATAACATATTGGTAGTTTTGTGTCTTTTAATGTCACTTAGATGTTCGGTGATATGTGTTTTTAATTTTCTGATAGTTTTCCCTATGGAGAATGCTTGACATGCTGTACATAATGCTGCATAAACAACCATGCTGGAATTACAGTTACAATGGCCTGGACATTTGAAAGTTTTCCCATAATTGTGAATGGAAATGTAGGGACCGTCGTTAATGAATCTACATACATGACATAAGCCACATTTACTCATCCTAGAATGTCTAAGCAAATCAGTGTTAAAATTGTTCTCAAATACATTTTTCAAGTTTTTCCCTTTGCTATATGTAAATTTAGGTGCAGTACCTAAAATACCTGAAAGTTCCAAATTTGCATCTATAACACTAGTCCATGCTTCTTGGACACTAGCAACAATCTCTTGTGTTCTGTTGTTAAATGGAATAATAAATGTATCACTTCTAGCTGCAGTTGACTTAGGGATAATCCCTTCTAATGTTTCATTCATAATGATAGGTTTATATTTAGTCAGCCTCATAGTTTTCACCTCCTTACTAATTGTGAAAACAAGATCATAAGGGTAGCCTCTATCAAAAAACATACTCATAATTACATCCAATTCCTGTTCAAACATTTGATTGTCACTGATTATTCTAGACAGTCTGACCATCTGGCCTTTGACCAGGTTCCTTTTTTGATGAAACGGATGACAGCTGTCGAAGTGTAGGAACGAATTAGAGTGTGTTTTCTTCCTGAATAAAGTTGATTCAATTCTATTGTTAACAATAGTGAGCTTAATGTCCAAGAATTCAACATTATTGTCAAAAATGTGACTCGTGAATTTTAAAAAATTAGTGGTTTGTCCTAAAAACATAGTAAAATCATTAAACTCTTCCTTCGATCCCCCCCAAAAAATCAAAATGTCATCCAAATAACGCAGATATAGTAAAATCTTCTTCCAAAAAATACTAGTAAATATAAATTCAGACTCCTATTGTGCTAGAACTAAATTGGCATAAATGGGGGCACATCTGGCCCCCATAGCAACTCCTTTTTTCCTGTATGTAGTAGTTGTTATTAAAGTACACAAAATTGTTTTCCAAAACCAGTTCAAGCATTTCAGTTACTAAACGATTTTCAGAGAAATTCAATCTTTTGTGTGTGTTGAGGCAAGTTTCAAACATTTCCATCCCCTTTTCATGGGGAATAACAGAAAAAATGTTAATAACATCTATAGTAGCCATAATAAAGTTGGATTTGAAATCAAAGTTCTTTGAAAATTCTCTAACTAGTTCTAAACAATGACATGAATCTCTGAGAATATGTGGTAAACTTTTCAAAATATCTATGCAATTAAAATCTACATAAGCTGCTAGAGCTTCAGTTTTTGAGCCTTTGGCTGACACAATGGGTCTGAATGGGGGGTGGTGTATGTCCTTTTGAATTTTTGGAATCCCAAAAATTGAAGGTGTAATAGGGAATTCCACAGAGATGTATTTGAAAATATTTTGATCAATTCTTGCATCCATCAAATACTCATAGATTAACCAATCAATTGTAGTGTATGCTCTATTGACTTCGTACCTAGTTACTTTTTCATAAGTGTCATTGTCATCTAGTAAATCTGTCATCCTTTTGTAGTAATCAGTGTTCAACATAATAACTACCCCACCCCCTTTGTCTGGTTTCATGATCCTGTATTGATCTGAACTAGTTAATTATTTCAGGCAAAACTGTTCTGCTGAAGTCAGGTTGTATTTGATGACCTTTTTCTTGTTTAAAACTCTTCTGATTTGATTTTCACAAAGTTTCTCAAAGATCTGAATTAAAAAATGTTGTGGGGGGATAAAAGTACTGTGACGCTTAGGAGTAAAATATAAAGAATCTAAAATGGGATTATCTGAATGGTAAAAAAATATTTTTAAATTTAAAAGTCTGGTGTATAGTTTCAGGTTAATCAACACACTACCAATATCTAAGTGAAATGAGGGTACAAAGTTAAAACCTTTACTAAATAATTCTAAAAAGTTCTTACCAAAATTGTGTTTGGTGTAGTTGTATAAACTAAAACCTAAATGTGTTATAATAGAACAGTCACCAACTTCTTGGTTAGTAATCAAATCGTTGGTCTTTTCATTGTTACAAACTGTAATGTGAGGATCCTCTATCTGTACCAAGAGTTCATTCTCTGTTCCCCCTTGTTGTAATGATTGTATGAGGGATATTTGTGACTGCCCTGTCTTTCCCTTATTCTTTCTGACCTCCTTAAGACAGGCTGATCTAAAAAAACTGATTGTGATTCTTCCTTATTGTTACTGTTATTCCTGTGTGTTTGTTCAAAACCTGACATAATATTATGTCTGTCCTGATTATGGTTTCCTTGGGCTTGACTGTAATACTTCATGTTTTTGTATTCTTTGAAATGTGTATAAACTTTGTTGTTCTTATAATCATGACTATCCCTTCCTATTTTGTGTTTTTTTATGTCAAGCCCTTTGTTGATGTACCTGTCCATATCCTTAAATATATTGTCTAGTCTAAATTTGTTGTGTTCAAACATCAGGTCTGCTATAATGTTTCTGTCCAACTGACATAATTTCTCATTCAAAACATTCAGTTTTTCAGAGTTATTTCGTATAATTAATTTCAATAAGTCAAAGCCTGTTCTATCAAATAGAGATAAAAGGTCAGAAAATATAGCAGTACCTTCCTCAAACCCATGAGGTAGTTTAAAAATCCGTAACCCCTTTGGTACTTGTTTCAGTTCTAAAGAGCGTTCTAAGAACGCATTGTCCATTTGAAGGGATTTAAAAACTTTCAGTGTCTTTTCAAATTTGACCAGCTGAGCATTTAAGGACCCCATGTCTCTAAAAACAACATGGTTCTTGCTAAGAAGAGGAGGTAAAAGAAATTGATTTAAATCCACAGTGTAAGCAGACGGAGGGTTCAACGAGGAATGCCCAGTATGTGTAGCCCCATTCCGTTCTTCTCTGTTGTTGGAAAACGGATTTGGAGGAGGAACCACGGCACCGCCACTCCCTGACGTCATAACGCTTCTGATTGGGCTTTTTGATCGTTGCCTAGCAACGGGCCTCTGCCTATGCATGCTCGTGTTAGGTGTAGAATGCAGAGTTAATAATTGTTCTTGTGTTTCCGAAATAATGATTTTGTCTTCTGTGCCCACATTGTTGCATTGCTCATGCAGTGCCTGAATAAGTTTATTTGTAATCTCTAAATGCTCCTGTAACAAGCGGTGCATGTTGGAGCTAGAGAGTACGATGAAATTTGTAATAAATAAATCAAGGTGGATCCACTACTGGCCAAGAGTAGGTGTAGGCTGTAGCGTGAAATAGTAAATATCAAACAGCACAGTACAGTCACCAATAGGAAATAGTATATAGCAATCTATCAAAAATCTTTGTAGTAAAAACACGAGATGATGTTTATAGTTCACAGATTTGTAATTCATGAATTTCTGATAGTAAAAAAAGTCACAATACGACAGTTGTGGTAAAAACCTAATAATAAAAACGTATAAATGACGTTGAAAACCTCTTCCTGTTGGTCTGTCTGTAATAAAGGTTCCAGGACTCGATCAGGCAGCTGAATAAGGTGAAACGATGTCAACCAGAAGTAGAACACACCAGTAAGCTAAAAATACAGCAAACCTTGAATCCTGGTCTCTTCATAAAAACTTTAATAAACAAAAAACGGACCAAACAGGAGACAATTCACGATACAATCCACAGATACTAAGCGATTTCACCCACTAACATGGGGCATCATCAGAGTACAAGTTACTATTGCTAATCATCCCTTATATACTAATTTCAAAACAATTGAATAAATAATTAATCAATCAATAATCATCATTAAATAGTCTGTGCTTCACGTCTTAAAGGTGCAGTAAAGTATGAGGGTCTATCTTACATAAATGAAACTTTATATTAATTTAGATGTTATGTTGGAAATTACTATATCTGTGTTATTTGGATGACATTTTGATTTTTTGGGGGGGATCGAAGGAAGAGTTTAATGATTTTACTATGTTTTTAGGACAAACCACTAACTTTTTAAAATTCACGAGTCACATTTTTGACAATAATGTTGAATTCTTAGACATTAAGCTCACTATTGTTAACAATAGAATTGAATCAACTTTATTCAGGAAGAAAACACACTCTAATTCATTCCTACACTTCGACAGCTGTCATCCGTTTCATCAAAAAAGGAACCTGGTCAAAGGCCAGATGATCAGACTGTCTAGAATAATCAGTGACAATCAAGTGTTTGAACAGGAATTGGGTGTACTTATGAGTATGTTTTTTGATAGAGGCTACCCTTATGATCTTGTTTTCACAATTAGTAAGGAGGTGAAAACTATGAGGCCGACTAAATATAAACCTATCATTATGTATGAAACATTAGAAGGGATTATCCCTAAGTCAACTGTAGCTAGAAGTGATACATTTATTATTCCATTTAACAACAGAACACAATAGATTGTTGCTAGTGTCCAAGAAGCATGGACTAGTGTTATAGATGCAAATTTGGAACTTTCAGGTATTTTAGGTACTGCACCTAAATTTACATATAGCAAAGGGAAAAACTTGAAAAATGTATTTGAGAACAATTTTAACACTGATTTGCTTAGACATTCCAGGATGAGTAAATGTGGCTTATGTCATGTATGTAGATTCATTAACGACGGTCCCTACATTTCCATTCACAATTATGGGAAAACTCTCAAATGTCCATGCCATTGTAACTGTAATTCCAGCATGGTTGTTTACGCAGCATTATGTACAGCATGTCAAGCATTCTACATAGGGAAAACTATCAGAAAATTAAAAACACGTATCACCGAACATCTAAGTGATATTAAAAGACACAAAACTACCAATATGTTATTTAATCACAGCATAAACTGTACTAACTTTAAAAGGTTTTTGTTTTTTGTTATTGATAGAATACCACCTAACACACACAAAGGTGGTGATGAAAAAACTATGTTAGAAGCTAAAGAAACCTTATGGCAACTCAGGCTTAATGCCTGCAAATGGCCTGGCCTCAATGAGCAAATAGCCATTTCCAGCCTAATAAGACTTAGATCACATTTTATATGAATTAAAGTTATATTATTACTATATATTTATTGTTTGAAATTAAATGTTTAAGTGATTTTACATTTTACCATGGCTCACTATCTTTTTATAAACTACATATTTTATACAACACATTTGTTATTTTAATACAATTTATTCTATAGATCATATACATTATTAAACATCTTTATATACATTAAATTACATGCATCATATATATTTATATCTAACATTTATATTTATATTCATATTTATATACACATAAATTTACATTTATATTTATATTTATATTCATATTTATATTTACATTTACATTCAGACTCAGATTTAATATTTAACATTCACTTTTACTATTTATATATACTTCTATTATCAACACACTACATTTTAGGTACATATATAACATTATTTATATGTTTTGGTATTTATATGTTTTGGTGTTTTAAAAATTTCCAACATAACATCTAAATTAATATAAAGTTTCATTTATGTAAGATAGACCCTCATACTTTACTGCATCTTTAAGATGTGAAGCACAGACTATTTAATGATGATTATTGATTGATTAATTATTTATTCAATTGTTTTGAAATTAGTATATAAGGGATGATTAGCAATAGTAACTTGTACTCTGATGATGCCCCATGTTAGTGGGTGAATGCGCTTAGTATCTGTGGATTGTATCGTGAATTGTCTCCTGTTTGGTCCGTTTTTTGTTTATTAAAGTTTTTATGAAGAGACCAGGATTCAAGGTTTGCTATTTATAGTCAATCCATGCCATACTTAGGTTCTTCCCCTTCTTACAATTCTCCACGATAGCATTGTTTAACAACAGATGATCGTTTGTTCCATATAACTTTCTTTTATTGCCCTTTTATACTACTGCCATAATTGAGTTTTTTTTTCTAAATGACTATAAATGCTGTCAGCTTCAATTCCCATGTATATTTTGTAAGTCACCGGAAGACAAGTTATTAGTCTATAATTTTTAGGGTAGCTTGCAGGTTCACTCTTAAGTAAGAGCATTGTTTTTCCTGTTGTTAACCAGTGTGGTGTATGTTATGCCAATGTATGTTATCTCATGGACTTCCAAATAATGACATAACAGTCCACAGAACCCAAATGTAAGGCCACGTCGACAAATCCCAGTAGCATGTCCACCATATCCTACTCACGAACTGTGTACCAACTACAAAATACTGCTGGAATGAAATGATAACTACAGGGAACGTACCAGATAATGTTTGCATAATGTTCGGAAGAGGATATAATAACAGGGGGGGGGGGTAGGAGCATGGACGCCATGGATTGTGTGAAGTTTGAAACTCAGCCATGTGCACATATTATCCCTGCCTGCAAACACAGGAATGGGTGGCTACAAACCTGCTTGTAAACCACAATGTGAAGGGGTAATGACCAGAAATATGAGCCCTGCCTCTGAGTAACCTGTGTGAATCTGTACAGCTGTGAGGTGTGGCCACAGAAGGATATGGCCATACTGTCAAGTCGATGGATGTACAACAATTTGATCCTCAGCCATCACTGTACCAAGGTGCTGAACCATTTACACAGACCCATCAGCAAGTTACAGCTTCCCCTCCAGAATGGCATGATTATGCAAGAATATGTAGGCTGCAGACCACAATACTGGACACAGCTTCATTCACCCTGTGTTTCCTAGGATATTACTGCAAGCAACTATGTATACCTGACAGTAGTTGATGACATACAACATAACAGTGTAAAACAGTACATATGTCTGAATATCTCTGCTAACACCAAAACCATATAGCAGAAGCAGCAGACACAATTCCCTGCAGTAACCCACTATCCTTTGCCCATTTTGACCCCATATTGTCAACTGATCTACAGATATCCCACAGAAACAGGTTGCTAGCTGTAGGTGTAGAACACAAAAGCCTGCACTAGAGTACAACCTACCTGGAATGGATTCACACATTCATTACAGAAGGTCATATTGGGCATGATCCCACACTTAGAGAAACAAGGCCCATGTCTGACAACAAAATAATGAAAGCTCATACTGGGCATGCTCCCACACTTACAGAAATGAAGCCCATGTCTGGCAACAACAGTGGACTATACATATCTGACAGTCGCAGATGTTTGTGCACACACTCCACACTGCACACCAGTCATGCTTTGCACACACATTGGATAGGAATACACACATATATCCAAGGACAACACACTATAATAGGCCAAATATACACATACATAGATATGTGGAAGAGAGTGACAAACAGTGACAAAGATCCTCACATCATGAGGCCTGTCCCACCCAGCGCACATCCAATTGGCTAAAACCACATGATGTGCAAATGGCAATCACTGTAGACATTTGCCTCTGGTATCTCTCAGCACTGTAGTGTCTGTGGTGCTTGTGATAACTGTGTAACATGACTGTACAAGTCATTATTCATCTAGCAGTTGTATACATGTACCTGTTACATTTAAACCTGCGTGTGACTGAGTGTTGTGTGTCTGCTTCCAGATGAATGGTTCATGGCCCATTCATACACACTGCCCTCCCCATTGCCCTACTTTGGCAAGACTGCTGATGTAATTCACCTTGAAATACACCTTTGGTGAAGGAGTAGCTCTATAAGCTCCATGGCACATGCTATAACTGCATAATGCTATAGTGTGATGTACTAGTTAGGTAGGAGTTTTAATCCCAGGCATGGCAACTATGAGTCTGTGTGTGGTTGGTTGTGTGTGTGTGTGTGTGTGTGTGTATGTGTGTGTGTGTGTGTGTGTGTGTGTGTGTGTGTGTGTGTGTGTGTGTGTGTGTAGGGATCAATGCTTTTGTGTCCATTCACAGTCACTACACACCCCATTGCCCTACTTTGGCAAGCCTGCTGATGTCATTCACCTTGACATACATCTTTGGGGAAGGAGTAGCCTAGTAAGCTCTGTGGTGCATCCTATAACCATGTAATGCTGTAGTGTGATAAACTAGTTAGGTAGGAGTTCAAATCCTAGATATAGTAATGTAGTGTGATAAACTAGTTAGGTAGCAGTTCTAATCCTAGATATAGCAATTGTGAAACTTTGTATGTGTGTTTGTATGTATATGCAGTGATTGATGCTTTAGAGGCCATTCGCAGTCACTGCAATTTCCAATGCCCTACTTTGGCAGGGCTGCTGATGTAATTCACTTTGAAATACACCTTTGGGGAAGGAGTAGCCCAATAAGCACCATGGCATGTGCTATAACTGCGTAATGCTGTAGTGTGATGTACTAGTTAGGTAGGAGTTATAATTCCAGACATGGCATCTGTGATAGTGTGTGTGTGTGTGTGTGTGTGTGTGTGTGTGTGTGTGTGTGTGTGTGTGTGTGTGTGTGTGTGTTTGTTTGTGTAAGGAGCAATGCTTTTCAGGCCATTCACAGTCACTACAATTTCCATTGCCCTACTTTGGCAGGCTTGCTAATGTCATTCACTTTGAAATACACCTTTGGGGAAGGAGTTGCCCATTAAGGTCCATGGTGTATGCTATAACTGCGTAATGCTGTAGTGTGATGTACTAGTTAAGTAGGAGTTCTAATCCCAGACATTGGAACTGTGAAACTTTGTGTGTGTGTGTGTGTGTGTGTGTGTGTGTGCGTGTAGGGATTGATGCTTTTGTGGCCATTCACAATCACTAGGCTCTCCTAAAAATGGAAAACATTGATATCTGTGCAGTAACAGAGACCCGATCCAAGGTTCCAGAGACCACCCCTGCAATAACAGGTCCAGCTCTTACCACACCTGATGGCCACTAAACCAGGACCAAAACACTAAAAGTGGAGGAGTGTGCATATTCACCAAGGATATTCACACCATCAGGCTACTTGCCCAACACAATGCATCTGAAATTCTCCCAGTGCAACTGACACTAGGTAAGACTGCAATCCATACTGTATAGCTTGCTACAGATCCCCCACCATGCCCCAAGATTTGCACTACACCTTTCTAAACATACTGGAAAATATTAAGATACAACCAAACACCTTAATACTGGGTGATTTCAACTACAATGCCATTAACTCAGATAACTACTCATGTATCAACACCTGTGCCCAACAGTTCTTCTCAATGCTCTGGATCAACTAACCTGTAGTCCCACCAGGGGCTCCAATATCCTAGACATGGTCATTACTTCTTCTTCTTCTTTTGGCTGCTCCCATTAGGGGTCACCAGAGCAGATCAACTGTTTCCATTTCTACCAACATGGGAAATCAATGATCCACACCTGTGGTCACCCCATCGGTGGTCAGGTGTGACCATAAGCTAATCACCCTCGACATCCACATCCCTCCCCCACACCCCAGTAAGGAAACCTCAGCAAGAAACATCTCCAAAGCCAATTTCATGCTACACAAGTCAGATGTGCCAAACTACATGAGACCCATGCAGACAGGAACTGAAACATCGACTGCTGAATCCTACACTAATGCACTGTATTAGCACATCCACTCGTGCATGAATTGTGCCATCCCAAATAGAACCAAGACACTCCCCTCCAAGAAAAGGAAGACAATATGGTGGTCCCCTGCCATAAACAAACTTTACAACAAAAGGAAGAAACTGTTGCAGAAAGAGGAAATTCCCAGGATGCAAAAAATTCCCTTACCAGCCTCAGTTAGAAGCTGAGATCCCTCCAAAGCTACTTACAAAAATAATATAGCCAAAGATTCCAAAGACAACAGCAAGCCATTCTATAGCTATTTCAGGAATCTAAATGGCAACGCTCAGATCTGCTAGGAGCTACAACAGAATGGCTTTAAATATACTGATCCCAAGGATATTGCCAATATCCTGGCAGATTGATTCAGTGCCAACTGCACACCCCTCCAAACCCCTAAAGGGGCCATCTCAATACTGAAAGATTGCCGGATTCTGGTAATAATGGCCACACAGGTAAAAACCACACACTCCAGAGCTAAAATAACAGCATCCATGGGACCAGACAACATCCCGAGCTGTGTACAACATGAACTACAAAATGAACTGGCACCTCACCTACGTGCTATGTTTAATCATAGCCACACCTCAGGCTTCATGCCCACTGAATGGTGCACAGCTACAGTTATCCCAGTCCACAAGGGGAGATCCACCTTGGATCCTGGGAACTACCACCCCATCAGTCTGACGAGCCTGATCTGCAAGGCCATGGAACGTATTATCATGGAACTTATAAACAAAGACATTGGCAACCTGCAAACACTGGACCCCACCCAAGATGGGTTTGTGAAGGGCTGATCATGTCTCCTGAACCTGATTGACATCCTCAAATCAGTCTCCAGAGCTGTGGATGAGGGTAAGGTAGTCCACACAGCCTATCCAGACCTTGGCAAGGCCTCCAACACTATCCCCCAGTCTAGAATCATAGATAAACATACTAAGCTGGCCATTAATCCCTACATCACCCAATGGGTTGCCAACTGGCTTACTGACAGATCCCACACTGTAAAAGTAGGCAACTCCAATTCAGCTCCAGACAAGTGACATTTGGAGTACCTCAGGGTTCAGTTCTGGGGCCGCTCTTGTTTGGCATCTACTGCTGTGAAGTACAGGCCAACACTAATGGACTCTGGCTAACAAAGGTCACAGATGATTGCAAACTGGGAGACAATACTGAATCCCCAAATGATGTGGATATTCTACAAAAGGGATTTACAAAAGCAGATGTTTGGGGCCACAGCCATGGGCTCAAGCTCAATGCCAAGAAATGTGTAGTTATCCCCATTGGGAAGAAATATGTACCCATGAAGTACCAGATAGGTGGCAGTACACTAAACACTAAAAGTGTGATAAGATACTTAGGGACACAGGTGGACAGTGGTCTCACCTTCGATAACCACATTGCCACAACAGTCGGGAAAGCCACCTATGTGTTACACCTCATCACTAATGGTTTTCATGCAGAAAAAAGGAGGTCATTGTCCCACTGTAGTCATCTCTCAGTAGACCCAGTATAGAATACAACACCCCATTTTGTGTGTACCACTTAAGACATCTGCAACAACTATAAAGGCTGCAGAAACACCTCACTAAAAGAATCACAGACCTAAAGCAGATGCCCTGTGCTGACCGTCTGAGAATCATCCAGTTATACTCTGTCACATATCGTCTACTCAGAGGTGATCTCTGCTTAACATACAAGGCCATGTCAAACCCAGAGCTATTGGACTTGCTGCACGTCAAGAAATTCCAATCCCTCAGAGCAGCATGCTCCAGGGATCCAAACCTTGTCACCACAACGAACAAAGCATGCTGGAGGGATGGGTTCCTGATCCCAAGACTCTCCAGACTTTGGAATAGACTGCCCATGCAAGTCAAGCAGAGTGCCCCATTTGGCCCTCTTTAAAAGGAACCTTGAAGATTGGATGGGAGATATGAAATTCACCCCAGGAATCACGTTAGTCGCCCTGCTAGACAGGGGTCAAGGGAAGTAAATATTGTGGGAAGAAATAGCAAGGCAATTGTCATGGATAGGCTTGTATAGACCCTAGGACTGATAGCCTAGTACCAACCTATGAACCTATGAACTACACCTTCATTTGCTTTACTTTGGCAAGCCTGCTCATGTCTCACTTTGAAATACACCTTTTGGGAAGGAGTAGCCCAGTAAGCTCTATGGCACTTGCTATAATTGCATAATGCTGTAGTGTGATGTACTAGTTAGGTAGGAGTTCTAATCCCAGACATGGCAACTATGAAACTCTGTGTGTTTGTCTGTGTAGGAGTCAATACTTTTGAGGCCATTCACAGTCACTACAATTTCCATTGCTCTTCTTTGACAGGCCTGCTGATGTCATTCACTTTGAAATACACCTTTGGGGAAGGAGTAGCCCAGTAAGCTCCATTGCGCGTGCTATAACTGCGTAATGTGTTAATGTGATGTACTAGTTGGATAGGAGTTCTAATCCCAGACATGGCAACTGTGAAACTCTGTGTGTGACTGTGTGTTTGTCTTTGTAGGGTTCAATGCTTTTGAGGCCATTCACAGTCACTACAATTTCCATTGCCCTACTTTGGCAGACCTGTTGATGTCATTCACTTTGAAATATACCTTTGGGGAAGGAGTAGCCCAGTAAGCTCCGTGGCATGTGGTATAATTGTGTAATGCTGTAGTGCGATGTACTAGTTAGGTAGGAGTTCTAATCCCAGACATGTTTGTCATTAGTATCCTGTGTGGCAGTATCTGTGAGTATGTAATAACAGGACTCATTGTGGAGTGGGTTTTGCAAACCTCTTATATGGTGGGCCTATTATATGTTACAATGTCCAACTTACAAGGACAACAGATGTCAAACAGCAGAGAGGCTAGTGTAGGCAATCCATACCCCTACATGTGACATCATGGATTGGGGAACAATATAGGCAACCCTTGTATTACCCAGAAAAAACTCTCCACCCATGTCTCATACACAAACACACTTGGCTAGGCAACAACCACTATGTTGATAGTTCCCTGCATATTGCCCACAGATAGTAACTGTGGTGTGATTGGAATGGACTACAGAGAACATGGCACCCTGTTCCATTCCTACAATAGGCAGATCATTGCATACAGTGATCCTTTGCTATGTTCCCCACTGGACGGCTGCAACAACTGTAGAGTCAGCAAATGTAACCCACAAAGGAAATACCATGCCTTATACACATGCCCTGTATGTGCAGATGCCACTAACACCAGTGAATACCTGTATCATGCTGTCATGGTAGGTGCAGGGTCAACCTGGTTTCCAGTGCCAGTTCTAACCACATGGGGTCAGGAATGGCACATCTGATGATAACAATATGTCCACACATGCCCCAAACACCCCAGGAACACTTTCACATGTCACAGAAGATGCATGTGGGAAATGTGCACATCCCAAACACCATCCATGTTATGGAATATAGAACACATACATGGCAAGCATTGCACAGCACTGGTCACACACAATAGTAACCCAGAAGAGTGGATGGTGAATACAGTACCCACCTGTGTGGGCCAATCCGGAGACTACACCCCTGAGCCAAACTGCAGTTGCCATGTGGTCTGATGCCAAGGTGTACCCTTTACCTAGCCTTGTACAGCCAATACACACCTGTGAAGTAATGCACCCATGCATGTAAGTACTGGCAAACCTATATCTGTGTGTGGAGTATAATGATTTGGATGCCATTCACACTCACCACACCTCCCGCTGACCTACTGAAGAATACCTTCTGAAGTCAGACACCTTGACGTACTCTTTGCCTATATATCAGCCTGATAACATCTGTGGTGCATGTGATACCTGCATAATACTATAGTATAGCAAACTAGTTACTTAGGAATTCTAATCCTGACCCTGTCAACTGTGATAATGTGTGTGAGTCCCTGAGAGAGTCTGGCTGTGTCGTCCTTGACACCTGTTCTTGTGGACAGACACATGTACTTCACCTACCTTATCCCTCCTTTATCACTGTTGCTGATGTCACTCACCATTAAATATACCTTTGGACAACTCTCCATCATGTAAGCTCTGTGGCGCATGCAATAACAGCATAGAAATATAATAGCATTACATAGACAGGCAGGGGTTTAAAACCCTGTACTGGCAAGTGTGTGACACAAACATGCTTAGCTTTTACTCTCCTACCCCCTCCCTGTCTTACTTTGTCTCTGTCTGTCTCTCTCACTCCCTCTCTGGTGGATGTGGAGAAGTACACCTGCTTTGCTTAGGCAGCAGCTTGTGTTTTGTAAGTGATGCTCATGATCAGCTGATGGCTTGTGTATGAATTGCAGGCCCCCACTAGCTGATTGCATGTAGAACAGCTGTGGTAACATTCCCATAGCCAATTGCATGGAAACTTACTCCTATAACTAGAAACATCATGTGGGTCTTGGCCCTTTTCATTCACTGTGAGCAGGACTTCATGTCAGCATCACAGATAGTAGTGGGATATACCTCTAACAACATACACTGTGGAGACAGACCAACAAACAGGAGGAGGATATTCCAGACATGACTACAGAATGTCAGTCTTGCTCTTCTGCATTTGAAGTAATGTTGGTTTAATAGGGTTTGTGTGGATAGGGCTGGTCTACATGATTTAATACCTGTCATGACATTGTTATTTGGTTGAGGAAACCCTCACCTGTAGGGCTATCTGCAGACTGGCCAGTGTTTGGAGTCTTATGTGTGTTGTGTTACTCACAGATTACCTAACTTTATAATTGCAGAAGCATAGTCTGAGGATTGCAGTCAGTACATGGGGACAGCCATGACAGTTACTGACCTCATACCCCTCATAGGACATATGTCACAACAAACCTGTTACCCCAGTAAAAATGTATCAGGTTATCACAGCAACATGTCAATACTGGCCCTGTGTTTGTGCCTCCAGCCACAACTCCTTCAACCTTTGTACATATGTCATGCAGTAAGATGTGAATGTGTTCAGTACACCATTATTTATTGGCATCATACCTGATAACAAGCCAGTGAGATATCAGACTGTTAGACATGTTATGTATATTAGGGATTATATTTGAGGACAAAAGCTGGACATTCTGTCATAGTGTGTACAGTAGTGAGGTCTGTGTACTTATGGTGATTGTCGACAGTGTGTGTATTGTGAATATGTACCTTGGTCTGTGTACAGACTGTGGTAGATGCCATTGTTTTTAGTCCTGTTCTATCTGATGTTGCATGCTGCATCAGTGCATGGTACCCTATTGGCTTACATGTTTGTAGGGCCAAACACACATATGTCCCATACCACAGTCAGCCATTGTAATACACCATGTATTGGCCTGGTATATGTAGGGTTAGTGTGTGAGTGGCACATATGAGGATGGTGTTGACCAGACAGTCCATATACTGTAATATTAAGCACACTTACTATATGTGGCTGTGTTCACACTGGTTGTGGGTATGCATTTACACACAGGTGTCTGTTACTCTGTGCTTTGACATGCCTATAGAGCCTGCTATATTTGCAGGTACATGTGTATTCCCCCATAAGAAATGTAGGCCAGAGTTGTGGCAGTCTGCCAGTAGTTTGCACAGTGCTTAGTGACATGCCTAGCAGCTCAGTGTACTTGCCCAGTGTGATATTATGTCCAGATATTTGTCAGATGTACTGGTGCCAGGCCACCATAACTGTCATGTATTTCTGACAAAGCAGTGGGATGCTGTGCAGATGTATGTCACTAACTAGTGGGTAGTATGTGGGCATATGACTTTTGCTCCACCGGTTATTATGTGTCAGGACAGACAGGAATGTGTGAATGCATAAACCATGTGAGCATATTTATTCCAGTATTTACGTGATGTACTCATTTACATGGCTGGTAACATCCACATTGTCAAGCTTGGCCCACACGTCATGCACTAAGGAGTTCTGTGTATACCACTTGACAGAGCAGAGTGTGTCAGACTGTCCACATTTATTGGTCATATCTCTGCTGTATTCCACAGCACCATTACTGTGATATCTGTGATACTGTACTATGATGACCTTAAGATGTCTGTCAGTAACTGATGACGTACATGTCAATAGCAGATGTGACCTCCTACTCACAACACTTCTGCTACAACAACCCCTGTTATAGTAGCAACAGTCTACAGTTATACCTGCAATACTTTCATGACATCCCCTTGCACTAAAAGTTTGCAATGCAACTACTGGTGCTGAGGTATGACTCCACTCCATGTTCTGAACATATGTTAAATATATATGTCTGTGCATATATATATATATATATATATATATATATATATATATATATATATATATATATGGGTCTACTTGAAAACACCAACATGCAAAACACCGACGAAGAGAACACCGAGACCGGAAGATCGATAACTGAGATGACCGACAATTTAAAAGCCTGATACTGAGAACACCGACATGTTAAGGTAAGTGCGTGATAGTGACAGACTTTAGGGTTAGGGGTGGGTTAAGTGAGTTAGGGTTAGGGTGCAGGTAAGGTAAGTGTGTCATAGTGACAGACTTTAGGGTTAGGGGCGGGTTAAGTGAATTAGGGATAGGGCACGGGTTAGGTGACTGTGTGATAGTGACGGACCTTAGGGTTAGGGTTTGGGTTAAGGTTAGTGCATAGATAGTTGTGTATGTAAGGTTTAGTGTAGGTTTGCAAGTTTTTTGTTGTGCTTGTGTTGTGTGTGTGTTTTTTGGAAAAGGTTATTTGTTTTGCTTCGTTTATTGTCGGGATTGTCGTTTCTCGGGCATGTAAAGTTTGTTGCTTTTAAACTGTCGGTCATGTCAGTTGTCAATCTTCCGGTCTCTGTGCTCTCGTCATCAGTGTTTTGCGTGTCGGTGTTTTAAAGTAGACCCAAATATTTATATATATATATATATATATATATATATATATATATATATATATATATATATATATATATATATATATATATATATATATATATATATATACACATATATACATATCTACATATATGGATATATATATATATATATATATATATATATATATATATATATATATATACATATATGTCTACACATATGCAAATATATATATATATATATATATATATATATATATATATATATGTAAATATATATGTATATGGTCATATGATCGAGTTTTCAGTCAAATGGGTTTTCAATTTTTTTAAATTTCGGTGTTATGGTCTCGGTCAAATGAATTTCTATCAAATGAGCTTTCGATCATATGAAGTAGACCCATATAAAAATAAATAAATATGTATATATATATATATATATATATATATATATATATATATATATATATATATATATATATATATATATATATATATACAGAGAGATCTCTATATGGCCATATATATAATGCAGTATACAGATGTATATAACGGTCTATATCAGATCATGAAAACAGCACATTATCGAATGCCATAATGACAAACTGCAAAACCCAAACCCTAACAATATCAAAACCTCAAAACAGCGAATTTTTCCCAGGGAAAAAATTTCCTGTTCCGAGTAACACACACACACCACAAGCACACTAAAAATCAGCAATCCACACACATACATTTAAAAGTTACATCTAACCCTACACTAAACTGCACATACACTACTATCTATCCACTTGCCTAAACCCAGACCCTAACCCTAAGGTCCGTCACTATCGCACACTCACCTAACCTGCATCCCAACCCTAACTCACTTAACCCACCCCTAACCCCAAATTCTGTCACAATCGCACACTTACCTGACCCATACCATAACCTTAACTCACCCAACCCGCACCCTAACTCACACCTCTGCACAATCACACACTTACCTTAACCCAACCCATAACTTTCCACTGCATAGCTGAAAACAGCGAAGCCACAACAACGGCCAGCCAAATTCTTTCCCTAGGAAAGAATTTGGTTTTGTGCAGCTTCGCTGTTTTCAGCATTCGTGATATTGGGTTCGATATTAGATCATTTGAAATTCTGCCATTTCAATGATCTAATTTAGACCCGTATATAACTACATATATATGAATATATTTGTGTATGTGCATGTACACATATATCTGCATATGTGTGTATATATATATATATATATATATATGTATATAAAAATATCCATATCCTTGTCATGTGTAAACATTACTGTTGTGTATACCTTCCCAGATGTATCACACCGTATTTAGATATGTGTATATTTAGATATAACAACATATGTGACTCAACAGTTTTATCGCTAACAAGTATTACACCATTGTAGAAGTCATAGCAGTTGTTCAGTACTATTCAGTATGTGTACTGACAGATATATTAGAAATACAGTAACTGTCTTCACAGCTGAGATGTCTTATTGGTTATCTCCTGTGACTGTAGTGTACAGGGTCCTGGGTTCAAGACCTGCAAGGGCTGTTTATTTTGTTACTGGGCAGAACAAGGGCTGTTGGACACAGAGTGGTTAAGGAAGTTTTGAGCAGCTTTAAGTAGGTTTGCACGACAGTAAGAGCTGCTAACGTATGGTTAAACGTACAGGCGATTATTCCATATAGGCTTTGCTTACCAGTCCGCAAATGTGCTTAGCAGTTATATTGCAGCAATGCTGGTACCTGCTAACCTGGTAACCAGTGTTCACATTCTGGTTTGATAAAATAGCAGGGTAATGACATCTTTAATAAGTGTATTTAATGCCATGTACATAACATGCATCTATATGCTGTCATTACAGTAGCAAGGGGTGTGAGTCTACTGTCTAGGACACTTGAGTATATATGGCTTGTACAACACTATTTTCCATTTGAATGTGTTACAGACATGGGTAGTATCCCACGTTATATGCAGTCACACTGGCATGTAGTGTAGCATTAAGTTACTACTGTTGACAGTGCTTTTCCAAGTAAGAGTAGATTGCAGATTGTAGTACTGGAACCAAACACCCCTGCTTGCAAAGATGGACTTTGAGTCCTCACAGTTGTGTTCCTGGTATGTAAGCTGTGTCTCATTAAATATTTCCTATTGGATAATGATCTGATGTGTAAAATTACTGAAGACTGTGTCTATAGCACATGTCACTTAGGGCTGCCGGCATGTAGTAAAGGCATACCTATCAGTGTCAGACATCTCTGTCAACACATTCATCCTAATGCATAACTAATAGGCTAGCTGATGTCTGGCTACTTGCAGTCTAGGCTTGACTGACACTGACATGTCTGCCCAGCTGTGTTATGAATGTCACCGCTAGGAATCCACACCCTGTAAGCACCACATGCCATGGATACCTCAACTACACTACCACAGTCAACAGAACATGCTTGGGTACAGGTGACCAAGACAGACACTGACCATGTTATGTAATACATGTTGCATACATGTCAAGTGGAACACCACACTGGCCCTCTGCAAGAGACACCCAGATGATTGGCTCATGCATGTCACTCTCACCCTATCACCCCTGTGGTATCTGTTGATAGATGGCCTGCTGGCACATGGCAGATGGCATGATACCACAGTACACACATCCCCTACATCTCTCCATGGACAATAGCTTGGTACATACCTATGAACACCTTCACTGATGCACCCCATTACTGACAAATGTGTATGTGTACATTACTGGGAATATCACTGTCTGTGTGTTTGTAGACCTGTACTTGAGAATACCCTGAGGCCCTTCACACCCACCGCACCCTCCATTGCCATAGTTAGATGTGGCTGCTGCTGTACCAGACATTACATTTACCTTGTTATGCTCTTCACCCTAAGGGCTACCTGGACCTTGCAGTACCAGCACACCACTGTTGTACAAATGGGTTGATAGGCATGGGATACATGTGGTGTGTACCACCCAGTATACTTGCCATTGTCCACTGTAGAAGGGCTGCTAATGTCAGCCATTATGCACTCACTTGTATACACCATGCACTGACCTATCATCCATGTGACACATGCAATAACTGTTATACAGACCTGTGACATGTGTTCGCACTTTCAGACTTGTGCATCATTGCTTAACAGTACACACACACACACACACACACACACACACACACACACACACACACACACACACACACACACACACTGACAATCCACCATAATACTTACCTGTCCCTGTGTTTACAGACTGTCCCTAGTTTATTCTCTTAAGTTCCCCATCCTGCATCAGTCTTCAATATTTACAGTCAATAATACCAATCATTAATGTATCATTCTTCTAACTGCCTAGAAAAGTGATCGCAAAACATGACCCATTACTCCATTACCTCTTTGACTTGATTGGAGTCAGTTTTTCAAAGACTTCCTAATGTCATCTAGTGTTCACCCTGGGTTTGCCCAGACATCTTGAGCATGGCTCCCTTATGTTAGGGGCTACTATAGCCAATCAATAATGGCACGCACTGGAGTGTCATACGTAACTATTGTTCAGTAGATGCAAGATCTGTTGCTCTATTAACTATTTATGTGGACTACAGTAATATTTGGAAACACTCTCTGGTGTTGCCTAGTAATTCCCCAATGCATCTGTAGTGCTGCATACATGGGTATTATTTCACCTTTATGCTGACTGCAATTATAACAGTATCCCTGGGTGTCTAGTTTCCTTCCCAATGCATGTTCCATGCTACAGACCTTATTATACTATCAGCTGTCCTGAGATTACCTGTCAGAAAAGTATTCCTGGTGTCTCATGTGTCTGTCCATGCCCATGTACTGCATGATTTCAAAGGGAAGTTGAGAGGTATGAACAACCCCACACTCACACATGTGCATGCATGGACACACACACAAACACACACACACATACACACACATCCTACATACATCAACCCCCTTTCACTTCACCAGATTGCACTTGCAGATAAATTACCCCCCCCCACACACACACACACACACACTTACATGTGAGGTTGTACAAAGATATTACACATGGACCTCCCATTACCCATCTGTCAACATGCATGACATAAGGCACTCAACAGCATGCAGTGCTGCTATAGTCAATCCCTGCTAGCAACATTATACATCTCTGTGATACATGAGGGGTGTTAGTAGGTGATGCCCCTTCCCCTGGAACACACTGCACCCATGTACACAGTATTTCTGTGCACCTGTTTGGCAACCTGGCATGTATGGTGCACCATACCTCATAGGTGTACACACTATTGCTGAATGTGTATTATTCTGTCAGTTATGTTTGCTCTGCTGCTCACAGCCCCATATGGTTTGTCCTACACATACCTGGGATGATATGTGGATTGATTTCATTTGTGAATACCTGATGTTTTTTTTTTACAGATCTCATCATCAGTGGTACATGTGTGGCCAATATAATACAATTACACTGACAACCTTCAAACCTTACCATGGCTATGGGGAGTGTACACACCCTTATTGATATGACTCCATCTTCCTTGATATGCCATGGGACCACATTACTGCATATGTTAACATTACACAAACCTGATATGTGATACATAACCTGTGCAATCACACGCAGTGTCAAACAAATGCGTTATTTGTGCAGATGCTGATTGAGATGCATGCACCTTGTGGGTGCATATGTGTGCACGCCCTTATCATGATGGTTTGTTGTACCTAGTGTTATATGCACTACAGCAGTCACTATTCCTGGCAAGGGTATACTAACATGGGCCATCTGCATTTTCCAGTATTTGGTCAGTCTGCCCTATAAATGTCCCCCAACTCTGCATGATTGCAAGTTCAGCTCATGTGCACGTCCCTTGGAAGTCAAACAGTGCCGTCACTATTGCTGTGGAGTTAGGGTTATGTCTGCCACAGATCCTGACCTTGACTGTGTGCAGATACAGCCATTTGTAGCATCCTTTGAATCTCTGCTTCGGTGCACTGTTGTGTCATGATGACACCCCCTCCCCACCCTCAGCCTTTTTGCAGATGCTTGACAACTATGGCCTACACATGTGTCATTTTGCAGTGTCCCAAACACTGAACACCATGTGTACCAGCATAGTCCCAGCTAATGAATAGCAAACATACAGGTGTACACTGGCACCGGCAAGATACAGATGGGGATGGTGGGCCTGAGGATGGGTGAGGTGTTGGTTGTGCAGCACATGTATCTTAATTGATACTGTCTGTAGGTTTTCAATGTGGTCTTGGTACACCAGTACACAATGCAATGCATGCCTTTTGGGGACCTTTTCTGTTATGCATATGCTACCTGTAGAGAGGCCTGGCTGATGTTTCCTGTGGTACAACTGTCCCATCTGATTACCCTAACCCATGGGCCACATTTATGCCGAGTCCAGGCAATTGATGACATGGGTACTGCACAGCTAGTACTTGCTAGACATTCCTGCAACTCAGTGTTGTGGCATGTTACTAGGCAGCCTGCATGACTGGTTTGCAACATGTGACGTCATCTGTCTTGGATGGCCATCTGTTTATTTTCTACTTTAATCCTGTCCCATACATCCTCACCACATACTTGACTGTCTGCAATGTTTGCCATGGTATATGCAATGGTGAGGTATGGCTACATGTCCAACTCCTGGGTGCTACTTGTTGGGTATGGGATCCATGCCATGGCATGTAAGATATGTGCAAGCCATGGCTGCCTTTGTTGCAGGTAAGTGAGCACATGTGATGGCCAAATGTCATGGACAGTAGACCATTTATTGATGTGACACTGGGGACTTGTACTAGCTGGAAGGTCCATATTCATGAAGAATGCATGCTGTCGGTACCTCAACAGCTGCTTCCATTATATGTTATCTGGAGTGTATGCACACATATGCTTCCAGTGTTTGTGAAGTTATGTATTCCTCATATTTGCTGTGCTAACATTGTATTCCATATTACACATTCATTGCTCATGTTAGGACCACATTGCAGGTTGTAAGGGTTGTGGACTACAGTATTATGATATGCAGTAGTGTAGATCTGTAACAGTTGCCATTGTAATATTGTTATATATACTGTTGTAGCACTGTATAAGGGTGATGTTTCAGACATGTCCCTACTGTAGGCCATTTGTCCCACCGTTACATTTATATCTGTGCACACATTTTGCAATGACAGGATGTTAGTTATGTTGCAGGAGTCTGACATACCCTTTATATACACCATCATGGTGACCACTGTGATGCAGTGCAGTTAACAGCAACAATACATGAACATGTGCATCATGCATTATGGGTAGGTGTGTTAAATGTGTGCATGGAATATACTATGGCCATAGCATGACTGGTGTCTTGGAAAACCTGAACAAAAACCATACTCACCAGCTACAGGCTGCTGCCCTGGAGGTATACCAGAGGGACTTACATAATTGTGTGAGAGAAGTGATGTCAGTAGCCACATCTGTGGCATTGGTACAGGGTGGGTGCTGCACTACAGTACATTAACAGTACAAGTCCACAATAATACAGATTATGCACATCTGTTTATTACTACACCGCAGCAATAGACTCTATATATTTCATCTCACATATGCATGATTTAACTCTACAGATGTGGATGGATACACAGCAGCAGTCTACTGATGTGCTCTGTGGCCTTACCTGCACACTCCTCTGCCATTGTGTAGGTAGCACCCACCTCCACTATGCTCTCCACCAGGTGTTGTATTTGTGGGCGGGCAGGTGCCCCTAGGCTAGCAAGGAAATCCTCAACATGTGTCAGAGGGGGTGGATAGCATGACCCCTCCCTGTTGCAAGCTGGTCCCCCCTGACTGCAGCAGCATGCCGATGGCCATGGCGGAGTAGATCAGTGCATCATTGTCAGACCTGCTAATAACTGTGGTTATGCAGGCTGACATCATTTACCCTGTGGACAAGATAGTTCCACAGGGCGGTCAGCTCCTGCAGATCATAGGCCGTATGGCCAAACAAGATGTTGTAGTGCTGCACCAGGTATGAGACGAAGACATCATTTTCCTCCGCTGTGTAAACTGGAAAGCATTTCCTCGACATATTGCCTGAAAGACATAAATACGGAAACAGGTCTGAGAACCTCAGACTGCAAGGTTATCATAACTGTTAATACACATCACTGTCTCCCCTCCATCATATATGCAACAGCAATCTAATCACACAACTCAGAGGTTATGTCTACAGAAGACCTACCGTTGGGACATATACTGTATTGTACAACAATTTTGTGCTATGTGTTTGTAGCTATGTTCCATGTTGGGACATTATCATTGGTGGCCTGTTATGGACAATGTCACCTGCATGCCATTGTAAGGGCCACTATGGTTCCATATATGCATGTGTTCTGTTTGCTATGTGACTGCTGCACATCTGTTGTTTTGTGTTAATGGGTATATCTATGCAAGCTGTTGGACATAATCTGGGAATGTGTGGACTAGTACTGCCCACATATATTCTATAACAGTGACATAATAGCATGTTTGGGGAACATTTGCCAGCAGAGCCACCTCTCCCACTTCATCTGGCCATGTTACCAGGCTACATCACATGTGGGACCCACCCTCGGACCTCTTCATCTACTGGTCATGCACTACCTTCAGGTGGAACCACCTCAGGGGATGATGTTCACCCCCATATATATATATATATATATATATATATATATATATATATATAGATATATATAGATATGTATATGTGTGTGTGTGTGTGTGTGTGTATGGGTTCACTATAGAATCCCGAAATACTCAAATCCCGAATTTCAGTATTTCGAACACTCAAAATCCCAAAACCCCTTAACTGCGAAACTTAAAATCGCGAACCTACGCTACAAATACACCACACACATACACATGCACACAATGTCCCCCACAATCAAACATGCAATCCTATACTACAGGCAAGCAGGGGAGCAGGCCCCCCTGCACCTCCCATGTGGGGGGCCATACCCCTACACCCCCCTTCTTATATATACTAACTCTGAGATCGCACAATCACACAAACAAAGGTAACTCACACCCACACATATCACAGCCCCCTGCACACACACATCACAGCCAAAACACACACTAACATACTCTAAAGCCCCTAACCAACACACTCATTCATACTTACCTGAACTTACACCCATCCACTCACACACTGCAACAGCAGAAGCTCCAAACTTCGGGATTTTGAAATTTGCACTTCTGGTGTTTCACAATTCTGAGCGTTCGGCTATAGAATTTCGAAATACTGAAATGTAGGATTTCAGGATTCTATAGTGAACCCAATATTTATATAAATATATATATATATATATATATATATATATATATATATATATATATATATGGGTCTAGGACATTTCACTGAATGCACATTTCACTGAAACTCAAATGACTGAATACAAATCACTGAAAGCACAATTCATTAAAAACTCAATTCACTGAAACACATTTTACTGAAAGTTATATATGGCATTTTCCCCACTGTAGTGCAACCCTGCAGTTAGTATATATAGTAAGGGGGGCATAGCCCCCCCCACATATTTTAAGTATATATTATGTTCGGAAAAGAGTAATATTTTGGAATAGCAAGAATCCATGTATATAGTTCAAAATATTTAAAATATGTAGGGGCTATGCCCCCCACACCCCCAGATGGCCCAAGGCTTCCGCTTTATATTGTGAACCCTGGTTCTGGCCCTGCAGCCATCTCTGTTCATGGTCTTTAATGAGGAGTCATGACTTTGGACTCCTGGATGCCCCAGCACTGTGCCCGGAAGCTCGATCCTTCTCCTACACTGGCCATAGTACCTATAGGTGGAAGCTGCAAACAGTTATGAGATGTATTCCCACCTGTGGGGTTTAAATAGGGCCAATTTCCTGCACTTTGCCATGATTGGATGGTTTTGAAAATGCTAAGCTATGGACAAACCTGCTTTCCTTAAGTTGGCATTGCTTAAAGTGGTATACCAATGGACAGACTGATTTAGCTGGCCTACACATTGCTTACCCCTAGTAAGCATGAGTGTGCAATGCTTAGCATTGCTTATTTTTAAATATGCGCACTATTTGTTGTTTGGCATTGATTTATCATTCATTACATGGTATATATTTGTTTAGTATCCGTGATTCATGTGTGCGTACACTGTACGGTTTCCTTGTGTTTATTGGGGGAGTTCACCACTTTATTACAATGACACCTCACATCTGGACTTAATGCAGTACTGCAGTTTACATATTTATGTTATGTAGTAGGTTATACAGCATAAAACTCTATATAGATTCTTTTCACATGTAAATTGTGATGTTGCTATAGTGAGGATCTATTTCAGGATACCTCAATTTTATGCACTGCTGTGATGGCTTACTGGTTAACTGCTATGACTGTAGTGTACAGGGTCCTGGGTTCAAGGGCTGCTTATTTTGTTGCTGTGCAGAACAGCAGCTGTTGGATAGAGAGTGATTAAGGCACTTTTAAGCAGTTGTAAGTGGGTTTGCGCTGGTTTATGTTATGGTAAGCAATGCTAACTTCCAGTTAAATATTCTTACAGAGAGTTAACTTCATAATTGCATATCCTGTTTGCACATTGCTTACCCCTGCACAAATGGGTTTCATCTCACTTACTACTCTTAAAGCTGCTTGCTCCTGATTACCTCCACACTCATTTTGACAGAAATGAAACATGGGTCTTGGGAAAGTGGTGGATTTATCATTCATTACACATTATACCTTCATTTAGTATTCCTGAATCATGATTACATATACTGTATGGGGCACTTGTGTTTATCTGTGGATTTTACCACATTATTACAATGACACCTTATATCTGCACTTAATGTAGTACTCCAGTGCACAAATATATGATATTTAGTAGGTTATACAGCAAATAAAATTCATAAAGTGATTTCACATGGAAAATGGAATTTACTACAGTGAGAATTGAACCGGAAATGACTACATGCAAAGTGAATGCTCTGACCACTACACAATTGCGGTACTGTTTCAATTGAATGTATCTTGCTATTTATCTTCTTGTGCTATTTAAGCTATAGTGTGTGTAGCTAAGCAATGTGTAAACCTGCGCCCGCGCACCTATGGTTAAATTTAATGTTTGATAAAAAAATTCTCTACTGCTATTTTCTCTAGGAATGGACAGGTGTCACTTATTGCTGTGGATTTCTGCGTGCATCTGCACATTTGGCAGACATCCTAGCAATCCCCCCATACCTCTCAACCTCTTCATGCACATTATCTGGACAAAGCTTGACAACATGAGGTCCAACTAAGGACATATTTTAATTAGTGCTCTTATAAACTTAGAAAAGTTGCTAGTGTAACAGGTGTATTTTAATATATGTTTTCTGATGGATTTGAAGTCTGACACTGAAATGTATGCCATTATTTACTGACTTCAATCCTGAGATCATCCCAGTGATTTGCCAGGACAAATGGGGTGCTGTATGGGCAACAAATATGGACATTCTGCAATGATTTGTACAGTTGGGAGGTATGCAGCCTCCTATGAGCATTCTCCCTCATTGAGATTGCTGAGCGGCACTTCCTGAGTGCAGGGGTATGTGTATTGTTATGGCTCTGCTCTCAGATACACCCCTGCACTCGTCCACACTCTGTATCTGTTTAGGAGCAGAGGCAGAGCACCTTCATTAATATGCATGATGCGCTGCCATGCTACCTGTAAATGGTCATTTCCATGCAGGAATAAGTTATTCCTGCACAGAAGATTAGTGAATCCCAGGGATTGTATTTTTAAATGATTAGCTTAACAGAATGTGGTTGTGTAAAACAAAAAGTATTATACTTCTGAATGTTTTTGTTGTTTTTCCTTTACAGTAAGAGGTTTGGTAATCATAATAACAGTGTGATATTTTTAGAATAGCATGTGATGCATTCACTTAACAGAATGTGCTTGTGTGGAGCAAAAAAATACAGAGGCTTGTTGAAATATCCTAAACAGTTGAATGTACACAGGTATTTAAGCTAAAGGGAAATGACTAACAGCAAAAAAAGTTACAAACTATGCTGTCAATGAAACAGCATTTTGGCATGCTGCAAGCTGATTTTCTCTGGATAAGCATGGCTAACACAGCAGAATAGTTACACACTATCCTATCAATGAAAGAAAATTTTGGCCTAATGAAGGAACTGATTTTCTCTGGATGAGATAAAAATACAGACAAATAAAGACTCCAATACAGGAAAAGAATGTTTTCATCAAGGACAAAGTTTTAAAAGTATAAGAGTGGTTGTAAAAGTGGACATTTTAGTAATCCAAGTCAGCTGAGGAAGTGCAGTGTATCTGACAGTTATATATATGTTATAAAGAAAATGCAATTAATCTCACAGTAGTGCTTGGTCAGCTTGGTTAAATAATCTGTGTCAGCAATTGTTAATATAAACTGTACAGTTTGTGTGATATACATGCTGTTAATTTCAGTTTAACATTGGTTCTAAAGAGATATATGGTTTTGTAATCGGAGAATATGATGATATCTAGCTTTAATATGAGTATTGTGTTTTGACTTCTATGTATGAAATTGCTATTTTTGAAGCACTGTACTTTTTATATGATTTTTGGGATGGGGCACTGCATGACTTGTGCAAATTCATTATGATGCCATTTTGATGCCCTTTTCCATATAAATTCAACACATTAGTATTTGAAGCATATTTTTCTGATGAAGTTGCTGTAAGCATTGAAACAATTCATTTCCTTGTTTTTTTTTTTTATCAGTGTCAGTATAAGTAAAACTATTGCACAGGCTTCTTCAGGCTGTTGGGTCAACCTTTGTGCTGAGCATTCTGCTGTGTTTTCATTTTTTGACATAGCGCAATTTCCTGAGATCCAGGGAGCCACAGATTGTACAAATATTGCCATCAGGGACCCACTTCTTCCAAAGGCCTTCGATACATCTACAGGAAATGCCTCTATTGACTGCCAGATGTATGTAATGCCCAGGGCATTATTTATAATGTGTCCATGTGCCACAGCTACCACACATGCAAGAAGAAGACTATTTAAAATAAGTTTTTTGTTGTGTGTCACGTGTGATGCTGGACATGCCCTAGAGGCCTGTTGACAACTCCCACCCAACCTCCACTGCAACATGCAAAAAATAGCCTATAATGCAGCACGTCCAGAAATGCAAAATATAGCTGAGCATATATTCAGCCTACTGAAGAGATAACATTATTGTCTAGCTACATGAGGGGAGCTCTGAAATAAATTCCAGGCATTTCCAATTTTTGTTGTGCATTCAGTGATACCCAACATGGCACTGTGCATACAACTGGAGCAACAGATGAACATTATGGCAATGCTTCCCACAATATTTGTAGCAGCAGGAGAAAGGCAGGATAAAGTATCATGTGAAGAACAATCAGCAGTAGTAACACAGTGCATATAAAGGAAGGCAGAATACGTGGCAGCATTGGCAATTAGGTGGCAATTGGTGCACAGCTATTGGTCATGACACAACACAGAATAAGGCAATGCACATGATATCACACCAAGGAAATGCAGGGCAATATAGTGCCTGGCCCTATGTGTGGAAGATATAATCATACCTATACAGGTAAAGGATAGGTAGAGCACAGTTATTATCACTTGCATAGCTGGGGAAGGATACAGTGTTGGTGAATACTATAAGATGGGATAGGGTTATGGGATGCAAACAAAGTTGGCACTTTTTAAAAGAGATTGTGGGGAGTCAGTGACCACATCCTCCAGTGGGGGAGGGCAAGCTGCCATGATGTGACAGTTGGTAGTGTCCACTAGGTTGGCTTGCAGTATTAGAGCTTGTTGTAGTCCATGGCAGGAAGTGTGTAGAACTATGGGACTATGAGTGTCCACCCTCACAGGGCTTACCTAATGACTGACATTTCCCACAAAGCGGTCACTTTTCACAACTAGAGCTGGCAGGCTATATACCCACAAGTAACAGGGAAAGGTAGACCTACAGAAATGTGAACACGGAGTCTAATCAAACCTCACAGGCATTGAGCCAGAGAAGTATCATTTCCTATGACCTTGGGAACTATTTCAAATGGAGGTAGTAAGCTGTATATGCCCACAGCTGACAGTAATGCCATTTCACAAATGATTTATGTAATCTAATTTGTGATGGCCTTTGACCAGCCTCCCCACATCCATACCCTCCCATGTACATGGAAGGCACAACCTGTAGTGTCAGTCTGGATGGCAGTGCTTAAGTTCCCCCCTGCATCTGACCCATGTGGTGCATATACTTACCTTAGAGGTGTTGTGCTTGTTAGAAGCTGTGAGTTTTTGGAATACAGGTGGAGCCCATGAGGGGCTCTCAGGTATGTAGATCATGCCCTAGTAAGCTGCACATCCAGCTTGAACCTCAACAGGGAGTTTTATAATGGATGACATCGGTAACGCCTCTCCTGTAGTATTGCGGTGACTCTCTCTGTATCATTAGACTGATCTGTTATGCTCAACCATCCATCAGTAGAAATTGTGAAAGCAGGAATACATGACACCATTGTCAGTCCTTACACACACATATGTCCCTATAACCCCCTATGATATCCATACTACTAAACATTAAAATACAAGTCATTGCAGAAAAAGACTAGATATGCCTGGAAGGATAGATAATACAGGTGAGCTTTGGTCAGTGCAGTGGTATGTGCTATACTGTACTGCAATGGACATTAATAACCTGGTGCTGCCTGATATATGGGTGGTTAGTGTTAAACCAGCTCCCACCTCCAAGCCACCAACAAGTATGAGAGGCTGCTCCTCATAGCTGGCAAATCAGACCAAACACTCTTCAGCCTCAGTAAGAAACTTCAGTGTTGGTGTTGCAATCTTTGTGGTAAACCTGTCTGCAGAAAAAGCTAGTGCCTTTTCCTTTGAATGGAGTATCATATCAGTAACCCTTTACAGAACCCTTCACAGTACCTGTTCTAAAGCATATTAGTAACCCTTCATATATACCTATTGTGGAGCATATCAGTAACCCTTCACCGAACCTGTTCTAGAGCATATCAGCAAACCTTCACAGAACCCTTCACAGTACCTGTTCTAGAGCCTATTTGTAACCCTTCACAGTACCTGTTCTAGAGACTACTCACAGCATTCATATTTTGTACCAGTCTCTGCAGATCTGGTCCTAGTAATGCTTGTTTGCAACACCTTTGCCCAGGAGATGCATTCCATTTCTCTGCAGGGCCTGCAGTAGCACTCTGTTTTCCTGGCTAGTGTACTTTTTCAGTCATTGTCTTCCTTGAGTGGCCATAGCAGATACTTTTAGCCCACAGGTGAACATTGTCATTGGGTGTGTACATTATGCTGTCGGATATCTTTATTAATGTCCACATACCCACAATTTATGCTTATGGGTATTATCAGCTGCAGGTAGTGCTTTGCACAGCCTCCCCTCAGCAATTATGTATTGTAGCCTTGAGTACAGTCCCCCCTTCCATTATGTATCTGGTTATCAGTTGCTGTTAGTATTATACACCGTTATTCCCATGCACATGCTGTAGTCAAACCTCTGTTATGGCTCTGAAATCGCATACCCATTGCAACATATGCTTAAGAAGGTGTTCTTGATAACATATTTGTTTCCCCCAAAAGCCACAGACAGATGGTGCAGTGTCCTTACAGTGTCATGAGTTCCCAGTTAAATATGTACCACAATATATGCCTCAGGGTTAATGACATCCACTACAGCATTTCCCTTCTTGATGAGGTAATTTTCTGGGCAATACTCCATCCTTACACCCGCAAGGCTTCATGTATACAGAATATTTACTAAATTTCTTATTTTCCACAGTTGTAGAGTCATGAGCTGCATTGCACAAAATGGCTTCAGTGTTTTAAATCATGCAAACACAATACAATTTGTGTGGTGGCTATGTTAATGAAGCTAGTCAGGAACCTGTTCTAGAGCACTGTATGTGAATTTGTGCCATTGAAAATTGATGTAACTGGACATGCTGGCCCAATATATATTCTTAGCACCACATGTGCTGTATTATGGTCATCCAGTTATGGTGCAGCACTCCATTGAACAACATATGATCCACAAGCATGCATTTATCTGCACAGGACAATCTTTTGCTCCTGGAGAGGACCATAATCAGTTACAGTAGCCTTTTCAGGAACTGTGTAATGCTTGACTTCAGTGAGATGTGTAAAGGAGGATGAGATTTTTCTGTTGTTGCTGCTGCACAGGAGCTTTAAGAAGCACTTGCTTCAGAGATTATGATGTCCCCACTCAGAAGGTAGAATCTTGGCATTGGCTTGATGGAATTCTGAGTGATTCATCCAGCAGCATTCATTCTAATGAGCTGTGCCAACATCAGGACAATGATCTGAGACTGTGCAACCCTGCTATTCTTCACAAGAGGGAGGAAGAGGAAAGTGAAATGTACTCTAAGCATTTTTTTCTGTGCTTTTGCAATATACTGTCTTGCACATGTATATCTGGGAGAGCAAACTTTCTTTTTTTTCAGCAGTAAAGGAGTGACAGTTGAATATGATTGCATGGAAGCAGGAAGTACCTCCCCCAACAGCAGAATGTGTATAAGATCTGAGGCAGTCCAGCCATGATTATGTTTGTAGAATATATATGTATAACCATTTTTCCCATTGTATCATCATCTGCAGGTTCAGTTGAGAAAGAGGAGAAGGTACAAATGCAGTCACCATGGGGTGTACCACTCAGTGCTTCTGATGGTGGGTCACTAGTAGACATCAAGTCTGCCCCTCACTAGCAGGACAATGATCAGTCTGCTGGAAGTGACCAGAAGGTGTCACTGGTGGCATCCATGTCTGCTTCTCAGGAGAAGATGAAGTCTCCTCTTCTGAAAGTGGACCTAGTGGGTCAGACCTGATGTTGAGGTATCAGTCGAAAACACTGGTGGCTGCTGAGATGTGATAGAAACTGGATACCCACCTTGGTAATGTGAAGCACAATCTGGTGCATCATGAGGAGTCATGTAACCAATGAGACATACCAATTAGGCCACCAGCAGAGCAATCAGCCCATTACATTTCCCATCCAGGTGAGTAATATTTGGGTCTGATGCCCTCTGAACCAGCCTGTTATCCAGTTATCCAGTTGCCTACCCTATCTACCCCATTCTTTTGGTTTGCTCTATTATATGCCATCCTCCATTCTTGGTTTATTGTCCAACCCTCCAAGTCACCACTTGTCCACTCTGTGTATGTGTATGACCATCTACCCTCCCCCAGAATTGCATGTGTATGTACTACTCCTGTCTATCAGAATCTGTGCTCTATTTACCTGTCTACCTCTCTTATTTGCCCTTCTCCCTGTAGTTCATCCACAGCTATCCCAGTCTTCCTCACCTAACTTTTTTGCATATCTTACAAAAGGAAGTTCTTAGCCTTCTTTCCCCCACATTTCATACATTAGGTTTACCCTTGTGTGTTTCTCTCTGCTTACTATTATCCCCTTCCATAGTTGCATAGATACCTATGTTCTCCATGTTTATATGATAAACAGAGGCAGAACATGCTGTGCACAAATGCACACAGTGGTCAGGCAGCTTTTCTACTGCCCTTCCTGTGCTCAATGAGCATGGAAAGCAGCTATGCTGCACTGCATTGCATGCTTGCGTGCACACTGGCTTGGTTGAGTTAGCCTACCTTGATTGTGATGTGTTTTACATCACTTGTGCCTGCTGTACTACTGTTCCTTCCATTATCGTTTCACCTATTTTTAATTATACATCCTTTGTTCAAACTGATACTCACCTAATGCATGTCTGACTTGCTCTGTGGCTTTTCACACAGCAACCTGTTCAAAAATGAATACTGTGCAAGCATGTAGTGCTTGTTTATTCATTCTAGACACATGCATGCACACACACATATGCTCACATACACACACCCAAAATTTAGAGGAACACCAGCTCACCTCTTGTTATGTCTTTGGGGTGTGGAAGGAAACTAGAGATTGACAGAAGTCCATCAGAAAGTAGAAAAGATATACAGATGCTGCACAAGAGGCACCCCAGCCAGGAATTGAACTAGAGGATGATATAGTGTGAGCCAATAATGCTACCAGACTCAACAGTACTTTTACTAGTCATCATCAAACATTGTGAGTGTAGTAGCAAATCAAAGGCATATTTAATAAAATGCTGCTATGTAGGCATGTCTCTTAAGACTGTAAAGTAGCATATTTCATTTTTGTATGAGTGAAATGAACAGTGTAGAGTTGTGACATAGAGAGCAGCTGATGAAATGGCACATTTTACAATAGTCTGCATTCTCCTAAGTTGATGAATGCTACCCAAACTTAAAAATGTGACATATTAATTATGATGTATTACACTGAATATGTATATCATTATATTTTTAGCTACCATCTTGATTTCTATCTGTATAAACTTAAATGTTGTCAGTGGTGCAATAGTTGTTAAATGATGAGAAAAAGACAGCTGACTTGAAATAATAAAGTAGACAGCAACATCTGTGATTGGGTGAAGGCATACTGTGTTCATTCTAATACCAAGATGTGGTACTATGCAGTGCTATGGGTTAACAGGTATCTGACATTGAGGTAGTAAAGTAAGTAAGAAAGGGGGTGGGTAGTACCATATAGGTGGGGTTAAATGTGAGCAGGGTGGAGTTATCCATCAGGTCTTGGCATGATTGAAAGATGATGCTTTTCAGCACTGTCCACAGTGATTCTTCCCTTCTCCATCTAATCTTCTTCATATAGCATAATACCTTCAATGACTGAAATGTCAATTTTCAATGACACTATTGCATTAGGGACATTTAGAATGGAGAATGGATGTAGTAATAAAATGAAGGATGCAAACCTTTTAATAGCTGGCTATTTATTAAAATGCTGTTCTTTTCTCATAGCACTGTCGGACAATAAGGAAGATCAAGTGATGGTTTTGATTAATCTACAAAAGGCCGATGGTTCCTGGAACATGGATAAAACCCTTGCTGAAATTTTCAAGTCTACAGAGAGTGAAATAAAGAGCAGCATCCCTGTTAAGGTAGGTGCACATTTCTTCATATATATTATAAGCCATATCTTGTGAACAGTTTTATAGTGTTTACTGTTTTAGTTTGGTTGTGCTAATGTAGGGATTTCAAAAAACTAAACAAAAAAAAAAACTTAAGTGGAACTGAAAACTTTGCTTCCTTTAGTCTTAATAGATTTCATAAGATGCATTTATGCATTTGTAACTGTGCAGTTGGAAACCAAATCTTTAAAGCAGTTTGTAAAAGATGAAAACAGGGATAATTGTTAATCCTAACTGCTCTTAAAAGTAAAATGACTTATGAAACACTTATTATAGCAGTAACCCACGCCTGAGTGTGGGTAATGCAGGATTTAACCACGGTTGGCGTGGTTTGGTCCCGAGGGCGAAGCCCGAGGGACCAAACAAAGACAACCATGGTTAAATCCCGCATTACCCACACCCAGAAGTGGGTTATTGCTATTATACAATGACATTATTTAAGAAAAGAAATAATTACTTTTCTTAAATAATGGCATTGTATAATGCCTCTTTGCTGCCCTTCCGCAGCTGTCTGGTATTCACAGTTCTGATGTACTGCGCATGCCTCGCAGTACATCAGAGCTGTGGGCAAAAGCAACGGAGAACGCAAGATCTCCGTTGCTTTTACTGTTCGCTGTGTTAAATGGGTTTAACATAGCGAGACAGCTTTAAAATAAGCAACGGAGATCTCCGTTACTTATTTTAAAGCTGTCTCGCTATGTTAAACCCATTTAACATAGACAGGTTTAAAGAAAAGCAACGCAGATCCCAAGATCTCCGTTGCTTATACTGTGTCGCTATGTTAAAGGAGTTTAACATAGCGAGACAGCTTTAAAAAAAGCAACGGAGATTTGCGTTGCTTTTCTTAAACCTGTCGCTATGTTAAACTCTTTTAACATAGCGAGACAGTGTTTTATACTAACGGAAAAAGTCCGGGCGACCGGACCTTTTTCCATTAGTATATTGAGGGATTTACAACGGGCACGCTGGTTGGGCTGGCCAATCAGTGTGCACGTTTTAGAGGAAGAATTGTATAATAAGAAGTTAAACACATTAGAAGAGAATAATGTAGCTATAATACCTTCCATAAGCTGAAGTCCCACAGGGCTTTATTCCAAACTATTTAGATTTGATCCCAGTTGTGAAACCCAAGAGATAACCTTGCATAACTACCATCACTGGCATTATAGATATTAGACCGTGCAAAACTTTTAAATTTTAAAGCCTGAGCTCATTATATATTCATGACATTTGGGTTGTAAGAGTAGACAGTACTTGAATGACATGAAAATCTGTGCCAACATGAAACATGTTATTTTAGAGAAGATATGTGATTCTGAATAAGGAAAAGTCAGTATCAGAGAATGAATGAATGAATACGGTGATGACTCTCCTTTTTAGTTATTTCTATAAGCAGGACAGGAATATCTCTTAGGATGTTTGCAGATAACTGATATAACTGATAACTGTAACAGAAATTTACTGGATTTATGCAGTCTGGCTTCATGAATCACCAGGAAGTATTCAGTGTTCATAGGTTCATAGGTAGGTAATAGGCTATTGGCCCTAGGGCCTATATAAGCCTAGCCAAAAAGGTACCCTGGCTTTCGCCACCCAAGAAAATTATTTTCCTGTGCCCCTGTTGTGCAGAGCCACAGAGGTGATCCCCAGGGTGAATTTCCTATTTCCCATCCAATCATCAAGATTTTTCTTGAAGAGTGCTAATGAGGAGCTTTGTTTGATATAGATAGGTAGTTTGTTCCAGAGTATGGGAAGTCTCTGGGACAGGAATCTATCCCTCCAGCATGTTCTGTTTATTGTGGTGACAAGGTTAAGTCCCTAGAGCGTGTAGCTCTGAGGGATTGGGATTTCTTTAAGTGGAGCATGTCCAACAGATCTGGGTTTGACATAACTTTGTATGTTAGGCAGAGATCTCCTCTGAGTAGGCGATATGCGATGGAGTAAAGCTGGAGTTTTGTGAGATGGTCTGTGTATGGCATCTGTTTGAGGCCGTTAATCCTCTTTGTGAGGTATTTCTGCAGCCTTTCCAGTTGTTGTAGATGTCTTATGAGGTACATACCAAAAGGAGCATTGTAGGTTCATAGGTTCTAGACCAGACAGACTTTGTAAGCCATGAATTGGCTAAACTGGATGACAGATTCCTGACTGGTAATTTTGCTTTTTATGAGGAATATATTAGGACTGGCAATGTATATATTTATTTTTTTTCTGTTTCTTGTCCAGTGTCAGATGTATGTTCATTATCCACTACCTTGTTTGTTTTTCTGTGGACAAAAGCTAGTGCCTGACTCCCAAAGTCATCATATTACAGGGTTGGAGCTTTTCTGTAATGTCACACTGACTGCTTCCACTCCATCTATGCCCAAACTGCCACTTCTGCTGTTTGACCTGAGTTGTGCATGAAAATGGTCTCAACAGCAGTGCACTTATTTAGTTAACAAGTATTGAATAAATTCACATGCAATGGTGTCACTTTAGATGTATCTATATATATATATATATATATATATATATATATATATATATATATATTATATATATTTGTGTGTGTATATAGGATTCCATATGTTTCCCCACTATGGATGCTTCTGTTTGTCTCTGCATTCGTTGACTTTTGCAGGAAACAGCTTCTACTGGAGGGGTTACCTTCTATTTGTATCCCATTTTGGATGTGTGTGTTTATCACTTGACCATTTTCTATTTGTTGCTAACCATTTTCTATTTGTTGCTAACCACACAGCCTCCTGTGGAGGGCTTATCATACCCTGAAAATACTCATATCTATCCAATGACACAAGAAGGATGGACACAGGCTGTTTAAGTCCTCCCTTTCCCTTGCCAAGCCCCCCCCACACACACACATTTGGGCAGGTAATCAAATTGAGACTCCAGCATTAAAACTGGAGCAGTCTTTATTCACCATCTTAGTTACCTGAAACTTAGGTTTTGGTTAAGTGAGTGATCGGAATCTTGCAAGGTAGTAGCAACATTGAAATGACTGTCCATCTTTTTTCCTGACATTGTGCGGTGTTCTAAAAAGGACTTAACATACTTGGATAAAGGAGTGTGTTTCTTTTGTCAGTATGTTGTGGCAGAAAAAAGAGAATGCATTACTTTTGGGATAAAAGCAAAATACTCTGAGTTGTTCAAGATAGAAATTAAACCATGTTTAAACTTCTTTCTCTGTTCTTCATTTTCAAAAAATTTCTTCAGTGTCATTGAATGAGTTAAGTGAGATATCAATCCCTCCATTATAGGCACTTGCGAATATATCCACAATGATATTGTTTCACAAAGTCTAACTAAGTTACATTATATATTTTCAGTTTATTCTGTATCAAAATACAGTGTTATGATCAGGTCTCCAATTATAATCAAGTTATTGTGCACGTAAGACATTAATGGCAAGAAGTTCAAATTGAGCACAAAGATTGAGAGGTGAATCTTGACATCTATATGGCCACAGGTAACCTGTAAATGGTTCATGTCCCAGGCCCTAGCTCATAAATTTTTCATCTCCCAAGCACCTGCTTACACTTATCAAGGTTCTCTGAACTTGTCAGATGTTTGGGCTGCATAGCTAGGCCTAAAAAGGCCCTTGCGTTTGTTAGCCTAGTAAACACCTATGAATCTATGAGCCTATATTGAGAACTCATAAGAAATGGTTGCAACTAGACAGACCTGATCATAATTATTTATGATAATTATATTTATAATAATAATCTATTGTAAAACACACACACACACACACACACACACACACACACACACACACACACACACACACACACACACACACACACACACACACACACACACACACACACATATATATGGGTCTACTTGATAAACCCGAAACTGCAAAACGCTGATGACGAGAACACCGACACCGGAAGATCGACAACGGAGATGATCGACAGTTGAAAATCCCGATGTTGAGAACACCGACATGTTAAGATAAGTGTGGGGTTAGGGTTAGGGGCAGATTAAGTGAGTTAGGGTTAGTACGCGGGTTAGGTGAGTGTGCGATTGTGGCGGACCTTAGGGTTAGGGGCGTGTTAAGTGAATTAGGGTTAGGGCGCGGATTAGGTGAGTGTGTGATAGTGGCGGACCTTAGGGTTAGGGTTTGGGTTAAGGTTAGTGCATAGATAGTTGTGTATGTAAGGTTTAGTGTAGGTTTGTAAGGTTTTTGGTGTGCTTGTGTTGTGTGTGTGCTTTTTGGACAGGAGATTTGTTTTGTTTGTTGATTGTCGGGATTGTGGTTTGTTGGGCATGTGAAGTTTCGTGTTTTTGAACTTTCAGTTTTGTGGTGTCGGTGATTTCGTTGATGGTGTTTTCGCGTTTCGGTGTTATCAGGTAGACCCATATATATATATATATATATATATATATATATATATATATATATATATATATATATATATATATATATATATACATATAAGTTATCTAGCATAATATAGTATGAACAGGCTGAGACTGAAATGGGTACGATGGAATCAGTGCTCTACCATGGTTAATAAATTTATAATAAAATAAATATTTTTGTAGAGCATGAAACTTTATCTGATCCATGTACTACTTCATACAGAAAAGAAAAAAAGTGTAGGTGTGCAGGATGTTTTTCTGTCTTTCAAACTGTTTTCAAAGCAAATAAAACACTTAGCACCTCTAAACAGACAACAGGCAGAAATGAAGTGCCTTCCTGAAGAATGAAAGTTTTAAAAGCCGTTAGATACTTTGTTCTGACACACTTTTTGGTTATGCAAATGTAGCAGAACAAAGTATCTCATTGCGTTTAAAGCTCTTTTATCTTCTGCTGCTGCTTTTTTTGCTGGCCATTACACTCCTTTGTTACTCCCTAGTGTAAGATCCAGTCTTAACAGTGCTTAGGTGTGCTTATCACATTATTAACCACCCCTAAATGCTCTTAGAATCAAATCTTAGAATATCTGGAAGGTGTTTAACAGGTTTATCTTTTCCCTGGTTACAGCACATAATTATGACATTCCATTTACATTACATTTTGTACATAATTTATTTATAATGAATAATGTATATATTATAACTGTACGCACAGTAATGTAGCTCTCTAATGCTAACAGCTCTTGTCAACTCTTTGGGCATGCTGACCTGAGTGGCATCAATAGGAATTCATTCTTTTTGTACTGCTCTACTTTACGCTATTCAGGGACATGAGAGAGCCGGGCCTGTGCTAGTATCCTAAAGGTCACTGGGTGTAATGCAGAGAACCAGTCATGCATAGTGCACCAGTTCATTACAGCTTGCACATGCACACTTATGTGCACATTGCAGTTGCAGCTAATTACAAGCTTAGATAATCACCAGGTCAAATACCTGGATGACTTTCAGATATAGGAGGGAGCTGGATCCCCTTGTAAAGACACAGGATGATATGGAAATTCCACATGAAAGGTAGCCTAGCCAGGAACTGAAAAGGAGAACAGCTCTTCCAAATAAATGAGCCACTTTGCTGTCCATTGCAAATAACATGCACTGTAGAAAGTTCATAAACTACAGAGATCTCTGAAGGAAGAACTTTCACACTATTTTTACCTATAAATTCCCACCAAAATGTGTGCATCAGTTAACTGTTGATAGAGCATGGTATGCAGGAGCTCAGCAAACGTCATCATAAGTGAGATATAAGGTATGCTGAGACTGGATGGTCAACTGGTTTACTTTTCTCATAGATACTTAAAAAGAAAAACAGACCATTAAAAAAGTGTGGATTATTTATTACTGGCTAATCCCAGTAGTCACAAGGGCCTCTTTTCAGGGATGAGCAGGGAGCAATGCCTACATAGACATCACAAGATTGTCAAATGGATACTGAAGAAATCAAACACAGGGAAAGAACCTGATATTCATTCTTATCACATCATCTTAATCCTGTATGCTACAATGCCAGTTTACTGTAAATTCTGTGTAGGTTTCTTCTTTTTTCCTGAACATCTTCAATACTAATTTGCATAATTTGGACATAGTGTTACCAGTTCATCTGTAATTTGCATTTTTTTATTATTTGTCCAAATTTTTCTATTTTCTTTTAGGCATAACACATAAATGCTCTCTCGTGGCATATTTCTCCAAATCTTAAAATGTGCAGTCTTTCATGGTGCAACTTGAAAGTGAATTGAATTATTTTTGGTCAGGGAAGGAAGCAGAAAATGAATGTTGGAGTATTTGGGTAGTACATTAGGAGAGACAAACACCTTCCTCATTGCAAAAACAAGCTGAGGGTTAAGAGCCCCCTCCAAAACTGATATCTGGAAAAAATGCTTCCCTTTCTACAATAGGATAATCTTTGCCTTGGGATTTCATTATCTAGACCAGGGGTGTCCAACCTTTTGGCTTGCCGGGGCAGCATTGAGTGAACAGAAATTGTCTTGGGGCCGCATGTAAAATATATCATATAGTTAGCTCTTTCGCTGCCACGGGAGACCAACGTCGACCTCCTGGCTGTACTGTAGGTGCATTCGAACAATTAATAAATGTAATAAATGCCTAATATTTGCCTTAAAATTCTAATTCTCATTCTGATTTTAATTCTCTAATCTAACAGTTAACTCTAACATCTTAGTTAATATATATATATTTTTTTACAAATAAACAGATATTCACTACAGCACTAGCATTTCTCACTGGGAAAACCACTCCAGTAGTCCATCTACATACAATTTCAATATTAGCAGTCCTACAATACTGTAATCCACAAAAATAAGCCAACAAATTTGCAATAAAGTAAAGAATTCACATTACTGACTTAATAAAACAATTCTGAATAAGCTACAAGAGGGTCTCACCCAAACAAATGACTGGTGCCAGAAATATGGCCTCAAGCTAAATGCCAAAAAATGCACAATCATCTCCTTTGAGAAGAGTGATGTCCCCACAAATTATCACATTAATAATAATGTTGTAAGCACGCAATCAGTTGTGAGGTGCTTGGGCACCCAGGTTGATAGAAACCTGACTTTTGACCACCACGTTGTCTCCGTTGTACGGAAAGCTTTTTACATGGCCCACCTCATTAGTAAGGGTATCTCATCCAGGGACAAGGAGGTCATAACATCCCTGTATTCTTCCTTTACAAGAGCAATTATTGAGCATGACACCCCTATTGGCATGTGCCTCAGCAAAAAAACATGCCAAAAGAAAGAATACAACCATTTCTGACAAAAAAAGGTCAAAGGACTGAGTTCACTTAATTATCCAAACAGAATAAAAAGCTTCCTGCTTTCCTCTGTCTCTCACTGGCCCCTATAAATTTCATCATTGGCTTGCTTTCCAGGCTAAGAAAGATCCTGACTTAAGAGATTTTCTCCACCTCAGAAATACTGGTTATATTTAAAACACTCACTACAAAGACCACAGCCTTCACTGCAACATAAACAAGCCACTTTGTATGGACAGGTTCTTGACACAAAAACTTTCAACTTCTGTAAAAAGCTCCTCTCATTATCAAACAATGTAGTTCAACAACACTACATCTGGATGGATAGCCATGAATGTACTCCTTAAGTAAGTAGCATAGCCTTCATCAAACCGGAAGGAAAAGCCACATACTAAACTTTCCCAGCTGGATGGCTAAGATCTAATACTGGTTACTCAAGTCTACTTGTCTAAGAATTTAACTAAGAATTCCATTTGCAAAAATATATTCAGTATACATATTAAATCTCTCTCTTATACACACACACATACACACACACACACACACACACTCACACACACACACACACAGAAAAGAAGCCCCTACTTGTAAAATAGGCAACCTCAGTAATCACATGACACAGTCTCACTGATTGAAATTGTCTGGTAGTCAAAATATCTGAAAAAAAAATCATAATAGAGATGGATTCATCCATGCAATTTCCCACCACCAAAAGGACCATCAATAAATCAACAAACAACTGCTCAGCAATACTTAAATCTATAAAAAATCTATAATCTCTCTAAGATCATACAACATACTGGAGTAAACATATAACTTCCCTCCAATCTAAAGCCATTTGACATTCAGACATTTTAATTTGTGCAGAAGTTATTCACAGACTGACCGTTTACTAAGCTGTAATGCTGACCACCACTTTTGAAAAAAAACAAATTCCCACACTTTGTCAATAGCTCAAAGTGGTCTACCAGAAAAATCTGAAGGGGACAATATGATAAACTTTCTTACCACCTGGATACCAGATGTAACAAAAATACCTGAAGCTCTTTCATATGGTATAGAAGATCACTAGCAGCTTCTGGAAATGCTTCTTCTCCGGGTAAGAACAAGCCGAGATCTATAATTGTGAGACTTTTTTCTACACAAGATAAAGATCTTATATTAAGAAATGCTTGGGCAAATTCTCCCATCAAATACAATGATTCATTAATAAGATTTGACAATGATTATTCTACAAAGGTGGTTTCAAAAGAAAAGAATTTCTACCAATAAAAAACCTTGAAGAAAAAGCAACTGAAAGTCCATCTTTTATTTCCAGCAAGACTGAAAGTTTTTCTACCAAATGGAATAAAAATCTTTGAAACAGTAGATTCAGCAATAAAATACCTTACCAACAACAACATCCTAACACATGAAGAATCTATGGACTGGACAATAAGTACAAGAGAAATGCTGAAGTAAATAATTGGAAAACTGTTGAGCAAAAGAAAAAAACTAAAGGACAAATAATCTTACATATGTTATATTCTGTAAAAATCTAAATAATAATACTAACAACAAAAGAAAAGTTCTTACTGTCTTCAAGTTACACCAAAACAGGTACTGTTTTCAATTATATTTTAAATGTCAAAATTAGCATAAATGTAAATACATTTATCTCAAATCACATCAATATACTAAGCATAATTTAAACATTACTCCATTTTTCATTATTATCCATCTATTATTTTCATATTCTTAATCAGAGTAAACAATGCATAATAATGTTCCCAAATAGTTTATTTATTTATTTATTTATTTATTTTCTCTCTTTGTGTTTTGTTGTTTTTATTTTTCTCTTCTTTTTATTAAATCTTCATTAACTTATAATACTTTAATCAGTATATGGTTATATTGCTTAATAGGTATAGTAATAGCTGCTATATAACTTATTATCAGTTACATCCCTGATAGTATTACTTTTTATAAGTTAAAAGTGTCCCTGTTTGGATAAACGCTATTGCTGGGCAGAAATGTGTTGCTTTTGAAATGAAGTATTTCAGTTAGGATGTATCATAAGACTATGTTAAATAATCTTAAAAGATGTTCTGCCTTTGACCCATGTGCACATACTGATATAGTCCAGTGAAAAAATATGTTTTAAGTGATATTTTGAGGCTATAAGTCATGTGTGTTGTGGCTCCAGACATCCGGAGTTGAAAGATGCTTGTGACTAGCTTAGATATCCTGTTGTCAAATGCAAAGTTTGACAGTTGTGAACACTAACACTACATGAGTTTGTCACCAAATAAGAGGAAAAAGAAAAACACATACCTTTTCCTGCTTGGTTCTCGAGACAATTTAACAGCCACAAACATCACTAGAAACTTGAGTTACTTATTGCCCTGACTCTTTCTAATTGACGTCTAGTCAGAAAATAAGCTAGGTTCACATTTAAAGATACAGAAACCTAAATTCCTTCTAAGGAAACATAAATAATATAACAGGTTCATATAAATATACACAGATATTTATTTTTGAAGCACTTTCAGTTTATGGCTACTGATGTCTTCTAGCACCTTGATAGATAAGGACATATATCTGCTTGTCTTTCTATCAGTTTAGTTTAGCTATCCCTTACTATGTTTTATACAGCAGAGTTTAAAAGCAGAAATTAATCATCAGCAAATAAAATCACTGCTGTTTTACAAATTCTCTAAAGAAACTAGTAAATGTCAAGCAACTGACAGGTTTGTTTTGGGGAGGTTGCATTTTCCGCTGGCTGGTGCCAGAATACTACTGATGTCCTGCTGCCAAGGTATGCCCCCGGGTGGGCAGGTCGGATGCAACAGGAAGGTAGGATGTGCATTTGGCAAATCAAACATTTAGATGGCGTTATGGTATACTAGATGGAGAAAGTGGAAGCAATGATTGTATAGGCAACTATAATGAGTAACATAACAACAGTGGATTTGATCAATTATACAATGTTTATATCCCATGTGGCTTTGGGCTTTGTCGGAAGCTCTGTGTTCACACACATTGTGTTGGATCTGATTTGAGTGGAAGGCATGCATTGTGGCAGGTACTCAGCGGGCTATCCATCCTTGCTCATCTGAATGGTGACTTCTTATAATATTGTCTGGCTTTTTACATTATCAAGAATGACACAAGACAAGGATGCTTGACAATGCAACTATGATTCTTGGACCTTTCTGCAGACGGGTGTGTTGTCTGGCAGTTGAGAGCCTGGTTGTTCCTGATCAGCGGACCTGTATTTTTGTGTTTCAATGTGACTGCATGAAAGGATGCCAGTATTGGTCTGTGACATTTGATAAATGTATCCTCTCAATGATGCTTCTGTCTGGTCATTGGCTGTAAAACAGCAAATATTGTTGTGGTGCCAGTTAATGATTTGGATTAAATGTTTCTATATACAGTCGTGAAGCAATTGCCAGGGATAAATGGTACTACTGCATGGCATCATCGATCATCGTGGGTGTGTCCCCGGAAATGAAGGAAACACTTCTGGACACCTTTTGACGTGGTAAAGGTGTTACCCCATGGTTTGAATTTGTCTCTGCTGCAAAATGGGTTGGGAATTTTGGCCTGTAATATTTTCGTACATGGTGGTTTGAATCTTGGCAGCTTCCATTGTTTTGATGTGTTTTCCAGTATACTTTTGTTCAGTCATAGGATTGAATTACTGGTGTTGAGTAGGTCAGGATTGTATCTCCAGCACTTATTGTCAGCAGATAGACTCACTGGTTGGGTGTCAGTCTAAGCTGTGGGAGTTGATGTGTGATATACATAGATGTTTGCTTTGAGGGTGTGGTCAACAAGGCTGCAGTTTTACCTCTGTACTGTGTCAGTTTTCATTGTGCAGGGTCCCTCTGGGTTGATGGATCTTGTTGTCTCCAGCCATGGGAATTGTCATTGAAAAGCTGAAAAATGCAATCAGAGGAACATATTTAATGTCTACTAAAGAAATATTAATATACTTATACATTGTATCGCATTTCAGTTTATGTTAAACATGAAATATGATGTGGTTTCAGAACTATTCATGTTTTTATTCCAATATGACTTTGCAAATATTAATTTAAACACTGGTTTCGGACTTGAGTAGTCTAAAACAATTGCACAACAATGGTACTGTATTATACAGTAATGTCAGTAAATAGTTTTCAACAGATGTATGAAATATACAGTTATAGATTTTAACATGATGTTTATTAATACCCTAAATTATTTTGAAATGATACTACCTTAATCTAAATATTTGTACCGTTTTGAAACCTGCTTAGAAGTAAGTATTATTGAATTACAATAAGATGAGTAAAGAATATATGTATATATTTTAGCTGATTAGATTATCTTAATATATTATTCAATTATCTTTATTTAAAACTAAGAGGATAAGAGAAACTGATCCAAATATTATTTGTGAGGGTAGAAGTTTGTTTAGCAATAGGGAATGGTTTTAAGGTTAAGAATTACAAGTTTGGAAGTTTTTTTTTTATTCTATCACTTTGGTGTCACTCAGAAACATGCAAAAATCATACAAGAAAAACTTTTTGAATTCTGTATCCAAGATGGAACTAAGAATAAACAATATTTACATAAACTCACACATAAAACAAACTCAAAACTAGGAAATGAAATGTTTATCCATAAATGTTAATGGTCTAAATAATAGTAATAAAAGGAGAAGCCTATTCAAGTACATAAACTTACATAAACCACAAATAGTCTTTTACAAGAGACACACTTATTAGATAGAGATATAAACAACTTAAATATTAATAATTACACAGTACTAATAAACTCTCAATACAAAACAAAAAGAAACTCAACTATAACACCTAAAATAATTACTACTCATCAAGATACATCAGGTATGTTTTGTCTAGTTTCAATAGAGTTAAATAAGAGAATCTATACGTTAGTAAATCTATATTGGATCCCAGGACTAGGATTAGAAGCAGTTAAACAGCATTTTGAAGAGATAATTCATTTAACTAAGGGTAGCCTGATATTGGCAGGAGACTTCAACTGTATAATGAATGAAAAAGATACAGATTCTAAATCAAACAACCCATCTCTAAAGCACTATCAAAATTTATAGATACATTGTATTTAAAAGATATAAATGAATTTGCAGAACCAGACTCACTAATCTTCACATTTTATTCTCATAGATATAAAACTAACTCTAGAATTGATAGAATATATGTTGCCAATGACCTAATAACAAAAATTGACAAAGTCAAAATCATAAATTGTCCTTTATCTGATCATAATGCCATAGTCTTTGAGATAGAGCTTACACCATTTTTCAAAAATCCCATTACTAGGATACCTTCCTATATCACAAAATTGAGAGATTTTTACAAAACAAAGCAGATAAATTGAAACTGGTAAGATTATGATTAACTTAGAAAAGATAAAAATAATTAAATCTAAGCAAATAAAAGAAATATTTATTCCCAATACTAACAAAAGAGTTACGGAACTAAATGATATTTTAGAAGCATTCAGACTCAATTTAACATTGATAATTCCATAAATACTCAAGATACACCTACTAAGGATATAAAAAATACTTAGAAAACAATATTCATATTAAATTAACACAAGAACAAATAGACATTATAAACAAACCAATCAATATGACAGAATTAAAATCACAAATTAAAAAGCTCAAGACAAATAAAGCACCTGGCCCAGACAATATGAAGATTTGAATATACCACCCTCTTGGAAATATTGATTGATATCCCCAATTATCAAACCAGATAAAGATGAGATCATTACTCAATATAGACTACAAGATGTTTATGGCTATATACTGAGATAGATCAAACACAGATCAAACAGGTTTTATTAAAGGAAGAAATACTTCAGATAATATTAAAAGAATACTAACATTAATAGATTATAGCAAACATAAAGTCCTAAATTAAAATGTAATCTCATTAGATATTAATAAAGCTTTTGATTAGGTTTAATGGAACTTTCTTTCACTAGTTTGATCATATAGATCAGGCCCTATAACAATAAAAAGACTAACTAAACAGGTTGCCCTTTATCACCATTGTTGCATTACTCATAGAACCCTTTTTTAATCAAAAATCAATCAATAAAATAACATAAGGGCATTTGCATTATAAAAATGTTAAACCTTAATGAATTAACAGATTCTCTAATATTTAACTATAATAAAATACTAGACAAAATAGAACAAACAATTCCAAATATATTATTCAAAGATACAATAAACTAATTTTAAATTTTCTATGGTTTCCAAATAAACCCGTATAGCCTTAAATAAACATTTGCCAGATTGGGAAGATGGTGGAATTAATTTACGGATATTGATTTATATATTACCTCATCTGTTATTAAAAACATAACACTATGGTTAAATAATTCATACACACCTATGGAACAAGCCCATGAGCAGATTTACATAGAAATCAATTATAATCACATACAAGACAACACTTTCAGTGTTCAGAACATATATAAACAAAATACCAAATATTAATTCTTGGATTTTCTTATTTTCCCTATAGCTTTTACACCAAATATTCTAGATACATTCCAAATATCTAAAATAAATATACTTAAAGAAGAAACATACTCTTTTGGCATCAACTTATAACAAAGGAACAGATAATTTATAATTATAATATAAATAAAGACAAAAACAAAAACTATCATGAAAAATCATACTGGGATTATTATACTTTAATAAACAACCATCCTCCAGTTGAAGAAGCCATACCAAGATAAAAGCAGATTGGCAGCATTTTTTTTATGAATGTATATGTCTCAATATGTTAAAAAACTATTAATTATTTTTTCAGACTGTTTATAATGATAATTTTCAATTAACAAAGTCTTTAATTTTATTCAACTCTCCTATTCCAAACTGTGTACCAAAAAACACTAAAAATCTATGGTCACTATTGGCAATTTCACGAAAAAAATAAATAATACACTGTCACATGGAAATATTAACAGTGAAGAACAGAACTAAAAGATCTACTTCTACTATTACTCTTTGGATGAAAGTACTGAAATACAGATATATCATCTTATGTTTCTAACTCTATATAATATAGAATTTCAATGTTATTTGCATAGACACCAATGTAAATAGTTATATAATGGTTTGAAGTTAGTAATGTTTTAGAATTGTAAATATGTTATTTATCTTTATTTCATGTAATGTTTAAGACATCTTATTTGAAATAATAAAAAAATATTTAGTGAAAAAAAATAGCTCAAAGTGAAGAAAGGATGACTTTTTTTATTTATTATGTATTTATTTAATTTTGGAAAACATCTTTAAAACTGTTAAATTGATCACACACCCAGAAACACAGAAAAGTTATTGTGATAAGTAAACCACAGACTGCTGCAAGAAATCAGTCACAGCACACTATGCTTATGTCCAAACCAATGAAGCATACCTGTCAATTCCAAAAGAATTAAAGTAGTGTAATAAGAAAGTTATTTGCAAGATTACATGGCAGTTTATATTGGAAATAAGTGGAGATATTAAAAACGCTCTGTTTCTCATAATTATGCTGAAAAGTCTTCCAAGGTAAATACAACCTCCTGATTTAGCATGGAACCATACCTCTCAACCTTAGAGCAAGAAATCTGGACAAAGCGAAAAATAAAATTGGGACACAGGCCCAAAAATAGTTATGCATCACAGACACCATTGAAACAAGTGTAGCTGCAAACATTATACATCATGTATAATGTTTCTATCCCATTATTGTCAGTTAAGCATCATATGGCTCATTCAATCCTGCCTTCTTTTGCAACAAAGAAAACCATACTTTGAAATGACAAATCCATTAAAAATAATAAAACACATTGGCTCCACATCCTGCAACTCCTTACCTGCAAACAACCACAGAGCTTTCACTGAAACTAGGTCTGCTTATTTCCACAGAATGACACCTCTCCCTAATTAAGTCTAATGGTATACAATCTACCAGGATCTGGACTACCTGAAATAAATTAAATTATGCCCTGTAAATTGCAAGTGCACTTTGTTTAATTAAAATACATTTCAAAGCCCACTTGCTGTATTATTTCAGTAACATCCCAATATCCATTTCCAGGTCACTTTGCAAGACATTGGCAGTGGTAGACTTAGCATCCTCCAGATCCATACAGGACCACACTCATACTGCTAACATTGTCCATTAAATGTAAATATCCATCCACTGTAAATGGCAAGAAACTATGTCTTAAAAAATCTACTTTTGGCATTCCTAGTACCCAAGTATCAGGTTTTGAAACAAAGAAACATGTTCTCCACAGTTTGTAAGCCTCTGTCTTTAATAATCATCTACTATTGCAGCACTCCCAACACAAACACACACATACACACTAAAACCCCCAACATTTAAAAAATGACATTGTGCCCACCTGATTTGCCAGTATTGCTGATCCACCAAAGTTATGCTTACTGTTGTCCAATCTACCACTGCTTAGAACCCACCAATGACAAGAGAGTACTGGGTGATTTTTTTGTTTGTCAAAAAAAACAATAAACTTTATATGTTACAGTCCCACATTAGTCAATCCACTACTGAGCCATTAACCCTAGGCTGCTGTCTCATTCTTACTCCCTGGGACTGCATTACCTTGGATGACTACTTTTATTTCCTAAGCAAAAGACACAAATTGGAAGATGAGGCAAAAATCCAGACATTCTTTGAAAATCCATACAGTTGAGAGGTATGATTTCATATTCAATACAACACTCTCCCTGTCAGAAAAGCTGCAATTTAATGAAAGTGTACTTTTAATGTAGGATGCATTTGTGAGCTAGCTTGTTTGTACATTAGCCTATTTGTGCATGTGTCTCTCTCTGTCTCTCTGTAATGCACACATAAACACACACACACACACACACACACACACACACACACACACACACACACACACACACACACACACACACACACTTCTACTTTCACGCACACAAACATTCTGCTTTCATGCATGCACTCACTCACACCATACTTACCAATTAACACAGGTTAAGTGCTGTCTCTTTAAAAGGCAATGGCAGAAAATCCATAGACGAGTTACTCTTCAGCAAGAACACACAGATTGATTATTTGGCACGAAATAATGGCGCGAACACACAGACCCTTCTTTGGCGCAAACAAAATCAAAACTAGAAGGATGCTTTGGTGCATGTGCATACCAATGTTTGAGTTACAGGTCACGGGCGCTAAAAACACAACAAAAAAGTGTTTTGGGGCATGCATATATCGATGTTGGAGTTAGAGGTAGAGGGCCGCATGGCAAAGCTCTGAGGGCTGCATGCGGCCCGTGGGCCGCAGGTTGGACACATCTAATCTAGACAGAGGTTAAGGTTGCGAGCTGTAGATCCTGTACTACATGGTTTGATTATCACAGCCCTTATTTGCCTACTGTGTGACCTCATGCAAGTTGCTTAACTAGACATTGCTCACGGAACACCTCTGAAAGGAAACTCTGTGTTCAGTGTGCCTACCTGGTTAACAAATAAGTATTATTATTATTATTATTAGATTTGTAAAAAAACACACCTTGCATAAATCTGTCATAAGAGCTTCTTCTAACATTCTTACAACAGATGATATGGCGGCTGAAGCACTGATTTTTTTTTTCTTTTTTTATTTAAAAGGTTCAGTGTTAAAGGAATGCTCAGTCTTTCCTTCACCCATAAACTGACACGTCCACCTTAAATTTGCATACTGCCTTCAACCCTACACTCTGGCACAAATCTGTACCGAATTCAAGACCAAACACAGCATTCACACAAAAGTCATGCTGTGAGAAAGGATATCTAACAGCTGTTACATTTCTTCTGGAAAATAGTTGGCCTTGTAGCTGAAGCTTTACTACTATACTGCCTTAAGGTTGTTGAATGCAGTGAAGGACCCTTCTGCTGGTTCGTTACCTGCCTCCATCATAGAGTAAATGCAAGCAGCTGCCTTTCAAAATGTGATTTCTGTTCACTACTAGTTGAGTAGTGTGGTATTGCAAGGGTCTGTACTCAAGTCACTCATATTATCGATCTATACAGAAGTTCTACATCTTTCACAATTTACAGATCACTCTTCTTCTCAGAGCAAAATATGCTGACTCACTTCTACAAGAATTGCAAAATGCTTTTAATTCTGTTAGTTATCAAGTCTCAATCAAATTATTCCTAATGAGAAAAACAGGTCAGACTGTTTCAGCAGTAATCACAGGACACACTAGATAAAATTGTTGCTAATAGTAGAAGAACTACATTGAACTGCATTGCTCATGTACAAAGTTAGAAGTACCTAGGTACTTTAGCAAATCATTAGTTAAACTGCAAAGACCTTGTTGACACAACAGTTAAGGAAATCAGTCGAAAACTCGATGCATTTTACATGCTTAATCTAGCCATGGAAGATTTTAATAAACCTGGGTTCCACATACTTGAAGCTATATGCAGTATAACAGTATGATATGCAGTGGGTTTCACTTCTGCTACACCCAATATTGTGATGTGTTGAGTAAGTTAATATGAATGTACCCCAAAAACAAGATCTGGTATAATCAGGTTATGTTTACACATAAAGTAGTAAGCAAACATTCATGTCCTGTAAAAATTGGTAGAAAATCATTGTATCACGTTTGGAGTCAAACTGGAAAAACCTTCCTGTGCCAATAACAGTTTTATATACTCCACATATATCGAAAGCCGCAGGGAAAACTAATTTTTTAAAGTGAATCTGCTCAAGGTATGTGACCACATAAACAGGATAGATGCAAAATCAGAGCAGAACTGTGTTGCCTCATGTTAATGTGCTCATTATTTGTATTGAAATTTCCATTTCTAAATTCCCTCAATCCTACTTATTGTCTTACAGTAACATTTCAAGATATACTGTTAATCAGGTTTTATATTTAATTATATATTTATTTTTTATTCTTATTTGTTATTAATTTCCTATTATGAATATGGTTAAAAGCAACCCTTCAACATTGATCTTTTGATCTTTCATTCCCTGTAGTCCAGTATACTACCATAGACATATCAAACTGGAAATATTTGAAATAGCTGAGTCTAACATTGGTGAAATACTTAGACTAGTAATTATATGGGTCATGATTTGTCCATCTTCTGTGTTTTGCTTGAAATTTATGCATTTACAGATATTTAGCATATTGTGTATGTGTCACTGCTCATATCTGTTTCATTATCTATATAGCTATTTAACATACCTATGAGTGGCCACATAACTACCAAAGATTCTTGCAGCTCACTTAATAATTTTTCTTCAGGGTCCATAATAAATGGAAGTATGAGAAATTAACACTAAATTCTACTTACACACACACACACACACACACACACACACACACAAAATCAGAAAGCAATGTACATTTAACTGCAATAAGAATTCTAAATACTTGTGTGCCTGCATTTAACATAACATTCGCTGAATAGTTGAATGCTTACAAAATAATTACTTAGCAGACAAAGAATCAAACCAGTAAATGGTACACTTATAAAGCTCACAAAGAAAATGCAGGCTGTATTAACAATGATGCTGTTACACGTTCTTATATCCATTGCAGATTGTTCCCTAACCAACTTCAGTAGTGTGTCTTAAGCCAGTAACTGCTACTTTAAGCTATATATACCAGTGGAAGACTTTAATGGTATCCACAAATAATTTAATACATAACAAGACCTGAAGAAAAGCTCTGTTTTCCTGATCTGTGTGCATAACTCCTAGCAGCTCAAATCTAAAACTGTTTTCATTTGGTTAAAATGTTACTAATCAACTAACATGAAATCAGCTGGCTGCTATGATAGCCCTGACTACCAAATCCATTCAACGTGAATAGGCCTGAATTGTGAAAACACAGCTGTTCTTTATATCTGCCTTGCATCAACAAAACAGTGTGTAGATATTAGTAATAGAAATTGCAGTACAGTACCTCTGGATCAATTATGGATACGTTTGCACATCTTTGTACATAATGTTGATGCAAATACAAAAAGATGACTACCGTTCTGAATACTAATCCTGTCCCAGGTTATATAATTCACTTTACATTGTTTAAAGCTAAACTAGTGACTCTTTTATTATTTCTGTAGATTTCTACTAGCCAGGATTTTGTCTACTCTTTCTTATTTTACTACATCAGACATTCCTTAAAAAGGCCATTCATTTACAGGGTGATTAACCAAAAAGAACACAAATTACTTTTAATCCTTATGATAAAATGTGGAAATAAATATCATCACAAATTTTGATAAAAGTGTTTTGATTTTTCAGTTAGCATTAACACTGGATCTCCCATTTGGAAGTTTTTTTTACTGGCAGGGTTTAAACAAGTATTCTTACTGTCATAAAACAAATCTCCATCACATGCTATCTGCTTCTACATCTTGGACATGTTTTGCCAATAATACTGTCTCCTGGAAGCATACATTTTGGTAATGTCCATGTGGCATCACTTTATACCTCTTCTAAAGCTGTTATTTCATGTGTTATAACCTACTAGAATGATATTAATGTAAGATGATCTATGTCTATCACTGTAGGAGACAAAGAACTAAACCAAGTCAGAAACACACCTTGTCTTTCAATTTTCTTTAAAAAAGAAACACTCATAGAGAAACCTGCTTTTTGTCTTATTATTTCACATCTGTACATACTTGTCAACTGTCCAGATGTTCAAAAAAATGTCCATTTTTGCCACATATTTTGGTCTGTTCCACATAAAACTTGGTTTCTGGCAAATCATTGAGGATTGAAGTCACTGAATAATGACGCACATTTGAGTTTCAGACTTCAGAAAATGTAGGTTAACACAAATGCTGTCATTCTAGCAACTTTCTAAGTTTAGGAGAGCAGTATTTAAAATCCGTCCCTATTTATACACCTTGTCTAGATTTCTTGCACTAAGAGGTTGAGAGGTATGCATCTATGTAATTGTCCTAAACTACAGTATCAAGCATACATTTTAAAAATCAATTAAATCTGAAACCACCAGCCTGTATTAAATTAGGCTGTTAGTAGTAACTCATAGACAGTGCTAATTGCTGATACAGTCAAACACATTCATATAAGAACAAAAAGAACAAATAAAGGCCCTATTGAGTTACTGAGCAGGTACAGCATGTCACTTTCAGTCATATTCCTTACTTGTCCCTGTACCCAGAATGCCAAAATTCAAAAATTCTACTGGACTTTTTCAGGTGGGGCAGTGGTCTTGCTTACAACTAAAAATAACTGTTTTTTTTTTAATTTGGATAGCTTGTCTTATTTGTTAGTTACATCATAGCATGGCTTTTGCAGCACCTAGGATGTAATACTGTATTATTACTTTGTATCAAGAGCTACATATTGGATCTTTTGCAACTCTCCTCCCTCAACTAATCAAGGAACATTTAGTAAACATTTAAAAATCAATAAATTATTATTAATTCATATTGAAATGAGAAAATTAGTTTTATTGTTAACAGTATAAAATGGGATTGCAATGAAGTAAATTGCAAAAATGTAATACTAAGTTTGTACTTTTTTTTCTAATTGAATTTTGTTTACACAATCATAAAACTATCCTTTTAGTAATTCATTTTACATTGTATATATTAAAAATGGTTACCCTGCTAAGCCTTATGAACATCAATGCATGCTTTTTTGGTTGAAGAGGTGATCAGCAAAGGATTATAGCCCTTCCCACTATGTACCTCAGATATTTTTGGTCCCAGAGGCTATCTTTTTAACCATTTGTTGAGTGCAGAATTCTGTGTGTTTGTGCATGTAATTTTGTTTTATGTGTTTATGGAAATATAATGACTGCATTTCTGGTTCTGTACTGCATTATCTTTTTAACCATTTGTTGAGTGCAGAATTTTGTGTGTTTGTGCATGTAATTTAGTTTTATGAGTTTATGGAAATATAATGACTGCATTTCTGGTTCTGTACTGCATTATCTTTCTTTTGATGCTTCCCAGTTTCTGACATATCTTCTCTTGAAGGTTTACGTGTATTTTTGATGAAGCTTTCCTTCCAGGCATCTAATAAAAATACTCTACTGATATGGACAACCCAGTTAACAGAACATATATAAATTAAAATAACTGTGTTGTTCAATGCAATTTTATCACATATCAGCATAAATTTGCAAGACCTTGTTTCATTTACAGCAGAGTTGTCATCCAATCAATAAATTGTTTAGCTTCCAGAACAGTGTAGTGATGTCCTAAATAACAGGACTTTATATAGTGCATAAAATAAAAAAGTAAGCAAACAAATTAATATATTAGAATCAAAACAAATATATGCATATGGTAATTCTTTTAAGGGCCTTATATTAAAATAAATGTTACAAAAATGTGTAACTCTGTACTTTGTGTATGCAGTGCTATTTTACTGCTATTTTCATTTTTTCAGTATAAGGAGTGCTTTATGAAACAACTGATGAGTTTGGGTGGTCACTAAGCTGTATGGGCTACCTGATATGCAAAACTCTGTCTCTGGCTCATTTCTGACATTAACGGCTGGCACTGATGTTATAGAAGATTTGTCCATGAGTATGCTGCAGTGGCCTAGATTTTGCCAACATGCCTGCGTCTCTGAGATACTTCCTGGAGGAATTTGGAGTGAGCAGCCATTGGTTATTCATCCATATGGGGGGTAGTGAGGGGATTCCATTGGAAAGCACATTCTACTGAAGATGGTGGGTGGCTTTGTCACAGAAGGGAGTTCTGGGCTGCATGTAACATTGACAGTAACATGAGTTTGCACTGATGCACATAGGGCAGATATGAAGACTTGCATTTGTTGTACTGCTTATTTAAGACCTAACCTGCAGTGGGGGATAGATAAGTATATTCAAAATTCCCTAACACTGTGCTGCAATTTCTCCCATGGATGATGGAGAAGGTGTCAGGAAGGTATCCTTTAGCAGTACTGGTACAGAAGAAATGTTAGCAAATATTATGTTACAGCTACCCAGGTCATGATCTAGGGAAGTATTCTTACAGGATCTGCACAATAAGACATAAAATGCAGAGATGTAATTTTCATAATAAAGTAGTAAGTCAGTTTTAAATTACAACTTATAAGAAAACTCACTTAAAACACTATTGTTTAACAAATCAGTTAAGAAATATGGAAATATAGAGGTATCCTCTGGCATCTGAAAATAATGATTAAACTCAGCTGTATTTTGTTTGCTTGTTTATGTGTGTACATATGAGTTTATTTAATTTTGTGAAGTCATGGTGAAAGTGTACATTGTACAGTACCTGATCAATGAAGTAAAACGTTTGCACTTTCCATTCTTTTCTTTTGTTTCAGAAGGTGGATCCCACTCTTTGGGCAACACTTTTATCTCTAATATGGCTTCATGGTCATGGCACAAATGTTAAAGATGATTGTGAACTCCTTGCTTCAAAGGCTGTCACCTGGCTGAAATCTAAGGCAACAGGTAAGAGCATTAAATACTTCTTATACAGCTGTTCTTTCTAAAACTTTCAAGCTGTATGTACTTTGTTTTTCTTTCATTTCAGATGTGTTACTAGAAAAATAAAAAAAAATGGTGTAAAGCACTGAAAGGGGACATCCAAATCCACATTTCATTGCAGCATTTATCCAGTCTTGTTTCACAAACCTGCCCAGGATATAGTTCCTATCATACATGAATATCAGCAGTGCTCTGTAGCCTGTGTTTAATTTGCTCAATGATATTACATAAAATCATGAGTCACTGCTGTTTATGCTATGTTAGAAGGTTTAGCAATGCTTTGTGGATGCATCATACAAATATTCTGTCTGCAGTATATTTAGTTGTGAAGCAAATGTAGTGTCCAGTACATTTCTCTTTCTGAAGAGATATTTTAAACAAAATCTACATTATGTTAAAAAATAGCATTATCTAAACAACTGTAACATTTTTTTTGTCACTGAACAGGACTGAAATTAGAATAAAAGGGGAGTATGTTGAACGAGAAGTTGATTTATAAGCTAAAGATTATCCACGGGATTCAGCAAGCTTTGCACAGCATGCAGGAATAGTGCAAGAGCTGCTGGTGGCAATATGGCTGCCCAGAGATCCAGGAACAAGCTCCCGGGATGTGCATGAGCGCTCTTGCACTAATCCTACATGGACTCAGCTTCTGTATGCTAATTTCCCCATTTGCAGGTAAAAAACATGCAAATGAGGTGAATTAGCAATCCAGGAAGCTGGCAGCCGTCCGTGCAGGATTAGCGTAATCTGCAGAAATGTACTCGTTTAGTAACCAAGTACATTTCTGCAAACTACAAAACGGAGCCATGACAACACCAAATAAAGGGTGTATATAATGTGGAAGGCATGCCAATGGCCAAATATATGGCCATTGGCATAGAAAACAGTTTCAAAATAAAAAATTAAGCATAGGGCAGTGGTGCGCAAGCGGGATTGGCCCAAAAATAAAACTAAAACCTTGAAAAAAGCTTTTTATGCAGAATCACAATGTTGCCATTATAGTCAATGGTAGGCAGAAGACAACAAGGCCAGTAAATAGTGGTTGCCAACGGGGAAGGCTCAGTGTCAGACTTGTAACTAGGCATTGGCAGGCAATTCTATGCAAATGAGGGGAATGATACTGAATCACAGATTTCCCCTCATGGCTAGCCTGCATCTAACTGTGTAGGTGCAGGAAAACCATGGTTCAAGCCTAAGAGTTAGCTGACATCATAGAGGGGTGTGTAAGGCATACTGTAAGCTTATTGGAGCTCTGTGGCTCGGGTTTGCCCTTAGCTTAGCAGAGCTAAGAAAGGGTGTGTGTCTGAAGCTGCCTGGCACTCTTTACATTGCCTGAATGGGTGTGCGCACCTCGCACCAGGTTTTAAACAAAAAAAATTAAGCCAGGAAATAGCAGCTCTGTTCACGTCTGAGCACTGGGTTTGTGCGGCTCACCTCGGGATTTAAACAGGAAGGGAATGGGAAGGGAAAACAGCAGTAGGAAGGTAATCAAGAAGAACTAGCATAGCTGGCAGGTGAAATGTATCAGAATCAGCCAATTACACAGACAGCAGCCCAGCCCAGCACACTTCTATAAACTATGCAAACACCTTTCCCTCTGCTTTTTCTCACAAACTCTACACCACTGGTGTACACAAATGGGGAAATGTTACCTAACAAAAGCAACAAAATGATAGAGGTTGCATTCGCTCTCATAAATCAACATGTGAAATAGGCCATGCCTCACACACAGAACCAACAGAGGGGAACCCATTCCAGTGGATACCAAGGTATGTGTAGGCTTAAGAATGCTAACCAAAGGTACCTTCCAAAGGCAAACTGGGGATATTATGGGGATCTCACAGGCATCAGCATCCAGGGTACTCCACCAGTTCCTGGATGCCATGTCAGCACATGCCAATGAGCACATATATTTCCGTGACACCCGTGAGGCATTGACCAGCAATATGCGTCTCTTCTACCAAATAACAGAATACCCTGAGGTAGTGGGTGGTATAGACTGCACACACATACACATCAAAGCACCACCCAGTGAGCAGGGTAGGGTCTACATAAGCCACAAGGGCTTTTCCTCCATCAACTGCCAGGTTGTGCAATGCCCAGGGCATTATAATAAATGTGTGTGCTGGCAGCCCTGGAAGCTATCACGACTCCCACATCTGGCATATGATGCAGCTGTACCAGAGATTTGCCAATTGGGACATCCCTTATGGCCACCTAGTGGGGGATGCTGGTTACGCACTGGAGCTGTGGCTGATGACACCCATCAGAAATGCACACACACATGAACAAGAACTCCATAATGAGGCACACGCACAGACCAGAATCATAATAGAGCATGTGTTTGGGATGCTCAAGTCACAGTTCCAGTACCTGGACATATCTGGTGGAGCCTTGCAATACTCACCAGCTACATGCTCCCAAATTGTCATTGTATGTGCCATGGTACATATTATGATCCTGCAGAAACAGCTGCAGCAGGAACAGCATGGGGCAGGGCCACAAAGCCCCCCACCATTGCCAAGGCCTGCACAGGCACAGAGTGACTTGGAGGAGGAACAACCTGAGCCTGCCCTAGTAGGCAGAAGGAGGCATGCCCAGTATGCCCAAGCCTTGACAAAGAGGCAATGCATAGCACATACACTGACATGGTAGGAACCAGTGAATGACACCTCACTCTGACGTGCACATACAGTAAAAGGGATGCCAAACATGACACGACCTGTGCTTAACCATGTATAGGGACTGTACTATGTGCATCCGACATAGTCAGCCCTCCAGCACCATCCTCAATACTGGCACAGCCACAAGGTAAGTCACACTCACTATTAATTGCTGAATGTAGTAGTATGTTCTGCTACCTGTATCCATGGTATGGATGTGAGCATGTTAGGGAATCAGGTGGCTGAATGGGATGGCAGCAGATAGTAGACACCTATATCGGCAGCATGAAATCTGTAACAAATATTAGTGTCAACCTAGTAGGCAGTACTAGACAAGGTGATAAAACCCACTGCAGGACATGTGGTAGGCCAAATCTGTGTCCATAGGACACACACATGCATGTCAGTGAGGCTCATATACCCAAGAACAGTCTCAGCCAGCAGGACAGGTGTAGACAAACAAAGAAAGGCTGTACTAAGGCCTCTGATTGATGGCTATGGACAACAGCCCCCCTCCAGACCTACACAGACAGACTACAACAGGTCAGGCAGTGGGATGTTAGTTCTGAAGGGTAAGAAGTCTGAAACTGAAATGTAGGTCAATAAAACCTAAGAACTGTAGTATACTGATATGCCTCTAGTCTGCATGATAGGTCAGAATACAGAATGAAATGGAGTACCTGAAATACCAGTACAGTCATAGTAAATGTTTACAGTTGTCAGATGTCCCCCCCCCCTCCACAATCCTATGTAGAAATGTAGTAACACATATGTGTAGGTATAATAACAGTGGAGCACAGATTACCTAAGCTGGCCAAAGTAGCAGGATAGATTGTAGCACGTGTACAATATGCAGAGCTCTGTGTTTTAGGTTGTTCTGTGTTGTATATTGTGTGAAAGTGGTCAGCATGTAGGCATGGAGGGTTGTGTCGTGGTGGCCAATGGCAGTATTGTTGATGACAGGGCCAAATTCTCACAACTGCAGTGCCAAACACAATGCATCTCACCAAGACACAATCCAGCAGTAATCCATGCTAATTGTTCAGATGTAATATCTGTCACCATCTGAAAGATGGACATGTCATGAATGTGGGCCCAGACATACAAACAGTACACAAGTGGAAGCACCCTAGACAGAGAGTGTATAAAATGTTACTGTCAAATGGACACACCTTTGGAATTGTACATACAGGTTAGCAGCACATTACTTGGCTGTGTAGTAAGGAATACTGATGTCATTGGCCAAACACTGGCAGACCACAAAAGGCACAGGCATGAAGTACTGTGAAACTGCTGATATTCCTGTACAAGCCAGCGTAAGTAGAATGCCTCACGTATATCTGTGAATCAGCTGCAAGTAGCTTCCCTAGCACACATGCACCCAGCTCACCCCATTATTAGCCACAGGTACCTCACAGGTCCTATCCCTGCTGTTGGGAATGAGTACAATATGACCCCCACCTTTGTATGGGAATAGCAACAGAATTTAGCATGCTGAAGAGGTGTCCCATGCAGGTGTGTCCCTAGCTGTAAGCAGCACCCTGCCAGCATCCACACCAATGGATCAATAAGGACAGAAACTATTGACATTAACACCTTGCACACCTACCCTGTCACTCCAGGGGAATATAGTGGCTTGCAGCCTGGGACTGTAGTAGTGACACAATGCACCAGCCTGCTACAGATGGCTTGCATTACCACCAAATGCCCTACAGTCCTCTGTCAAAGGCCTGTGTCTCACCTGTACTGCCGTTTTTAATTTCTCCAAGTCTTTTGGGTTTCTAATGCCATAACAGGAATGGATCCCATTCCTAAGTCAAAGTACGATTAAAGTTCATGAAATTAGTTTTATTTCACTCTTTGATGTTAGCCAAAAGTGCTCTTTGCAGCATGTGCCCAGTAATGACTCCTTCTGCAATTCGTACGGTGTTACATGAATTGGTAACATATCTAAATATGATTGTAAATTCTTTTTTATAAGACCAGTTGCTCCTACTACTACTATTGGAACTGTCTGGGTATCTTTCTTCCACATGGCTCTCTTTTTGCCTGCAGATCAAGGTATTTTATGACTTTGTGTCTCTCTGTACGCAAGACACTGTAGTCACTAGGTGTAGTGATTTCAATGAGCAATGCTACTTTGTCTTCTTTTCTTGGACCACTATATCTGTTTTTCTAGCATCTATCTTTTAGACTGTTGGTACTGGATGATCCCATGTGATATAAACTTCATAATTTTCTATGATTCTCTGTGGCTCATGTTTCCAATGTTTTTCAGCCACTTCAATACCATACTGTTTGCACAATCTCCAGTGTAACAATCTCAGCACATTATTATGACTTTCAGTATACAGTCCCTCTGCCATTAGAGCATCACAGCCAGCAATAAGATGTGTGACTGTTTCCAATTCAGTTCCACAAAACCTACATATGTCTGTTTCTCCCACATGTTCAATGGACTTAGTAAACCAGCATGTACATAGCCCACTATCTTGGGCTTCCAATATTAACCTTTCATTTCTTGATGTAAATGTACTGCATTTGCTGTTTTTAATTTCTCCAAGTCTTTTGGATTTCTAATACCATGAAGGGATGTATGTTATCTCATGGACTTCCAAATAACAACAACACAGTCCACAGAACACAAATCCAAGGCCATGCTGACAAATCCCAGTAGCATGTCCACCATGTCCTACTGCATGAACTGTGGCCCAACCCCTAAATACTTCTGGGATGAAATGATAGGATACTTATCAGATAACATTTGCATAACGTTCAGAAGAGGATAGAATAATGGGGGGGGGGTAGAAGCATGGACGCCATGGAGTGTGTGAAGTCTGAAACTCAGAAGTGTGCACATACTATCCCTGCCTGCAAACACAGAAATGGGTGGCTACAAACCTGCCCGTAAACCACAATGTGAAGGGGTAATGACCAGAAATATGAGCCCTGCCTTTGGGTAACCTGTGTGAATCTATACAGCTGTGAGGTATGGCCAGACTGTCATGTTGATGGATGTACAAGCATGGGATCCTCAGCCACCACAGTACCAAGGTACTGAACCATTTAGACAGACCCATCAGCAAGTGTCTGCAGCTCTCCCTCCAGAATGGCATGATTGTGCAAGAATATGCAGGCTGCAGACCACAATACTGGACACAGCTTCATTCATCTTGTGTTCCCCATGAAATTACTACAGGCAAATATGTATACCTGTCAGTAGTTGATGATATAAAACATCACAGTGTAAAACAGTACATATGTCTGAATATCTCTGCTAACACCAAAACCATGTAGCAGAAGCAGCACAGACACAATTAGTTACAGTATCCCAATATCATTTGGCCATTGTGACCCCATATTGTCAACTGATCTACAGATATCCTGCAGAAACAGGTTGCTAGTTGTAGGTGTAGAGCACAAAAGCCTGCACTAAAGTACAACCTACCTGGAATGGATTCACACATTTAATACAGAAGGTCATGCTGGGCATGCTCCCACACTTATTATGTTATGTATCTGTGATGCTTGTGATAGCTGTGTAACATGACTGTACAACTCATTATTCATCTAGCAGTTGTATACACGTTCCTGTTAAATGTAAACCTATGTGTGACTGAGTGCTGTGTGCATGCTCCCAGATGAATGGTTTATGATCATTCACACACACTAAGCCCCCCATTGCCCTACTTTGGCAAGTCTGCTGATGTCATTCAACTTGAAATACTCCTTTGGGGAATGAGTAGTCCTATAAGCTCTGTGGCACATGTGATAAATGCAGTGCACTGTAGTAGCAATAAATAGCTACATAGGGGTTTGAATCCCAGCACTGTCAAGTGTGTGTTTGTCATCAGTATCCTGGGTGGAGGTAGCTGAGATTGTATAATAACAGGACTCATTGTGGGGTGGGTTTTGCACATTTCTTATATGGAGGACATATTATACGTCACAATGTCAAACAGCATAGAGGTTGGTGTAGACAATCCATACTCTTACATGTGACATTATGGACTGGGGAACAATATAGGCAAACCTTGTATTACCCAGAGAGCACTCTTCACCCATGTCTCATACACAAACACACTTGGCTAGGCAACAACCACTATGTTGGTAGTTCCCTGAATATTGCCCACAGATAGTAATCATGGTGTGATTGCAGTGGATTAGAGAGGACATAGCACCCTGTTCCATCCCAACAATAAGCAACTAATTGATTACAGTGGTCCTTTGTTATGTTCCCCATTGGATGCCTGCAAAAGCTGTAGAATCAGCAAATGTAACCCAAAAAGGAAATACCATACCTTATGCACATGCCCTGTATGGACAGATGCCACTAACACCAGTGACTACCTGTATCATGCTGTCAATTTAGGTGCAGAATCAACCTCAGTTCCATAGCCAGTTCTCACCGCATGAGGTCAGGAATGCCACATCAGATGATAACAACCTGTCCACACAATATGCTCCAGACACGCCAGGTACACTTTCACATGTCACAGAACATGCATGTGGGACATGTGCACATCCCAGACACCGTCCATGTTATGGAATATAGTACACATACATGGCAAGCATTGCACAGCACTGGCCACCCACAATAGTAACCCAGATGAGTGGATGGTGAATACAATACCCACCTGTGTGGGCCAATTGAGGGACTACATCCCTGAGCCAAACTGCAGACCATTGTCATGTGGCCTGACGCCAAAGGATACCCCTTGCCTAGCCTAGTTCATCCTTCTGGCACAGCAAACCACTACACACCTGTGAAGCAATGAACCCATGCATGTTAGTACTGGCAAATGTGTGTGTGTGTGTGTGTGTGTGTGTGTGTGTGTGTGTGTGTGTGTGTGTGTGTGTGTGTGTGTGTGTGTGTGTGGAATCCATTCACATTCCCTTCACCTACCATTTGACCCCTACTTTGTGGCCTTCTGATGTCACCTTTCCATGTCCTTCACCTTTATATCACCTGCCCCTATATCTGCCTGATATTCTCCTGTGTAATGTATATAGTAGTGTAACTAGTTAGTTTTAGAATTCTAGGGCCCTGCCAACTGTGCCTGTATGCCCTGAGGTCCCTGAGTGTGTGATTTATGATTGTGAGAGGCGTGACTTGTACTTTGTACATACACTACTTTTATCTCTATCCACTTACATGCCTCTAGCCTTACCTCTCCCTTCTGGCACAACAAAACCCATGCATATGTGTGTGTGTGTGTGTGTGTGTGTGTGTGTGTGTGTGTGTGTGTGTGTGTGTGTGTGTGTGTGGAGATTAATGATTTGGAATCCATTCACATTCACTACACCTCTCATTGCCCTACTGAAGCATGCCTTCTGATGTCAGTCACCTTTACATTACCTTTGCCAATATATCAGCCTGATAACCTCTGTGGAGCATGCGATACCTGTGTAATACTGTAGTGTAACAAACTAGTTAGTTAGGAATTCTACGCCTGCCCCTGCCAACTGTGATAATGTGTGTGAGTCCCTGAGAGAGCGTGATTGTGTCGTGCTTGACACCTACTTTTGTGGGCATGCACATGTACTACACCTGCCTTATCTCTCCTTTATCACTGTTGCTGATGTCACTCAGCTTCAAATATATCTTTGGACAGCTCTCCAACATGTAAGCTCTGTGGCACATGCAATAACTGCGTAAAAATGTAATAGCAACACATAGTCAGGCAGGGTTTTGAAACCCCGTACTGGTAAGTGTGTGACACAAACATGTTTAGCTCTTACTCTCCTACCCCCTTACTTTGTCTGTTTGTCTCACTCCCTCTCTGGTGGATATGAAAAAGTACACCTGCTTTGCTTAGGCAGCAGCTTGGGTTTTGTAAGTGAAGCTCATGATCAGCTGATGGCCTGTGCACAAATTGCATTCCCCCACTAGCTGAGTGCATGTGGAACAGCTGAGGTAACATTCCCATAGCCAATTTTATGGAAACACACTCCTATAACTAGGAACATCATGTCGGTATTGGCCCTTTTCATTCACAGTGAGCAGGACTTTTTGTCGGTGTTTGGTAAAAATCACAGAGGGTAGTGGGATATACTGTTTACAACATACACTGTGGAGACAGGCCAACAAACAGGAGGGGGATGTTCCAGACATGAGTACAGAATGTAAGTCTTGCTCTTCTACATTTGAAGTAATGTTGGTTTAACAGGGTTTATGTGGATATGGCTGGGCAACATGATTTAATACCTGTCATGACAGTGTTATGTGGTTAAGGAAACTCTCACCTGTAGGGCTATCTGCAGACTGGCCAGTGTTTGGAGTCTTACATGTGTTGTGTTAGTCACAGATGACCTGTCTTTAGAAATGCAGTAGTATAGTCTGAGGATTGCAGTCAGTACATGGTGACAGCCATCAGAGGTACTTACTTCATATCCCTCAGAAGACATATGTCACAACAAACCCGTTACACCAGTAAATGTATGACTTTATCACAGCAACATGTCAATATTGGCCCTGTGTTTGTGCCTCCAGCCATAACACTTCTGAGGAGGAATATAAAGTATCATTTTTGATGGAAACAAGGGAGAGAGACTATTGTCTAGGGGTTATGATAGAGAAAATTTGGACCGTGATTTAAAAAAGACATTGGAAGATGAATAGTTTTGGTTTAACAATAATCAGGGACAAATAATAAGTAAGAATAGGATCAGAAATCTTAAGCATGATTTTGTAGGGCATGATATTTATTTTGTTTCTAAATATTCTTCTTTTTCACCCATAATGAGAGAATTGCTTTTGGGCTTATGGCATTTGGTATGTTTAAATGAGGTAGTTGGTGATGTATTTCCAGGTATAGTAAAATTTTCACATGAAAGATACTCTAACCTCAAAGAACTGTTGAATAAGCCTTTGTTTGCATCAAATGCATTAGTCATATGTTCATTTTCTTGTGGGAAATGTAAAGTTTGTCATAAAATTAGGAAAATTTCAGGAGGTTTAATAAACAATAGAAATGTTTTAAGCAAGGACAGGTTTACTTGCAATTCATATGAAGTCGTGTATGCCGTAGGATGTGGATGTGAAAAAATAAAATGGCACACAGGGCAAACCAAAAGGGCTGTTAAGGTTAGAATTCTAGAACACTTGGGTGATATTCGAAATAAAAACTTTCGGAGCCCTGTGGCAGAACATTTTTGTACAGTACAAGGGGGAGATGACTCCACATTTTTCTTTAGTGTTTTGGCAAGACCTTTTCAAGTTAAAAACTAGCGAGTTGAAGCAAAAATTGAATGTGCTTGAAAGCAGGATGATTTTAAACTATGACACTTTGATGCCCAGAGGGTTAAATTTAGAGGTAGATTATGTTTAGATTCATATTTAGGTATGTTTTTCAGATGCTTATGTTTATATTATCAACTGTTTAAAGTGTTAGAAATGTTTTAATATGTTATGAAATATAAATATAAGAATAGTTAAAATAGTTAAAGTAGGAAAATGTATCTATTAAATATGCATGGGTCACTTTAGTGGGTCATAGGTAATGGGCGATGTTTATAATGTTTATATATATTATATTTATATATATATATATATATATATATATATATATATATATATATATACATTTGTTTATATTAAAGCATTAGGTAATTTGGTAGTTAATTAATTAATTGATGGTTTCACCTGATATAAAAGTAGGATGTGTTTGATTGTATGTATCCTTGAAGACGAGAAGATGAGGTATCAGATGAACTTAATGTGAAGTACAGAAAGTCTACTACCTTTCTATGTGAGTTTTTTTCATCATTTTGAACTGAAGAGTTTTTTGTAATGTCTATATATGTTATACAGTAAGAGGTGTTTATGTTCAGTACACCATTATTTATTGACATCATACCTAATAACAAGCCAGTGAGATATCAGACTGCTAGACATGTTAAGTATAGTAGGGCTTATATTTGAGGAAAAAACCTGGACATTCTGTTGTAGTGTGTACAGTAGTGAGGTCTGCATACTTACGGTGATTGTTGACAGAGTGTGTGTTGCGAATATGTACATTGGCCTGTGTGGTCATTGTTCTTGGTCCTGTTATATCTGATGTATGCTGCTCCAGTTTATGGTACCCTATCAGTATACATGTTTGTAGGGCCAAACCAACACATGTCCCATACCACAGTCAGGTATTGGAATACACTGTGTATTGGCCCAGTATATGTAGGGTTAGTGTGTGAGTGACACATATGAGGATGGTGTTGATCAGACAGTCCATATACTGTAATATTAAACATGCTTACCATATGTGGCTGTGGCTGTGTTCAGACTGGTTGTGGGTATGCGCTTTCACACAGGTGTCTTGTTACTCGGTGCTGTTACATGCCTGTACAGCCTGCTATATCTGCAGGTACATGTGTATTCCCCCATAAGAAATGTAGGCCAGTGTTGTGGCAGTCTGCCTGTAGTTTGCACAGTGCTTTGTGACATGCCTAGCAGCTCAGTGTACTTACCCAGTGTGATGTTATGTCCAGATATTTGTCAGATGTACTGCTGCTGGGCCACCACAACTGTTGTGTATTTCTGACAAAGCAGTGGGATGCTGTACAGATGTATGTCACTAACTAGTGGGTAGTATGTGGGCTTGAGACCTCTGCACCTCGTGTCAGGACAGATGGAAGTGTGCAAATGCATAAACTGTGTGAACATATCTATTCCAGTATTTACGTGATATCCCCATTTACATGGCTGTTAACATCCATTTTGTCAGGCTCAGTCCACAAGTCTTGTACTAAGGGGTTCTGTGTATACCGATGGACTGACCAGAGTGTGTCAAACTGTCCACATGTATTGGTCCTATCTCTGCAGTATTCCACAGGACCATTACTGTGATATCTGTGGTACTGTACTATGATGATCTTAGGATGTCTGTCAGTAACCGATGATGTACATGTCAATATCAGATGTGACTTCCCACACACAACATTTCTGTTAAGACAACCCCTGTTATAGTTGCAAAAGTCTACATTTATACCTGCAATACTTACATGACATCCCCTTGCACTAAGAGGTTGCGACTATTGGTGCTGAGGTATGAATCCACTACATGTTCTGGACATATGTTAAACATATATGTATGTATATATATATATATATATATATATACACATCTATAAATTATATAATTTATATATATATATATACACATCTATAAATTATATAATTTTTATATATATATATATATATATATATATATATATATATATATATATACACACACACATACATACATACATACATACTCACAACCCAGCCACTGGGGATGCACAAGCCAGTGCATTTCTTAGTGCCGGTCCCAAGCCCGGATAAATGGGGAGGTTTGCGTCAGGAAGGGCATCCAGCGTAAAACTTCACCAAATCATTTCATGCAGTCACCAGTAAATATTTCCATACCGGATCTGTCAAGGCCCAGGTTAACAACGACCGACACCAGTACTGTTAGCCAACAGGGTGCTGGTGGAAATTGGGCTACTGTTGGCCAAAGGAGGAGAAGAGGTGGAAGGCATGGCCAAAGGCAGGAAGAGAGGAGAAAGGCTAGGCTTGTGGTAGTGAGGGTTGGAACTTTGAATGTTGGCAGTATGACTGGTATAGGGAGAGATCTAGCTGATATGATGGACAGAAGGAAGGTTGGTATATTGTGTGTGCAAGAGACCAAATGGAAGGGCAGTAAGGCTAGGTGTATCAGAGGTATGTTCAAATTGTTTTATCATGGTGTGGATGGGAGGAGAAATGGTGTAGGAGTTATTCTGAAGGAACAGTATGGGAAGAGTGTTTTGGAGGTGAAAAGAGTGTCGGATAGAGTGATGTTTATGAAGCTGGAAATTGATGGTGTATTGATGAATGTTGTTAGTGCATATGCTCCACAAGTTGGGTGTGCAATGGATGAGAAAGAACAATTTTGGAGTGAATTGGAGGAAGTGGTGATGACTGTACCCAAGGGTGAGAGAGTGGTGATTGGAGCAGATTTCAATGGGCATGTTGGTGAAGGGAACAGAGGAGATGAGGAAGTGATGGGTAGGTATGGTGTTAAACAAAGGAATGCAGAAGGTCAGATGGTAATGGAGTTTGCAAAAAGGATGGACACTGCTGTGGTGAATACGTATTTTAACAAGAGGGACGAGCATAGGGTGACATACAAGAGGGGAGGAAGATGCACACAGGTGGATTATATCTTATAGAGAAGGGCCAGTTTGAAGGAGATTGGAGACTGTAAAGTGGTGACCAGAGAAAATGTAGTTAGGCAGCATAGGATGGTGGTTTGTAAGATGACGTTGGTGATCAAGAAGAGGAGGAGGAGTGTGAGGGTGCACCAAGGATCAAATGATGAAAATTGAAAAAGGGTAATTGTGAAGTGGAGTTCAGGGATGAGTTAAGACAGGCACTGGGTGGCAGTGAAGAGTTACCAAATAGCTGGGTAACTACAGCAGAGCTAGTAAGGGAGATGGCTAAAAAGGTGCTTGGTATCACATCAGGACAGAGGAAGGACGACAAGGAGACATGGTGGTGGAATGAGGAAGTACAGAAGAGTATACAGGCAAAGAGATTGGCAAAGAAGAAGTGGGATTGTCACAGAGATGAAGAAAGTAGACAGGAGTATAAGGAGATGAGGTGCATGGCAAAGAGAGAGGTGGTGAAGGCTAAAGATAAGGCATATTAAGAGTTGTATGAAAGGTTGGACACTAAGGAGGGAGAAATGGACCTGTACAGATTGGCTAGACAGAGGGACCATGCTAGTAAAGATGTGCAGCAGGTAAGGGTGATAAAGGATAATGAGGGAAACATACTCACAAGCAAGGAGAGTGTGTTGAAGAGATGGAAAGAGTACTGTGAGGGGTTGATGAAGGAAGAGAGCGAGAGGGGGAGAGAAGGTTGGATGATGTACGGATAGTGAATCATGAATTACAATGGATTAGCACGGAGGAAGTAAGGATAGCTATGAAGAGAATGAAGAATGGAAAGGCTGTTGGCCCAGATGACATACCTGTGGAAGCATGGAGGTGTTTAGGTGAAATGGCAGTGGAGTTTTTAACCAGTTTGTTTAATGGATTCTTAGAAAGTGAGAGGATGCCTGAAGAATGGAGAAAAAGTGTTTTGGTACCGATTTCTAAGAATAAGGGTGATGTGCAGAGCTGTAGTAACTACAGAAGGATTAAATTGATCAGTCACAGCATGAAGTTATGGGAAAGAGTAGTGAAAGCTAGGTTAAGAAGGGAGGGGATGATTGGTGAACAGCAGTATGGTTTCATGCTGGGAAAGAGCACTACAGATGTGATATTTGCTCTGAGAGTGTTGATGGAGAAGTACAGAGAATGTCAGAAGAAGTTGCATTGTGTTTTTATAAATTTTGAGAAAGCATATGACAGGGTGCCTAGAGAGGAGTTGTGGTATTGTATGAGGAAGTCAGGAGTGTCAGAGAAGTATGTAAGAGTGGTACACGATATGTACAAGGGTAGTGTGACAACGGTGAGGTCTGCAGTGGGAGTGATGGATGTGTTTAAGGTGGAGGTGGGGTTACATCAAGGATCAACTCTGAGCCCTTCCTTATTTGCAATGATGATGGACAGGTTGACAGACGAGATCAGACAGGAGTCCCCATGGACTATGATGTTTGCAGATGACATTGTGATCTGCAGTGAGAGTAGGGAACAGATGCAGGAGACCCTGGAGAGATGGATATATGCTCTAGAGAGAAGAGGAATGAAGGTCAGTAGGACTAAAACAGAATATATGTGTGTGAATGAGAGGGAGGATAGAAGAATGGTGAGGATGCAAGGAGTAGAAGTGGTGAAGGTGGATGATTTTAAATATTTGGGGTCAATAGTTCAGAGTAACAGTGAGTGTGGAAGAGAGGTGAAGAAGATAGTACAGGCAGGATGGAGTGGGTGGAGAAGAGTGTCAGGAGTGTTTTGTGACAGACGAGTACCTGTAAGAGTGAAAGGGAAGGTCTACAAGAGGGTAGTGAAACCAGCTATGTTATATGGGTTGGAGACAGTGGCACTGACAAAAAGGCAGAAGTTTGAGCTGTATGTGGCAGAGTTAAAGATGTTAAGATTTGCACTGGGTGTGACGAGGGTGGACAGGATTAGGAATAAGTATATTAGAGGGTCAGCCCAGGTTGGAAGGTTTGGAGACAAAGCCAGAGAGGCAACATTATGTTGGTTTGGACATGTGTTGAGGAGGGATGCTGAGCATATTGGGAAAAGGATGCTAAGGATGAAGCTACCAGGTAACAAGAAAAGAGGAAGGCCTAAGATAAGGTTTATGGATGTGGCGAGAGAGGGCATGCAGGTGGTTGGTGTGACAGAGCAACATGCAGAGAACAGGAAGAAATGGAAACAGGTAATCCACTGTGGCAACCCCTAACGGGAACAGCTGAAAGAAGAAGATGATAATATATATATATATATATATATATATATATATATATATATATATATATATATACATACATACACACACACACATCTATATATATATATATATATATATATATATATATATATATATATATATATATATATATATATATATATATATACATACACACACACACACAAACACACATACCTATATATATATATATATATATATATATATATATATATATATCTATATATATATACGTATACATATACATATGCACACACACACACACACATATATATATATATAGATATATATATATATATATATATATATATATATATATATATATACACACATATATACTACCAATTACTAAATCATGTGGGCATGGTCCCTTTACCTTTCCTGTATGGAGGACATCCTTCCTGTGTATGTGGGCAGCGGTGTTACAGACAGCAAGACAATTAATTATTTGTATAAGGTTCCAGACCTACAGACAGTGTGAGTAGTGTTGTTATATGCATTATATACCGCTAGTGTTACAGGGTTTGTATGTACATATTAGTTTAGCATGGAATGCAGGCTGTCTGCATTGCTCTCAACTGTGGGCCTATACACATGATGGCCAGAGGATTGGCTGTTATGTTTTGTCTGTCCACCACACAGGTCTTGTCTCAGATATATCACTGGCATTCTGTCTGTTGAGTGCTATCAGTACATGGCTACATCCATGTGTGTTTCTGACTTCGTATTCCTGAATAAGGGTATGTTGCAACCAATCCTGTAACACCAACAACTTTCACAGTGTGTAACAACAATATTGCCAATGTGGCCCTGTTTTCCAGCCTTTGTCCTCCATCTATATACCAGGCTTTGTCCATATGTCATGCAATAAGAGGTTAAGTAGTGGCCTATGATTATGTTATGCTGCCATTCCTGCCATCATTGCAGTGATGTTGTGGTTCCCACACATATTGTGTGGTAGGGTCCATATATATGTGGGCTACAGCTGGACAAAAAACGTGTGTGTCCTTCTACAGTCCAGAGGTCAGTATATGTAACACTGTTATATGCCCTTGTAAGTCATTCTATGAGGGAAGGGTTGTTGTTGTGTCTTTCGGCTTTTCCCGGTTAGGGGTCGCCACAATGGAACTCCGGTCCGCTAATGATTGGTAGTTGATTTTTACATGCCAAGTTACCAGCCCTGACGCACAACCTTCAATGAAGGTACGCCCATTCATGCATGTCTCCACGCAGAAGCTGTTACAACATGTGAGGGATATCAGTAGTAAGACACCTTAAGGTATATGGCTGTTAAATTACATACATTACACCTTGGGAACATTGGTGGGCTAGTGCTTACTGTCTTACTTACTGTTCTGTCAGTGTGATAGTGATGTTTTAAATTAAGCATTGTTATGTAACAGATACATCTTCATTGTGACAACTTAATTTTTCCCCCTAGGGGTTGAGTACAGAGTGTAACTGGAGGCTGATGAACTACATTTGCATTACTTACTGTTGATTGATTCTTATCTTCTGGGCCAATGTTTCTTTACTGTAGTACTACTTGAAGGCCTTGGCCTGGATAGCAACATATGTTATGTTTTCGGATTACTGTATAAAATGTTTTGTTTGAGAGTTGCATTACTCAATAAGTATGTATTTCAAACACCTAACAGCTATATGACATGGCATATACAACTGAAATAGTACACAAATAAGCATTTCTTATGTATGCAAACCTGTGTGTGGTGTCATATCCTTTGACTTCTCTGTGGGTATATGTTTCATGCAATAATTGCCTTTTGTATGAGAGAATCAAACACTGTCCATTTTAAAAGGTGGAAACTGTAGGAATACTGGCTGTTCAATATGCTGTGCACCCTCTAAATATGTATCTTCCTATACATATCTATACTTAGTAATATATGTATATGTGTGTCTATGTGTATGTATATATATATATATATATATATATATATATATATATATATATATATATATGTGTGTGTGTGTGTGTGTGTGTGTGTGTGTGTGTGTGTGTGTGTGTGTGTGTGTATCTGCATATATGTGTGTGTGTATATGTATCATTGGAATGTTTACTGCTTCCACATTTTACAGTCCCTATGGTAGACAGACTGTTCTGTATGATATCTTATTGATACCATCCTGACATTGTACAGGTGGGATGGATTACTGTTAACTTCTTGTGGCTATGTTGTGTAGGGTCCTGGGTATGAGACTTGCGAGTGTTGGTATTGTGTTGCAAGGCAGATCTGTTTGGCTGTGGAGGAGGGGATGATATCATTAATTACAAGATGTACTTAAATTGGGACCCTCAGCCCCATTAACGGTACCTTTGGTCATATACATATTTGTTCTGTTCTCTTATATAGCTATATATATATATATATATATATATATATATATATATATATATATATATACATATATATATATATATATATATATATATATATATATATATACATATATATATATATATATATATATATATATAGACATATATATGTATATATATATATATATATATAGATAGATGTATATATATATATAGATATATATATGTATATACATATATATATATATATATATATATATATATATATATATATATATATGCACATACATATATAAATACATTTCCTCTACTGTTGAATGACTGTGCTGGATGATATGTTTCAGAAAACATCACAGTTATTTGTGTTTGACATGGCTTAGTGGTAAATCACTTTGGCTATGGTGTGCAGGGTCCCTGGGTTTGAGATTTGCAAAGGCTGTTTATTTTGTTGCTGGGCAGAACAAGGGCTGTTTGATACAGAGTGATTAAGCACTTTTAAGCATGTGTAAGCGGGTTGGCGACGGTAAGCAATGCTAACTTCCAGTTACATATGCTTACAGAGAGTTAGCTTCAAATTTGCTTATTCTGTGTGTGCATTGCTTACCCCCATGCAAATAGCATGAAACCTGCTTAATGCTTGTGAAAAGTGCTTATTCCCACTTACCCCCACGCTAATTTCTTTAAAAGAAAAGAAAAATGGGTGATAGGAAAGTGGTGAATAAAGTGCACAAAGAGGGAATGACAGTAGGGAAAATAGGTAGGGATGTGCAGGATGGGTGTAGGGAGGTTGATAGCTGCCCATTTCTTCTACAGCAACAGCTATGCATATACACTGATTTGGAGGTAGATTTGGACACTCAAACCCCTGAGAGAGGGGTGAGGACAACAATAACTTGTTGTAAAGCCATTTAGACCAGATTACATGTGTTCAGTGGACACGTGTGTTAAATGAACATCTATGTATGAGGTGAGATTTTTTTAAGGTGAGAGTGGGATGTTGGGGAAGGAAAGTAGGTATATTTCGGGAAGTAGGTTGGGTAGGATGACAGACAAGACAGACAAGACAGCATACAGGGGCAATATATGACACATGGGGGGTAAACACCTTGGATGGGAAGGGGTGTTTGGAAGTTGGAAGCCCATGAGCCCTCAAATGGAAACAGTGGGACTGAGGTCCCCACACATGGGCAGTCACCACTGCACCTTCACTGCCCCAAAGGTGGCTGTGTTAGGGGCTGGGTAGGAGGGGCAGGCTGACCTTTTAAATGTGCCACGTGGCCCTCAAGCTGGTGTAGCTGATTTCTGAACACTCTGCGGAGCTCACTACACACCAGACCCCAGATCTGATGATGGGTGACAGTTTTCTGTCCATCCCTGCTCCCAGGGAGGGCAAGCTCCATCACCTGAGGCAGTTCCACCTAAAAGGTGGTGCAGGACCAGCAGACGAGGAGGTCCTGGGGTGGACCCCAGACATACTGGAGCCCATTGCCACTGCCTGATGAGGTGGGTCCACTGGGAACGGCCTTCCCAAACATGCTATGGTGTTTCAGTTTTAAAACATGTGTGGGTTAGTAATAGTCAACACATTCCAGGATTAGGTATAACAGCATGCATAGATATTCCAATTAACCCAAAACACCAGATATGGAACAGTTGCATAGCAAACAGAACACATGCATATATGGAACCACAGTGACCATTACAACAGCATGCAGGTTACATTGATGGCAGCATGCCATCAATGTGGAAGTATTTCAACATGGCACATGCATAGAAACAAATTTCAATATTTATCAAACAATAGGACATATGTCCCAACACTAGATTTAATTGTACACATACCCATTGAATTGTGTATTTAGATTATTGTTACAGATATGGTGGGGGGATGTCAATTAACTTGTATATTCCTGTAGTTTTCAATACTTTCTTAGTCACTGCTGTAATCTGTGCCTTAGAGGTATTATTACACTACCCTATTCCCTTAGTTTGGACAGTGGTGTGTTTGTAGACAACTATATATGTGAACTGTGTTTTACTTGCAGTATACACCTCTTACCCAGTATACTTGTGGTGGTATTGTTTGTTAACACTATCTGACTTTTTCTATGTATATTCCCAGATTCTAGGTTGAGGTTATGCACATACCTCTCAATCTCTTATTGCACACTCTCTGGTCAAGGCTTGACAGCATACAGGTGAAACTGGAACATATTTTGACAATTACCCTCATAAACCTTTGGTGAGTTGCTACAATGACAGGGTTGTATTCATATACATTTTCTGAATATTTACAGGTCTGATAGTCAGTTATATGTCATTAAAAGCTGCCTAAATTTCAGAGATCGTCACAGTGATTTGCCAGAGGGACAGGGTGACAGGCAGTGGATATGGGCCAATTATCTGGACATTCTGAACAAATCTGTACAGTTGAGGGGTATGATTCTGCATATAGCTTACTACCACTCCCAGGATTCAAACCATGGCTGTGTCTGCTAAAAATAAAACAGTGTATGTCACAGTTGAGTGTGCTATTTAGATATTGCTGTGTATCTTCACTGAGTTCTGTCTATAAGTCTCCTGTGGTTTTACAATCTGACCTTGTAATTACAACACTCTTATACAGGGATTCCTAGACAGTTTTATTATGTTGCACAGTGTGGGTGACAGTGATGAGTAATACGTTATTATTCAGAGAAACTGCAACACTAACAATGCCATACAATACCAGACTAAACAGTACCAGTCTAGCATTTCAATATTTTATTTCCAGGCACAATTTTCTTATATGACAGACCTGTGGAGGGACTGTTTGTTAATAATACCTGAATTTTGCCACACATATTACCAGATCCCATGTTATTATTATGCACATACATCTCACTCTGTTACTGCACAAACTCTGGTCATAGCTTCACAACATGGGGGTAGAGATGGGCCCTACTTTGCATATTACTCTCATACCATTTTGGTGAGTTGCTAGAATGTCAGGTTTGTTGTTGTAGATACATTTCTGATGGTTATGATGTCTGACAATCAGTTGTATGTCATTATTTGCTGCCTAAACATCTGGGATCATCCCACTGATTTGCCAGTGGGAGAGGGTGACAGGCATGAAATGTAAGCCAATTATCTGAACTTTCTGTACAGTTGAAGGGTATGATTCTGCATACAGCTTACTACCACTCCCAGGATTCGAACCATTGCTGTGTGTGCTAAAAATACAATAGCGTATGACTCAGTTGAGTGTACTATTTGGATTTTGCTGTGTATCTTTTCACTGTTTTCTGTCTTAAGTCTCCCTCAGTTGTACAATATGACCTTGTGATTACAACAGTCGTATACAGACATTCCTACACATTTTATTTGTGTAGCACAGTGTGGGTAATAGTGCTTAATATAACAGTGCTATTAAGTGAATAAAGCACTACATTACCATATGATACCAGAGTAAACACAAGCAGTCCAGGAGTCTGACCTTTATTGCCAGGCTGTTACCCTTTTATTTACATATAACCTATATGAGACTCTTCTTGCCATATTGTCTGATTTATTACATCCCATACACAATACAGGTCTTATACTGGCAATTAACTTTCTACTACTTTTAGATTTATTTTTTATGACAGTACATGCAAGAGTATTATTAACCTGCTTCACAACACAGCCTCTGCAGCCTACATGTATGGGCTTCCTGATTTATAGCCCGCTCCTCCGCCACTGTCAAAGACATAAGAGGAATACTTAGCCATGTCTATCCATAATATACATGAGCTGGCAATATTAAACAGGTAGTAGAATGAGTACTTACACACTGCTGGGACATCACCCTGCCTAGCTTCTTGGATTCATTGATCCAACAGCTCCTTCTTCCTCCATTTCAGGTCAGCATAGTGATGCCTGACCTGCTCACCATTTCAAGGGATGCCAGTGGCACTGGTGAGGTCACGGGTGAGATGGTCCCAGGCTTCTGCTTTATATTGGGAACCCTGGTACTGGCCCTGCAACAGTCTCTCTTCATGGTCTTTTACCAGGAGCCCCGCCATGACCTTGGACTCCTGGATGCCCCAGCGCTACACTCAGAAGCGCGATCCTTCTCCGACACCAGACATTGAGCCTACAGGAGGAAGCTGCAATCAGTTATGAGATGTATCCCCACCTGTGGGGTTTAAAATAGGGCCGATTTCCCTCACTTTGCCGTAATTGGATGGTTTTGAAAATGCTAAGCTATGGGCAAACCAGGTGTATATTGGAACATCGAAAAAATGCTAAGCTATGGCCAAATGGGTGTATATTGGAACATTGAAACAGCAAAATATCGAATGCTGTTACATCAAAATGCTTACATCAAAATGCATAACACTGAAACATCAAAACTCACTCATATGTGGAATGTTTGTTAAAAAATTACTACATGCAGGGGGCAAGACCCCCTGCACCCCCAGACCCCCTGCCACTAAAATATTCCACTCCGGGGATTGCACTTCAGTGCACTACAGTGTGGAAATGGAAGATTTCCATTTCCTACACTGTAGCGTGATCTCGGAGTTGGTATATTTAAGTAGCGGGGCTGTGGGGGGTGCAGGGGGGGGTTTCCACCCTGCCTACAGACTTACTGTGTTATGTCCCCATTGGAAGATGTCATTGACAGCATTTCGATGTTTTGCTGGTTCGATGAAACCAGTTCAATGTAACGGCATTCAATATTTTGCAGTTTCAATGTTCCGATATATACCCGGGCACACCTGCTTACCTAAGGTTGGCATTGCTTAAAGGGGTCTACCAATGGGTAAATCGATTTAGCTGGGCTATGCATTGCTTACACCTAGTAAGCAGAGGTGTGCAATGCTTATTTTTAAATTTGCACACTATTTGCTGTTTGCCATTGATTTATCATTCATTACATGTTATATATTTGTTTAGTATCCGTGATTCATGTGTACACACACTGTATAGGGTACTTGTGTTTCTTGGGGGATTTCACCACTTTATTACAATGACACCTCACATCTGGACTTAATGCAGTACTCCAGTTCACATATATATGTTATTTAGTAGGTTATACAACATAAAACTGTTTATAGATTCCTTTCACATGTAAATTGTGATTTTGCTGTAGTGAGGATCTGTTTGGGTATACCACAATTTTATGTACAACTGTGATGGCTTACTGGCTAACTGTAGTGTACAGGGTCCTGGGTTCAAGACCTGCAAGGGCTGTTTATTTTGTTGCTGGGCAGAACAAGGGCTGTTGGATACAGAGTGATTAAGGCACTTTTAAGCAGTTGTAAGCAGGCTGGCGTGGGTTTGCACAATGGTAAGCAATGCTAACTTCCGGTTACAGTTTCTTATACTCAGCTTCTAAATTGCTTAACCTGGGTAGGCATTGCTTACCCCCACGCAAACAAGTTTAAACCCACTTACTACTGCTTAAAAGTGCTTACTCCTGGTTACCCCCACACTAATTTCGAAAGAAAAGAAACATGGGTCATGGGAAAGTGGTAGATTTGGACACGTTATACATTTTTTACACTATTTGCTGTATGGCATGGATTTATTATTCATTACACATTATAACTTTGTTTAGTATCCCTGGTTCATCTGTACATATACAGTATGGGGCATTTGTGTTTATCTGTGGATTTTACCACATTATTACAATGACACCTCACATCTGCACTTAATGCAGTACTCCAGTTCACAAATATATGTTATTTAGTAGGTTATACAGCAAAATAAATGTTCATAAATTGCTTTCACATGGAAAATGGAATTTACTACAGTGACAATCAAAACAGGAATGACTGCTCATAAAGCGAACGCTTTGACCACTGGCACTATTGCAGTACTGCTTCAACTGAATGTATCTTGCTATTTATCTTCTTCTGCTATTTAAGCTACAGTATGCATAGCTAAGCAATGGCCAAAGCCGGGCAGCTATGGTTAAATTTAATCTGTTTGATAAAAAAAAAAATTCTAGTGTTATTTTCTCTAGGAAGGGACAGGTTTCACTTATTGCTGTGGATTTCTGCATGCATCTGCACATTTGGCAGACATCCTAGCAACACAGATCTCCCTATGAGCATTCTCGCTCAATCTAATTGCCAAACGGAAATTCTTGAGTGCAGGGGCATGTATATTGTGAGAGCTCTGCTCTCAGACACATCCCCTGTACTCGTCCACGCTCCATGTCCATTTAGGAGCAGAGGCAGTGCACCTTCATAACTATGCATGGCGTGCTGCCGTGCTGCTCTTAAATGGTCGTTTCCATGCAGGAATACACTATTACTGCATGGAACCTTACTGAATCCCGGGTTATATCAAAAGACCCACTGACAACAAGGTAGGTTAGTCTGAAATACTAAATCCTAGAAAAACAAAATCAGTGGATCTGTACACCAATTTTTAAAGGCTAAGTCTGCCCTGCATCACTACATTGGGGGGGGGGGGTTGCACCCCTTCACAGCCCCACTATTTATATATTCTAATAGTAAGGATACACCCCCATGAGAAACTGGCAGTTTATCAATGTTTACGTAAACTTGCTGTTATAAAAGAGAAACATCTAGGATTCAGTAGTCATATTGTAGTATTTTATGCCATGGTATTTAGTGTTTTGTGTACACTAAGGCAAGACCTGGAATTAAATGTGTTTTTGTATTGTGACATTGGTGGTATATGCCAAATAAATTCTAGAAAAGTGACTATAGTGGCCATGCCACTGAAGAGACACACAATGCTGTGCTACTTTAGCTGTAACTGTACTGCACAATGAAAGCTGTTGAGATGTACGATATTTAAATAAGTAAGGACAGACAGTTGCAATCAAACATGTTTTTGGAAGTAGAATTTCATTTTTGTTATATCCCCTTTCAGTGTCTGCTTTTTCTTCTAGTAAACTGGACCATGAAGAACCACTATTTATGATCAGGTACAAAAATATCAACCCTCTGATTTTGCTGTAAAGTATTTCTTTTTTTTCCTCCTTGCAGCTGACCACTAACTGCTACCACCTCCTTTCCTCATTCATTGGGTCTACCAGACTCACGTTAGCATCACCCAAACTCAACTCAACCCACATCTGGAGCCTGTGAGGAGATCAAGGATACTGGTGTAGCATCATACTGCTGCTAGTGATTCTACCCCATAACTCCTACCACCCTGTGATAGCCCTGTGAGCTCTGCAGTCTGCCTTTAGGAGATGCTTGAAGTTGCTTATTAGAAAGAGATTAGACTGCCTGCCTCTCTTCTAAATTGATGCACTAAAGGTGGACGGGATGGTGTAATTTGTTAAGGTCTTTACCTCACATGTACAAGGTACAGGGTTTGAGTCTCACCTCTGATTATTGTCTAGGCTTGTAACAGTCCATGGAATGATAGATTAGTACTTATATGAACCAATATTGTCTGCTCACTCCTACCCTCCCCCTGTGGCCCTTTTATTGCCCATGGCACTAATCCAACACTGGTCGTCTTGGGTGCAGCAAAGGGCTGTTGTATCCCTTTGCACCACATGGCTGTACATTAACTATTTCTGGAACAAAGCTGGGCTTTTTACATGTAAGCTGAGTGGGGATTCTAATTTCTCCAGCAACATAAACCATTGTGAATAGCTGGTTTTCACAGAAATGAATTGCTTATAACTTTTTCCTGTCAGGCTACAGTGAATGTCTACTGTAATGAGAAAGGCAGGTTCAAAATAAGCTAAAATATGCATTTTCTACACTTCAGCTGTTTACCTGCAGCATTATATGCATCCACTGTGATCTTAGCCACAGTGTGTGCAAAAGGCTCCCCTTTATAACCTTTTTTGCATTCTCTCCAATTGTTAGGCACATTTGCAACTCAAGAAATGAAGGCATCCTTGCTGACTGCACCTCCCCATTAAATTGTCAGTTATCAATATTTTCTGCAAGATGAAAATAGAAATATAAAAATACAGACTCATAATTTAGAAGTACTGTACGTTGTGCAAAGAGATATAATTATTTAACTACTAAGGATAGCAGTTATGAAATGACTACAATTTATGAGTGTATTGCATATGCAGAGCTGAATGCTTTAAGAATTCCTTCCTGTGCTTATTTTCATCTGAGTACTGCTTCCAGTAACTCTATGTTATACAAACACACACTTAATAAATTGCAGGACATGCGTATTCTCAGACTTGACTGGCTCATTCTTGTAAAGATACTCTAGCACATTATCAAGTGTCTGTGCCTCTTGAGGATACACAAAGCATATGCTTTTGTTAACCCATGCATGTAAACTGCTAGAAAATTGCACATATTATGCAATACCAGGGTGACAATTTATTGTAAATATAAATGCATAGCCTAGAAAAGTTTAACACTGGCATGCATGTAAGGGTGGTTCCTTTCTTTGCTATTTGTAAATAGCACTGGGACTAAGACCAGTTTTTGTTCACTGGTACTGCTCCATGGAATTCAGCATTATTTTTGCTTTGCTTAATATAGCATTGATTGATTGACTGAGTGATTGATAGGTTCATAGGTTCATAGGTAGGTACTAGGCTATTGGCCCTAGGGCCTATACAATCCTAACCAAAAAGGTACCCTGACTTTTGCCACCCAAGAAAATTATTTTCCTGTGCCCCTGTCAAGCAGAACCACAGAAGTGATTCCCGGGGAGAATTTCTTATTACCCATCCAATCATCAAGATTTTTCTTGGAGTGCTAATGAGGAGCTCTGTTTGACATAGATAGGTAGTCTGTTCCAGAGTATGGGAAGTCACTGGGACAGGAATCTATCTCTCCAGCATGTTCTGTTTATTGTGGTGAAAAGGTTTAGGTCCCTAGGGATTTCTTTAAGTGGAGCATGTCCAGTAGCTCTGGGTTTGACATAGCTTTGTATGTTAGGCAGAGATTGCCTCTGAGTAGGCGATATGTGACGGAGTAAAGCTGGAGTTTTTTGAGACGGTCTGTGTAAGGCATCTGTTTGAGGCCAGTAATCCTCTTTGTGAGGTATTTTTGCGGCCTTTCCAGTTGTTGCAGATGTCTTGTGAAGTACATACCAAACGGGGCATTGTACTCTATAACTGGTCTAATGAGTGATGAGTAGAGGGGAACAATGACCTCTTTTTTTCTGGATGAGAAACCTTTTGTGATGAGGTGTGCCACGTAGAAGGATTTCCTGACCACTGTGGCTATGTGATTATCAAAGGAAAGACTACTGTCCACCTGTGTCCCAAGGTCTCTTATCACACTTTTGGTGTTAAGTAGACTACCGCCTGTGTGGTAGTTCATGGATGACAGTGCACTTTTTGGCATTGAGCTTGAGACCATGGCTTTGACACCAGGCATCTCTCTCAGTGAGGCCCTTTTGTAGGATGTCCACATCATTAGGAGTTTTGATTATGGATCCTAGTTTGCAGTCATCTGCGAATTTAGTTAGCCAAAGACCTTCTGTGTTAGCCTGTACTTCAGAGAAGTAGATACCAAACAGGAGAGGACCCAGGACTGAACCCTGTGGTACTCCACTTGTCACTGGTCTGAAGTCTGATTTGGAGTCTGCTACTTTCACAGTGTGGGTTCTGTCAGTAAGCCAGTTGGCAACCCATCTTGTGACATATGGATTTATACCTAGTTTAGTGAGTTTATCTATAATTCCAGAGTGAGTGATGGTGTAGATCTAGATAGGCTGTGTGAACCACCTTACCCTCATCTATGGCTTTGGTGACTGCTTCAAAAAAGTCTATCAGGTTTAGGAGACATGATCTGCCTTTTACAAACCCGAACTGTGTGGGGTCCAGAGTTTGGAGATCTCTAATGTCTTTGTTTATGAGTTCCATGATGATACATTCCATGGCCTTGCAGACCAGGCTCGTCAGGCTAATTGGGCGATAGTTCCCAGGGTCTGTTGTGGCCCCCCCCCCTTTGTGGAGTGGGATAACTGTCACGGTCCGCCATTCAATAGGCACAAAGCCTGAGGTGAGGCTATGATTGAACATGGTACTTAGGTGGGGTGCCAGTTCATTCTAGAGTTCATGTAGAAGGCATCCTGGGATGTTGTCAGGTCCCATGGATGCTGTGTTCTTGGCTTTGGAGAGTGAGGTTTTTACCTGTGCAGCCATGATTACAGGAACTTTGCATTCTTCCAGTATAAAGATGGGCCCTTTAGGGGTGAGAGTTAGCACTGAACTTATCTGCCAGGATGTTGGCAATATCAGTTGGTTCATAGATTGATTGATTGATTGATTGATTGACTGGGTGATCCATTCATTCATCTTTTAATTTATTCATATATTCATTTGCTCATTTATTCTGTTTCTAACTGGACAACTTTGATTTCTACCTGAACAGTGGAGAAGTTGCAAATAGGAGCAGCCCCAATACACAGCCTTGAAGGACCGCACTGGTAACACACCTTTTAATGGAGGCTCTACCATCACTTCTAATTAATGTTTCTGTCTATGAACCAGTTAGTTGTCCAGTGAGTTACATATGGATTTAATTTTAATGTGGTTAGTTTGTCTACAATGTCTGAATGTGGGATGTGCCAAAGGCCGTGTCCTGATCAAGGTATGCAGTGTGTACTGTTTTGCCTCCATCTAATTACCCAGTGACTTTTTTCAAAGATGTTAACTAGCCGGAGCAGACAGCATCTGTCCTTCACAAATACAAACTTTTTCAGTTTGAGGAATTGTAGGTTGGCAGTAACTTTGTTCCTAAGAACTACGGTGATAAATCCAATTGTCTTACTGAGAAGGCTGGTTAGACTTATTGGTCTGTAGTGGCCAGAATCAGTAGTGGAGCCATCCTTATGAAGGGAGATGACTGTAACTATTGTCCACACCTCTGTGATAAAATTATTTAACAGTTGTTCAGAGTCACGAGTGGGTCTGTGAGGAGACAGTATTTCATTCTTATAACAAAAAGTATTCTGATGCATTATCAGGCCTCATGAAATTTTTTTTTGACCTCTGAGAGAGCCTTTAAAACTTGTTCAGAAGGGTTCTTGGAGGGATGTAGATATGTGGAAGGAATTTAGGAAGAAGGGAGAAGTTTGAAATAACTGTATCTGCTAATATGTTGGCTTGTTGTCCGTAGGGGGTAAAATAGGTGTTACTGTTATGTACTGCAGTAAACTTTGTCATTGTCTCCAAAATCGAGAAAAGTTTAAACTTGTTGAGTGTATCCCCAGTTCAAGACATAACCTTATCTGTACTTGGGTATGCTTAATGAAATAATAATAATAACACTTAAGTACTGTTAAGATCAGATCTTGTGCTAGGGACTAATAACTGATAGAGTTGACCAGCAAAGAACAGCAGCAGAAGGCAAAACAGCTTTTAAAACCTGTTAGAACTTCAACCTGCCACACCTATGAACAAAATGTGGCAGAACAAAGCGTCATTTAAAGCCACTAGTTCTACAGAGGGAGACTTCATTTCTGCCTGCTGTCCATACAGCTCATCTGAACTGGATTATGCAGAATAACCTTGGTTTTGCCTCATATTGTTTTCCTGTTCCTCATAAATTGTTTGTTTTTCTCAATCAATTCACTTTGTATCAGTCTGGTGTAATACTGAATAATGTTTCTAAGGTTCCTTATTAAGGTGGACATCATTCTAAGTTTATTCTTTAACCTTTTAAGTGCTGGCATAGAATATGTGGTTTTCAGTTTATTGCTAGAGGAGAGACACTTTTATTTTTTTATTACTTTATTATATATTTTTTATACCAGGGGTTCAAGAACCATGTGTTTCATAAATAAATGTACTATAAATGATTGCTAACAAGGTAAGGTTCAGCAGTTCTTGTTACTGAACAACAGCTACTCAACACTAAATAAATAATTATCTTTGTGTTTTTTGATTCATAGTTATCAACTTGAAAGAGTGGATGAAGGCTGGCAATGTTTTTCTGAAAACAGAGGTAGAACCACGACAGCTAGGGCTCTGAAAGGACTCACATGTTCATTCACTCAAAGAGCTGCACTCACCATTTTTGTGACTTATCTTCATGCTTTATAAATGCAATAATGTACTTATTTATAAAGATATGTAATTTTTAAATTCTATAATAGTGCTATTTAATGTAATCATAAATAACTACATCCAAAGTGCTGCTGAACAAAAGTGTAAGCATTTGTACTGATAAAATAATTGTTTGCCATCACTAAAACTGTAACAAATTCCTCTATTTTCATAACCAGTCAGTACATAGAGGAATGCAAGCGTAACTGTGATTTTCAGTATAATTATAAATATGCAATAATGAGACTTGCTTTCAAGATGCTGAATATATTATTGTAATGCAATAATCCCTAATTCTAAAATGAATTAGGTGTTACACATTGGTTCACAGTATGATTATTTCACAGCAGTAAAGCACTTTGATTTGTAAAAACTTCTTGCTATGCATGAATTATTTTAAGTATAGCAACTCACTGTACAAAAAAGTAAAATACTAACAATCAATGCTAGAGCCTCCCTACTACTAAATACCATTTTACAAATAAAATACTTCCCCCAGCTGTTTATAATAGTTAAAACAGCTTCCTATTCCCTTTTGTTGCCTTACTTTTCCCTGCACTCATGTGAGATTGCTTAATCCAGGACTGTCCTCAGTGCATGGAACTTTAGTTGAAAATGTTAGGCAGATTGACAATCTGAGACAGTTCAAGAAAACACTCTAGCCAGCTTTTTAAAGAAAAAACAAAAATGCAGCTGCTTGAGAGAAACTAACTGTATTTAGTTCTAAATATATTAATCCTTCCCTTATTTCTTAGTATCACATAATGTTAACTAATGAGATAAGTGTAACATAAATCTGAATTTGTACTGCTTCGAGGTTGGATGGAAGGAGAAATAAAAACAATGTTTTTATACTAACAAAACAGACTGGAGGATGCAGAAGAACAAAATGAAATCCACACGGTTAGCATAATAAAAACGTTTAAACTATGATTTCATAACCAAACTTCTTCAGAATAAAATGTACATTCTCTACATCAGCATTTCCCAACCACCGGGCCACGGACCAGTACCAGTCCATGGAGCACTTGGAACCGGGCCTTCAGGTAAGGTAAGTGAATGCCTGTATGAGTGTGTATGTGTCTGTCTGTGTGTGTGAGTGAATGTGTGCATGAAAGCAAAAAGAGTGTGTGTGTGTGTGTGTGTGTGTGTGTGTGTGTGTGTGTGTGTGTGTGTGTGTGTGTGTGTGTGTGTGTGTGTGTGTGTGAGATTGGGAGAGTGAGAGCGATGTGTGAATGAATGCAGGAATGAAGGAAGAAGTGGCTGTGTGTGTGTATGTGAGATTGGAAGAGTGAGAGCGCTGTGGGAATGAATGCAGGTATGAATGAGGAAGTGGCTGTGTCTGTTTGAATGAATGCAGGTATGAATGCAGAAGTGGCTGTGTGTGTGTATGTGTGAGATGGGGAGAGTGACAACAATGTGTGAATGAATGCAGGTATGACTGAAGAAGTGACTATGTGTGTATATGCTTGAGACCGGAAGAGTGAGAGTGATGTGTGAATGAATGGAGAAGTGTGTGTGTGTGTGTGTGTGTGTGTGTGTGTGTGTGTGTGTGTGTGTGTGTGTGTGTGTGTGTGTGTGTGTGTGTGTGTGTGTGTGTGTGTGTGTGTGTGTGTGTGTGTGTGTGTGTGTGTGTGTGTGTGTGTGATGAGAGCGATGTGTGAATGAATGAAGAAATGTCTGTGTGTGAGATCGGAAGAGTGAGAGCGATGTGTGAATGAATGTGTGAATGAATGCAGATATGAATGAGGAAGTGACTGTGTATGTGTATGTATGAGATCGGAAGAGTGAGAGGGATATATGAATGAATGCGTAAGTGGGTGTGAGATTGGGAGAGTGAGAGCGATCATAAGTGTGTGTGGCATGTGGGTGTGAAACTGGAAGAGTGAGAGCAATGTATGAATGAATGCGTGACTGTGTGAATAAATGTGTGAATGAATGCAGGTATGAATGAGGAAGTGGCTGTGTGTGTGTGTGTGTGTGTGTGTGTGTGTGTGTGTGTGTGTGTGTGTGTGTGTGTGTGTGTGTGTGTGTGTGTATGTATGAGATCGGGAGAGTGAAAGCGATGTGTGAATGAATGAAGATGTGACTGAGTATGTGTTTGACCGGGAGAGAGTAAGAGTGATGTGTGAGTGAATGCAGGTATGAATGAGAGAGTGACTGTGAGTCAGAGATTGGAAAAGAGTGAAAGCGATGTGTGTGAGTGAATGCATGCATGAATGCAAAAGAGACTCTGTGTGTGTGTGTGTGTGTGTGTGTGTGTGTGTGTGTGTGTGTGTGTGTGTGTGTGTTATGGACAAAAGGTACACAAACCTCATTGCTGCTGCTGCAGCGGTCACACTCACTCTTCACTCTCTTCCCCCCCACCCCCTGTCTCTCACACACACACACACACACACACACACACACACACACACACACACACACACACACACACACATCTCAACCTCTTACTTAGATCAAGAAATCTGGACAAAGCCAAAAATAATGGGGGGACAAAGGTCTAAAATAGGGACTCTTTTAAGCGCTGCTCTTATAAACTTTGAAAGTTGATAGAAATACATGTTTTGCATTAGCGTGAATTTTCTGAAGGGTATGAAGTATGAAACTCAACTGTCTGTCATTATTTTCTGACTTCAGCCTCAATGATCTGCCAGTGATTTGCCAGAAAACAACAATTTTATGAGAAAAAGACCAAAAATATGAGGCAAAAATCTGGACATTCTGTGAAAATCTGTACAGTTGAGAGGTATGCTGGACACATCCAAATAATGACAGATGTTAAATATTGCTCTTATAAACAAAATCAGTAAGGTTGCCATTAGGTTTACTTACCTCTCAACCATAGTAAATCAATGTTATGCTGTTAAGCAGATTGTACACTTTTTTTTTTTTTTTGGTAATTATTGCCAATTGTCTTTTTATTGTACTTTTGGAGCTTTTCTCCCTGGGTCTGGCCTCCTCATTAAACAAATGTCAAATAAATAAATAAATACTTTACTATGCATGCTATGGCCGGTCCGTGGAAAATTGTCTTACATTGATACCGGTCCTTGGTGCAAAAAAGGTTGGAGACCACTGTTCTACATCACATTTAAAAACAGTTTTGAAATGCCTCTGCACCAATAAATATATCTTTCCACTTAAACAGTTACACAATTAATCAATAAAATTTCAAAGCTGAGGAAGTTATTTCCTTATATAGACTCTACGGTCTTTCAAAAAACAAATCTTGAACAAAAGGAGGCTTTATGACAAATCAGATTACATTCAGATAAAAATACTCGTATAAATGATGCTGTTAACATTAAATGGTTGTTATCCAGGAGTATTTCTACATTTTTCATGTTTTTAAACTGTTAAATGTAATAATGCATGTAGGTGTTAATCACACATCCTTATTTTATATGCTGTGTCTCATATACCTACATACTGTTTGCACCTTCTGTATACTATAACAAGGTATTGTGTGTTTTTATTTAATGTACTATGTTCTCTGTGTTTGCTGAACAACATGAGACAATTAACACGTTAAATAAATAAATAAATAAATAAACAAAATAAAACTTATGGAATTTTAATTACATTATATTAAAATTCTAGTCTACTGTCATGAGCTGAGAGGTAAAGCATTGTTATATTTCAGTTTTTGGTTTGGTTACAAGTAGCCACAGGGTTTATAATTTTAACATCTGCAGACTCTTAGATGACTTAATTAAGGCTTTGAGTTTTATTAACCCCAGCAGACTGAAAATTGAACGAGGGTACAATGGATCTAAACAGTCTATTGTTTACTGAAATGCTTCAAACTATTGATTGTGAGTTCTAAATGTCCATTTGGGAAGCTGGCCGGTGCTCATACAAGGTAATGTTAAGCAAATCTAGATGTCTGATTTTAGTATATAGGGTAAGACTATGTATTTTCTAACAAGCCTCATCTTATACCATTAGGTTTCATTCCTTCTATCTTTGTTTGTATACATTGAGAAAGACCAGTGATGATGAGTCTCTCCAGAAACAAGGCTCTCCTCTCTAATGGCCTTCTCTGTCTAAAAAAATAAATATGAAAAGTAAATATTAAAGAATGGAGTTTTGTAGCTGACTTTTGATTTACTTGTTAATAACTTTCTTTGGTATCCAAGGTGTAGCACCCTCCATTTTAGGTATCTGAAGTGAGTGAGTACTGTATTAAGTAACAGGGATTGTTTTGTGCTAAATCTCTAATGTCCCTTTTTTATCACATTATCAAATATTCTGCTGATAATTAATGGAAAATACCAACACCTAATTATTTGAAAGATCACTCAGGGTTTCTTCACATTGTACCCAGGTTTTCTAAAGGAAGCTGAGAACACATTTGCAACAACTGTCTTAATGCTACTGGAAGATGAGATTTTGGAATAACAAGTTGACATTCTTAAGACTAGTATATGCTACAAAGATGTCTAGTGGTGTTATGCTGACATGACACAGTGGGTGTGTGTGTATCCAAATGCTTGTGATTTATACTGAGACAGGGACAGTTATTTCCTTTTTTTGGCCCCCGGTTTTTAAACAGTGTGATAATCACATGAAATAGAAGTGTTGTTGTGTGTGTGTGTGGTGGTGTAGGTGGTGTGTGTGTGTGTGCCGCGACGCGCTACACAAACCTCATTGCTGCTGGGGCCGCAGCGTCAAGCCACTCACTCTCTTCACTCTCTTCCCCCCCACCCCCTGTCTCTCACACACACACACACACACACACACACACACACACACAAACACGCACACACACACACACACACACACACACATCTCTAACCTCTTACTTAGATCAAGAAATCTGACAGCCAAAAATAATGTGGGGACAAAGGTCTGTATTAGGGGACTCTTTTTAAGCTGCTTGCTCTTATAAACTTTGAAAGTTGATAGAAATACATGTTTTGCATTAGCGTGAATTTGAAGGGTATGAAGTATGAAACTCAACTGTCTGTCATTATTTTCTGACCAAAGCCCTTCAAAAAAAAAAATATCCTTATTTTCTCCGCTTGAACTAGGAATAGTCCAGTCTCTCAGGATTTTGCTGATCTCTGGGCTTTGTCTTGGTTCCTGTAAGCATCCGTGACTTTTATTTGGATAAGAGGAAGCTTTGTTCACCAGTGGGAGTGGGGAGCACTGAGCAACCTATTTGTCCTAGAGGGATTGGTTCCAGTCACAACTTGTAGTTTATTGGCTATTTTGGGTCAATTCCTGGCTCTTTTCAACTCCTCGCTATGTAAAGCCCGCTATGGCTTTTAGCCGATTTTAGCGTGAATTAGCGGTTGCTCATAGAGCAGCAGCATAGGGCAGCCAAGTAATCAAGGTTAAACTATTTCTGGCTCCGAAGTCTGCTTTTCAATTTTTCCTCAGGAACTGTTCTACTTTGCAATCTATACAGCCTATACTCCTTCTGAAAAAGCTCAGCACTTGCTCCTAAAGCATTTCTTTATACAAGTAAAGTACTCTTAAAACAAAAAGAGTAATTTCATTCACCTAAATTCCCTTGAGTACCTAGCTTCCCTATAGGTCCTTTTCTACCCAGTTAGCACAGCAATCTTTTCTAATTATTTCTAGTATGTCGGCGGTCAGTTGCTAGCCCTTCCTGTTCAGCTGGTGAATCTGGGAATCTGAGGCAATGTTACAATTGCCTCTGGGCGTACACAGACAACCTTCCTCCTCCCAACAAATACAAATATATGCTAGAGATGCAACTGTCCCATGCCTTTGGGTTCCCCAACCAACCCACAATGTTCCAGTTCCTGCCATAGAACTATCAGAACTGCAAACCCAAACACATAAACACACAAAAACACCGGAGGCTGATTAAAATCTACCAAAACAGAGGCCTCCAAAGCAGACACACCCAAGCAAATCACACCTCAAGACATAGCACATGCAACACCTAGTTCACAAAGTCAGTGTGCTAAACAGTCACAGCCCTTAAGGCCAAACAACAGTTAGACACACTTGTAATAGGTGACTCCATAGTCAGACACACTGACGTACTCACTCACCAGACTGAACAAGGAGAGGGTCAAGGTAAGCTGCCTGTCGGGAGCTAGAATCAGCCACATATCATTGCTAATTAGGTCACCCACAAGGTACAAATATGACTCAGCCATTGTACATGCCGCGTGAACTACCTGAGATGTACCCCCTGACTACATGAAAAGAGACATAGAGGAGCCTTCTGATTATGTAGCCCAGCCTGTATGACCTGACCCTGAGCAGCATCTACCCTCAACAAGAATGATGCCACAGTACAAAGACAAAATGATCAGTTTTAACAATTGGTTTAATTACTGGTGTCATTCTAAGGGGATCCTAAGGTCTGTCTGTTTGGGATGACATGCTTGACAAGCCACGCTTGTTCTCAAGTAAGGACAGCTTGCACCTGTCAAATTCTGGCTCTAGATACAAGGCTCTTAAGCACTCTATAGTGCCTTTTTTAGGAAAGACTCAAAGGACAAACCTACCTCCCCTAGAAAACACAAGTGGAAAAACTAAGGGTAATGCTGTCAATGCCAGAAGTCTAAACTCTCTAAGATACACGCCAAGCCCTTCTCAGCATGGGAGAACATCGATGTCTGTGTAGTGACTGAAACCTGGTTCAAGGCTCCTGAGAGCACCCCAGCACTATCAGGTTTTACCTCATATCATGCTTTCCGCCCCAAAACTTGGACTGAATCCACAAAAGGAGGGGGAGTATCCATATTCATCAAAGATACCCACACCTCCAGGTTAGTGGCAATGCACCTAAGCATCAGAGACCATCCAGTGTCTAACTATAGGCAAAAACCGCTCTACAGTTTGTAGCATGTTACAGACCACTCCTTTCAAACTCAGGAACCCACACAGCCTTCCTGAGGACACTAGAGAGGCACGCCTCCTCCAAATGCTAATCATATTGGGAGAGACTTCAACTACCCAAACATAGACTGGGAAATATTACTCAAGCTCCCCAACACCCTAGCCCAAAGGTTCCTAGGAATTCATAAACTCAAATGCAATGGAACAACTGGTCATTCCACGAGGAGACACATAATTAGACCTGGGATCATCACAAACATGTAGACAAACGCCCCACACCGGAAGTATATCCTCTTTTGCAAGATCAGACCATAAATTACTAATTGGAAATCCACATCCCTCCCCACCCCCCTGCAATAAAAAGATCACAGTGAAGAACTTCTCAAAAGCCAACTTCCACTTTAAGACTGAAATGTATATCCTTCAAGGCCCTAACAGTGGAAACCACAACCCACACTGCTGAATCCTTTGCAAATGCCTTCTAATGGCACTCTAAGAATGCATGGATCATGCAATCCCAAACAAAAAGCAAGCACCCATTCCCCCAAAGGTAGAGCTCGTCTGGTGGACCCCAGCCATAAACAAACTCTACAAATAGGGAGGAAGTTACCACATGACAGAGCAAAATTCCTAAAAGGGAAGGCATCTCTGATCAGTAATATGCAAAAACTACGCATCACCATAAAATCATCCATACAACTGAGAAAAACGCAGTACATTGGCCAAAAGACAATCACAAGGCCTTCTTTAGCTATGTTAGAAACCTGGGTGGAAACTCCCAGATATGCTCAGAGTTAGTCCAAATGATACAAAATACACTGAACCCACTGACATTGCCAACATCAGCAGACAGGTTCAGTGCAAATTTCTCCTCCCTCCCCCAAAAAGGAGAAATAACTATCCCAGCAGAGTGTAGCCTCCTAACATCTCAGATGCTCAGGTGAGAGCCGCCTCTCTGGAAGCTAAAAACATTGGAAGCATCAATGGGACCGACTGTGTCCCGGCTGTGTGCTGCTATGAACTCCAAGAGGAACTAAAACCCACATTACAAGGCTGCTGCTTAATCTTAGCCTTACTTACAGGATGATACGCACTCCAAAGAGTGGCGCACGGCAACAGTGGTGCCACTCTGCCAAAGGCGGTGCTTCTACGGACCCTGAAATTACTACCTACAAGCTTCTTGACGAGTTCAGTCTCAAAAAAGCTATGGGAGAGGACTATTATGTAAACTCTATAAACGCATACTAAATCTACAGACATTGATCCTACCCACTTGGCTTTGTCAAGGCAGATCCTGCCTTTGAACTTGATCAACTTTTTGAAACAGTCACTAAGGCCATTGATGAGGGTAAAGGCAAAGTTCACACAGCCTACCTTGACCTTGCAAAAAGCCTTTGACACAATACCCCACTAAGCATCATAGACAAACTCACCAGCTTAAATGTAAACCCATATGTCACAAGATGGGTTGCAAACTGGCTCAAGGACAGAACCCACAGTGTCGAGTTGCTGAGCTATGTCAGACTTACAAATACAAGCGGTGTCCCACAGGGCTCAGTCCTGGGACCCTCTTGTCTTGGCATTTATTTTCCGAGGTACAGCAAACATAGAGGATTGTGGTTGACAAAGTCACAGGATACCTGCAAACTGGGCTACTATAATTGATACTCCAGCGACACAAACATCCTTCAGAGAGGCCCTAGAAACGGATAATTGCGCCAGAACCATGGCCTTGCCGAATGCCAAAAAATATATAGTCATACCCTTTGGGAAAACAAGGTACTCCACAAATTACCACATAGGTGGTAATCCATTAAGTACGGAAGAGGTAAATTTGTAACTTTGGGACCAGGTTGACAGTAACCTCTCATTTGACACTCACATTGCCAAAGTGGTTGTGGAAGACCTTCTATATTGCCTCACCTTATCATGAAGGGTTTCTACATCTAGATCAAGAGAGGTCACAATTCTGTACTTTCTCTTATCAGGCCACGGATTGAGCATAATGCCCCATTTGGGATGTATTCACTGGCCACCTGCAGCAGCTGGAAAGACCCCAAAAGTCTCTACCAAGAGGATAAAGGGTCTTAAACATATGTCATATGCTGCTCCGACTGAAAAATCTCCAGCTCTATTCAGTCGCATACCGCTTCTACCAGAGGTGATCTGTGCCTGACGCATAAGGCCAAGGTCCAACTGAATTAATGGACATGCTCCACCTCAGTAAATCCAAATCCACCTCAGAGCCATGAGAGTGCATCAAAACTCAAATACAGAAATAAAATAGGACATGCTGGAGGGACAGATTCATAACCCAGAGGCCTCTACACTCTGGAACAGAATCCCAATCCATGTTAGGGCAGAGCTCTCACTGACTTATTCAAGAGAAATCTTGACGAAAGTGGATGGGAGATCGTAAGTTTACCCCGCGGGTCATCTCTGTGTCACTGCTAGACAGAGGCACAGTAAACTAAACCCTAAAAGGGCGTAGTATTCTCATCCTAAGGGGTGGTGAAAGCCACACACACTCTGGCTAGGCTTATAAATGCCCTAGGGCAGATAGCCTAGTACGAACCTATGAACCTATGAACCTGTGATTTGCCAGAAAACAACAATTTTATGAGAAAAAGACCAAAAATATGAGGCAAAAATCTGGACATTCTGTGAAAATCTGTACAGTTGAGAGGTATGCTGGACACATCCAAATAATGACAGATGTTAAATATTGCTCTTATAAACAAAATCAGTAAGGTTGCCATTAGGTTTACTTACCTCTCAACCATAGTAAATCAATGTTATGCTGTTAAGCAGATTGTACACTTTTTTTTTTTTTTGTAATTATTGCCAATTGTCTTTTATTGTACTTTTTAAGCTTTTCTCCCTGGGTCTGGCCTCCCCATTAAACAAATGTCAAATAAATAAATAACTGCAAATTGGTAAGGATAGGGGCATCATATAAGAGTGAAGGGTGGAGGTAAGGGTTGCTAGGGTGGTTTTACCACAGTCAGTAGAAAGTTTTTATGTCTATAAAGCATGTCAGGTTCCTAGTGAGTTTTATTTTTTATATTATTTTGAATATTTTATGGGATACATTTTCTATCTCTGTATTGCTAAGTGAGAAGATTATGGGGTAATTCAATAAACCCTACACAGAGTGATTCTCTGTATAAGAATAGTGTAGTGGCCCGAACATGGAATATGTCTGCTGAGTGATCCAGGAAACAAGGCTGGGGGCATGCATGACCTTTCCAACATGGTGCAGACACAGTGGCGTCCAAGGAATGCAAATCATCTCATATGCTGATGAAAACCATGCAAATGAGGTGATTTTGTGATTCAGGAAGCATAAAGGCACCTGTGTAGGTGCTGTGTATGTATAAAAAATGTACACGGTTAGAAACTATTTACCAGAGGATGCAATTTAAACAGGGGCTGTAACAGCCAAAAAAAAGGTTGTATATTGCTCAGTAGGCATGTAAATGGCCAAAACTATGGCTATTGAGTTATAAAAGTAATACAATATATGAAAATTAAACTTTTTTTAATGCATATGCCACGTTTAAGCTGCATGCAGTGACTCACAACCATGCTATTTTGCAAAAAAAAAAAATAAATAAATAAAAAGCATAAAATATAAAATTTAAAGCTATGCAGAGGTATTGCATTATTGTAGCCAGCATACAGAGTCATACAATGGCAGGTTAAAGTGGTAGCTAAGGAGATATGCCCTGGTGTAGTGCTGTATTCAGGGTATACACAATTAGGTGTATGTAAATGAGCCAGGTTTATTGAATAGCAAAAAAGGCCACCGTGCCTGTAGGTGCTAACAGTGTAGGGTTAGAACTGTGTTGGTGCAGACAGAACAGACAGCTAACATCAAAAGGGGGTGTGTCATGCCATAAGTAAGTGGATTGGAGCTTAGTGGTGCCTGTTTCCTCTCAACTAAACACAGCTAAGCAGGGGGCATGTCTGAAGCTGCTAAGCTCTGTTTAGCCCCACAGTGCATGTTTAGCTGGTTAAAGAAAAGCTAAGCATGCTCATGTGCAGAGGAGGGTCCAAATAGCTGAGCAATATTTGCACTAGCTCTGCAGATTTGCACAGAGTGCTGCAGGGCTTAGCAGTGGAAGAAATTGAAAAAAAAAATTAAAAGGAAATAGCCTTGGAAAGTCAATCAAGTGTAAAAGAATGATATCCCTGTTCCACTGACAGTGGCCAATTTAAATCCCTCAATGATATATCTGGCAGGTGGAATGTATCATAGTCAGCCAATCACACAGGCTGCATCTGCAGCACACTAGTATAAAGTATGCATACACCCTTCAGTCTGACTTTTCCCACGTACTCTGCACCATTGGAGTACACACTTGGGAATTTTCACTGACAAAATGATAGGGGCTGCTACATCTGCATGCACTACAGGCTGAGGTCAGTGATGATGATGATACCAAAAATAGGCCCAGACTAAGGAGGAGAAGACTGTTCAGGCCCAGGGTAACCTTTCAGGGGCTACATGAGTTGGAGATAGTAGAGCACTACAGGGTGGACAGGGACATACCACAGTAACCCACTGAGCTATGCCAACCTCATCTCAGACCCAGAGCCAAAAGAGGGGAACCCATCCCAATGGAAACAAAGGTATGTGTAACCTTAAGAATACTAGCTACAGGTACTTTCCAAAGACCTACTGGGAACATTACGGGGATCTCACAGGCATCCACATTCAGGGCACTCCACCATTTCTTGGATGTCATGCTAACACATGCCAGTGAGCATATTTATTTCCCCAGCACCCCTGAGGAGGGTATCAGCAATATGCATCTCTTCCACCATGTAGCATACTACCCAGAGGTATTTGGTGCCACAGACTGCACTCATGTGCACATCAAAGCACCACCCGGTGAAGAGGGTAGAGTCTATGTCAACCACAAGGGGTATCACTCCATCAACTGCCAGGTCATGTGCAATGCCCAGGGCATTATCATGAATGTGTGTGCCAGCAGCCCTGGCAGTTATCATGACTCCCACATCTGACACACATCACAGCTGTACCAGATGTTTGCCAAGGGGGACATCCCATATGGCCATTTACTGGGGGATGCTGGCTATGCACTGGAACTGTGGATGATGACACCCATCAGAAATGAACACACATCAACTGAAGAATGCCATAATGAGGCACACACACAAACTAGGAACATTGTGGAGCATGTGTTTGAGCTGCTCAAGTCATGGTTCTGCTGCCTTGACATATCTGGTGGAGCCCTGCAGTACTCTCCAGCCACATGTGCACACATGTTCATAGTATGTGCCATGACACACAATATGATCCTGTGGAAACAGCTGCGGCAGGGAACAACAGAGGGAAGGGACACACAGCCCCCTACCATTGCCAAGGTCTTCATAGGTATAGGGGGACTCGGTGGAGGAATCACCTGACCCTGTCCCTGTAGGCAGACGAAGGCATGCCCAGTACACCCTGGCCTTGGTAAAAAGGCAATGCATAGCACATACACTGACAATCTAGGGACCCAGGGACTGACACCTCACTCTGAATCACATACACACAGTAAAAAGGATGCCAGCCACATCACACTACCTGTACCTTATCATGTATAGGCTGTGTACTGCATACATCTGACAGAGTTAGCCCTGAAACACTGTCCTCTAAATTGCTGCAGGCAAAAGGTAAGTCCCTCATCTTAACAATAAATGAATGGGGCGGTAGACTATGGTAGCATATCTATGGTATTGCTGCATGTATGCAAGGGAATGGAGTGGGCGACTGGGATAGCAGCAGACAACTAGCAGCTATGTGGTACAACAGGAACTCTCTGCCAAATACTGGCTTCTCCACAATATGCACTAAGCCCCAAGCCAGCAAAACCCACTGAACTATGTGAAGGACTTACAAACAGTGGGGTCATGCGACAGATGCATGGATGTCAATGTTGGAGTCCCATACATACATACCTCTCAACCTCTTAGAGCAAGAAATCTGTACAAAGCTATAAATAAATGTGTGAAAAAGGCCCGTAATAAAGTATATTATATTATAAATCGTGCTCTTATAAACCTAGAAAGTTGATAGAATAACAGGTTTTGCACTATCATGGATTCTCTGAAGGGTAAGAAGTCTGAAACTCAAATGTCTGCCATTGGTTTCTAACATCAGTCTTTAATGATCTGCCCATAAGTTTCCAGACAACCACAATTTTATGACAAATGGACTCAAAATATGAGGCAAACATCTGGACATTCTGTGAAAACCTGTACAGTTGAGAGGTATGGTCCCCTACCCCTGACACACCAGTGTTCCCATAGAAGCTCAGTAATAGTTATGTTAGTAAGGTAATAGCAGCAGACCACACATTCCGAGGGCTGTCCCAATCAACTTGCTAACATATTCCCTTTCCACAATATGCAGGGGTCAATGTGCTATGCATGTGTGTGGTTAATAGTGTCAGGAAGTAGATGCCATCAGCTGGTGGCTGTGTTGGCTTAGTGGGCTGAGTACATTCCTGTGGTTGACAGGGTCCATAGTTCAAGACTGTCCATGCCAACTATTTTGCATGTCTGATACACCTACAGTAGGAGTTCCACAGACTATCCATAAGGCGATACTTTTTACTGCAGGAAAGCTGGACGATGGAGGGATAGGGACCATAGATATGGGCAGCACACAGCTCTGAGTAACCTACATGGTGCCTACTAGAATAGCAGGTTTTGACAAGTCAGTCTAGCACCAGGACATAAAGGCTGCCACATAACTGTGGCAATACTGACAGCGAGTCATTGGGCACCATCCATACCCCATGAATGACAAGGTTTCTCAGAATGTCCACGTGTATGCCTCATATATTTGTTCTGCTTGTCATAACATTGCATTTGTCTGGCAATTTATTGGCAAACCAATAAAGGCTGATGTGAAAACATCAATGACAGACAGTTGAGATGCAGACTTCATACCCATAAGAAAATGCAAGCTAATACAAAACCATTCTACCAAACGTCTACATTTGGAAGAGTAATATTAAGATCATGTCCCCATGTCTGAACCTGTGTCTGGCTGTCATATATGGCCCTGTCCAGATGTCTGGCTGTAACACTGTGAGACGTATGGCCAACATGTAGCCTTATAATAACAGTGCAACACAAACCGTCTGAGGACCAAAGCGCATGGATGGGGCACAATGCTGGCCAACCTGCTAAACAGGTACAGTCAGAGGTGTGATGTTCGTAACCTTGTGTGTGATGTTATGATTTCTACCCCAGTCACACCCATAACTATAACTACATAAGTGCAGCAACTGTGAACAAAGCCTGCAATTGGGGCTGAGCAGGACAAAGGGCCACATACAAGGGGAAGGAGGAACCACTGGCCAGACAAATGTAGACTTAGAAATAACGAGCACAAAAAACAAGTAAAAAATATATGAAGAGGATCACCAAAGGAACACTGCAGCACTAAATCCAGAAAATTTATTGAAAAAAGTTCTTTATTTTTTAATATATCATAGTTGTGTTGATATATTCTTTGTCTGAGGGCTCTGATAGTCTTCCCCACATAGTACCCCTCACATACCATACAGGTTGCAATATATACCACTCCCTTGGTGTAACAGTAACACTTCCTATTAGTAGTAATTTTACCATAGTTTCTGACTCTAATGGAATCAGTGTCCAATATATAGGGGCATTGTCTACACCTCCCACATTTAAAAATTCCACTTAGGCTTGCCTTTAACCTTTTCCTCTCCACCAGGCCTTTCAAGGAGGTGCCCTTTTTGCAAACCACAAGAGATTTTCCCCCAACCTTTTGTTGATCTTCTCCAAAAAAAAAAAAAAAAAAAAAAAAAAAAAAAAAAAAAAAAAAATCTACCTATTCTAACTCTTTTTTGCATTTTGAGAGTTGCCACCCTCTGCATCAGAAAAAATCCCTTGTCAAGGGGCAATACGTGAGATTGGCCAGAATGGTGTCTGATCAGGACGACTTTGTTAAAGAATGTGATGTCTTAATGGGAATGTTGCAGAAAAGAGGTTACCCCTTTAACTTTGTCAATGACATAGCTGAAGAAGTCAAATCAAAAAGAGTTGGGGGCATTTATTCTACATTCTTGGAGAAGCCTGAAGGTTTGAATAGAACCTCTGTTTTGGTCAAAATTGACAGTTTTACTAGAGCATGTGTCCTGTCCTTCACTAGGGATTTTTTTTAATATTAGAAGTATCATTTATGATTTTTGGACCATTTTTTGTTTGGATGAGAAGATCAACAAAAGGTTGGGGGAAAAACCTCTTGTGGTTTACAAAAAGGGCACCTCATTGAAAGGCCTGGTGGAGAGGAAAAGGTTAAAGGCAGGCCTAGGTGGAACTTTTAAATGTGGGAGGTGTGGACAATGCCCCTATATATTGGACACTGATTCCATTAGAGTCAAGAACTATGGTAAAATTACTACTAATAGGAAGTGTTACTGTTACACCAAGGGAGTGGTATATATATTGCAACCTGTATGGTATGCGAGGGGTACTATGTGGGGAAGACTACCAGAGCCCTCAGACAAAGAATATATCAACACAACTATGATATATTAAAAAATAAAGAACTTTTTTCAATAAATTGCCAGACAAATGTAGAAGGTGCAGACTAGAGCAATTTGTGAAGTAGCATGGGTTCCCTGCAGTGGATGGAGTCAGTAGACAAGTGTCTGTCAGCAGTTCCTCACATTAATCTATACTGATCTGCCACTGACATACCAGGACATCACAGTGCTGTGTAAAATGTACCTCAGATATTATGTAAAACTCTGCTCAGTCCAATACACTCTGTACCCACCCTAGATATGACTCAGTTAATAAGTATAGCACACAGCCAGGAGATCCCTCAGACAGTATATCAGTGAGGTGCTGGATTTTTCATTAACCATTCGGCTATAGCACACAAAATCCTAGACTGGAGTACAGGTAGGTCTGGCCTGGAGTCACAGTGTTACTTGTGATGGTCATACTAGGCATACTCCATGTCTGAACCCACATCTGACTATAGAACTGGAATGTACATATATCCCTTGTGCAAATAGACAGCTATGTACACCTTAACTGTCTATCCCCCCTCTGTCAGACATGTTTACCCCCATATATCCATATGTGGTACATATAATGTATATCTGGATCTGTTTTATGTGATATACATACAGATATATAGGTAAGCTATACAAATAAATCATTTATAGAGAGGCAGAGACAGAGGGAGAGAGATAGAGAGTGAGACAGAGACACAGGGAGACAGAGAGACCCTGAAAGGCATAAAGTGATGCACCTGCAAATACTATGGTGAGCTCCATTGAGTAATAGTAGGTAGGTAGGGGTTGTAAACTCATATCAGTCACCATGTGTGTGTTTCCACATGCACAGCAGAATACATACAGCCAACAGGCCTATGTCTTTGTGATGCCAACCATGTTCTGGCCCTGTGACTACTGTCCACAACAGTGGTCTTCCTGTCAGCAGCTAACAATGTCATCCACCCCAACAGCATTGCTAGACACTCTCCACATGTGAAAGTCTGGTGGCACATGTGATAAGTACATAGCACTACAGTGCAGATAGGTAGTGGTTCTAATCCCAACAGCACCAACTCAGTGTGTGTGTATGAGTATTTCCCCTTCTGACTGTGTGTATTTATTGCCTACATGTGTGTAATGCCAATACATTTTGAGGCCTGTTCCACACTATTAACCCCTCATTGCCCTATTTTACAGGGCCTGCTGATGTCATCTGCTGCTCTCAACCAATCAGGGACAAATCTCAACATAATCAGGGACAAATCTAGGGACAATCAGGGACACTTTTAAAATATTAGTACTATTAACTTACGACATTGACAGAGTAAGGGTATGTGAATTAATATACATTTTCAGAAGTAAAAGAAATCTATAACTCTTAATTATTGGCATTATTTATTAAGTGTAATTCACCACTTTTCCTCCAAAAGTCACCAGTTTTAGGAGGGACTAAGAGGGACAGAGTTAAAATTCCAGTCAAAATCAGGGACATCCCTGGAAATCAGGGACAGTTGAGAGGTATCCACCTTAGATGCACCATCGGACAACATTTTCCAAGCATATAAGCTGTGTGGCGCATGTGATAAGTACATAGCACTGTGTGTGTGTGTGTGTGTGTGTGTGTGTGTGTGTGTGTGTGTGTGTGTGTGTGTGTGTGTGTGTGTGTATAATGGTTATACCATTTTGTGTGCCTGTTCCACACTAACTCCCCCATCACCAACCTATTCAGGGCCTACAGATGTCATCCACCTTAGAAGAACAGGTAGACATTTTCAAACACAATAACACTGTGGTGCATGCAATATGTATGGTGGCCTATAGTGTACAGAAGTAGATAGGTGTTCTAATCTCAAAACTGGCAGCTCTGTGTGTATGTGTGTTTGAATGCATATCCCCCTGAAGCATTGTGTGTGTGTGTGTGTGTGTGTGTGTGTGTGTGTGTGTGTGTGTGTGTGTGTGTGTGTGTGTGTGTGTGTGTGTGTGTGTGTGTGTGTGTGTGTGTGAGACACGGTTATATCATTTTAAAGGCCTGTTAACCTCCCAGTGGCAATCATCACAGCACCTGCAGATGTCATCCACCTGAATATTCATGGCAGACACTGCAAAAGTATGTAAGCTCTGTAGCGCATGTGATATGTATATAGCACTATTGTATGTAAAAGTAGCCAGGTAGGGGTCCTAATCTGAACAAGGGCAGTTCATGAGTGGGTCTGTGCGTATATATGTATACCCACTTGCAGCAGTGTGACTGTGTCAGGGCCACCACCATACCTCTCAACATCTTAGAGAAAGACATCCGGATAATGCCATACAGAAAATTAGGACAAAGGCCGAATATTAGGCTTAGTCCGTAAATATCGCACTGACAAACATAGAAAGTAGATAGCATAACAGGTTATGCATTCACATGCATTTTCTGTAGAGTATGAAGTCTGACATGAAAATATCTGTCATTGTTGTCTAATGTCAGTCTTCAATGAATTGCCAGTAATGTGCCAGAAAACCACAATGTTATGACAAACAGAACAAAAATATGTGGTAAACACCAGGACATTCTGCAGAAATCTGTAGACGTGAGAAGTATGGCCACCACCTGTCCCAACATGCAGGTTGCAGTCCATGTTTGGCCAGGTGTGACCTGTGACGACTCAAACAATACAGAGGTCCTCAGACTGTAGTACAACAGACATTTCCCAAAGTTGTCTACTTGTTGCATAAAGCAGTTACTGCACATCAGAAGCATCTTAATGGTATGAGAAATAGCATAACCTATGGTAATGTGAAACAATGAAGCTGTCATAGTAGCAAAACAAGAGAAGTCCTGTCCATGGCACCTGCTGTGGATATGGTTTGCCCTGCCAACTCTCACGATACTATAAGGAGTGGCCCACATTGCACATTTGATAAGAAGGCAACCCTACTCTGTGTTGTCTATGTGTGCACAATATGTAGACATGTGTAGGCCCTGTGAGTTATCACCAACCACAATGACCCACATGTATCTCGTCATGAATGCTAAATGCCACCACTCACATATGTAAGTATTGTTAAGGGTGTGGCAGCTGTGTGTGGCAGCTGTAAGTAATGTGCTGTGTGTCATTAACCCACAGACTGATGTTGACACACTGCAATGGGGTCATATAGTGGGTATGGAATGGTGCCAATGTCCTGGCTCCAAGCTGAATGCAGAAAACAGTATCATCATACCATAATTGATAACACTGTTGCATTCAGTCATCAAGTATTGGCAGTGGTCAGAACAGCCTTGTATGTGGTTCACCATATAGGTATAAGGAATGCATCCAGATAAAGGTGGACATTACCTTTTATATTACTCAGTCAGTACAACAATAAATTATCATCATGGCCAGTCTGGTATGTACCTATGGAGACATCTGTAGCAACTGGAAAGCCTATGTTAACACCCACAAAGGTTATACATGGACTTCAACACCTGTTCCATGCAGACAGCTTTGAATCAGTAGTGCCCCACTTGGTATCAGACAGGTTGTCCACAGGTGGGCTGTGCCATGCCTAGATGGCTATGGTGTGCTCAGCCCTTCAACAGCTGCCCCATATATGCCAGTCAAACTTTGTGCACATTACCAGCATGACAGGCCCGAATCACATATGCAACAGCAAAAAACCTGCTGGAGAGAAGGTGTGTCTCCCAGAGGCTGCCCTGTCTCAGGGATGCACTTCCCATATGTCATACAGAGTACCATGCAGACTCTCAGCAAGTGAATCCATAATGTGTGAATGGGAGAACAAAAATCTGTCCCAGGGGTTCAACCTGTGTCCATCAAAGCCAGGGGCAACAGGTGCTGATCATTGATTCTGTTGGGGATAATGTAATGCCTAGGCTTGTAAGGGACCATGGGCCAGTACTCTAGTAACCTTCTATGGACTTATGAACCTGCACTCCTACAGAACTCCCAGGTGACATGTATCCAGAGTAGCATGCTGTATCAAAGGGTATGTGTGCAAAATTACACTGTCTGCCCCCATTGTCCCTCACACACTGTGCTACGCATACACACCTAGGTAAACATGCACATATACAGCCATACTTTAGTGAGAAAAATGTCTCTGCATTGCCCCTATGCCATCATGAGTTTCTGTAATAGCAGCAGGTCCCCACAACATAGACACACAGACACCTGGAACAGAAACAGAATAAGGTCTGTCAGACAACAGTCAGTCAGCAGTATTAACAGCAATAAAGCATCATGACACAGATACATACACTTTGATGTGTATGCATGACAATTGCCAGCAGACAGCACCTGACAGGGCACAGATATCATCACATGCGCAGGATGTGGTGCGGGGTTGCCAAAGGCCTAGGCTGCACCATACAGTTGACATTGTGTGTGTCTGTGTCTGGAGGGGTGTTGATCAGCTGGGCCATGGAGAGAAGCTGTGTGTGTCTGTTGGTGAGCTGCATATGACAGTGAAGTGTGAGTGTGTGCATGCACACAGTCAAGCTATGGGCTAGCCCTACACAAGGGTATGTTGGACAGCCATGGCCCGTACATGGCAGAATGTACAGTTTACCGTCACTGGCCACAAACATGGGAACTGGTTCTGCCAGGGGTGGCACTGGCACCACCATGCCCAGGACCAGATGTACTACTTGCTCATGGGGACTGGTGTCTGCTTGGTCTGTGTCCCTCCCAGGACCACCCAGGACCACATGCCCATGGCCTGCTCTCTTGTAGTGGGGACAGCACCTTCCCTTAGGTAGTGCTGGTGGTACTGCCACTATGGGAGTGTGAATGTGCATGGCCACGTGGGCTCTCAACTGATGTTGTTGCTGACCTACATCCACGTACCTGACGCCCTACTCCCACCACATGTTCAAGGACAGACAATGCACGGTTAAGGACTGACAATATCTCATCCCACCATCTAATTACTACATCAGCGAAATTATGTAAGGCATTATCAATGCTGTGGATGGAGTCATACATGCCAGGCAGTGTGAGATCCATGACCCTGGGCATCCATCTGGTGTACCATTCACAACATGCCTCTGCCTCCATGATGGACCAAAACATGAGTTGGGTGGCACATGCAGTAACACCTCTGACAGGGGCTGGATGGGCAGCAGTCCTCCTTCGAGGAATCCTGTCAATCTGCTTGTGTGGGACCTCACCAGGTCTCTGGCTGTGGCTAATGTCTATAGTCACCACACTCCCCTGTTTGATGCCACCACCCTCTGACTGCCCAATATCTGTGGCTGCTGGGGATTGGGTATTTGTGGGCATATTGACCATGTGCGGTGACATCGGGAGTGGAAGTGGGATGTCAACCAATGGAACAGATTCAGCCCCCAACAACACCACCTGTGCCTCACAATGGCCACCATCATCATCAGAGTCCGATGAGACACTGACATCAGGTTGTGAGAGGGACACGCTCCAACCCTCATGGTCACCTGTGAGGGAAAGACATCATGACAACATTAATTCCTATACAGACAGACACGCACACACACACACACACACACACACACACACACACACACACACACACACACACACACACACACACACCAGGTGAGGTGCCTCAGAGGCATTATACAGACCACACCGTCTGATGATGCTATGCACAAGACACAATCAGACAACAATAGTCGCACTCTGGACAGGCCCTCAACAGCATTCAGTGCAGCTACATCCGGTTAATGTTACTAGTAGTATACACTTGTGAGATATGTAACAAGTCAGAGTGTGTGATTGACTTTCACCTAAAACAGAGTGCACCCATTTGCACAACAGTAATGCACTCCTGTATAGCAGACTGGCTACACCTATACAAAACTATGTGCTAATATGTTACAGCTCCTGCAAATATGCTCCTGTGATTACCAGTGTGATGCACTGCAGTGAACCCCACCACACATGAGCATGCACGTATTGCAATATGGTTAAGCTTAACAGTCGTGTCCATGGCAATCTGGCAGCCCTTAACATGCCTAGGGTATGTGAGCCACAAAAAGACAGTTCCACACTCACCAGCTACAGGTTGATGGTCTACAGCCACACAAGAGGTACCTATGGATTTGTGGGGAGAGGTATTGTCACACACACGTGGCATTGGTACAGGATAACATATGCATTTATCAACATGTACAGTACAAGCTGTGATACTACTGAAATTGCTGACATTCACAGTATGTGTGCATTACAAAACCCCACCCACAAATGCAGATTGATCTGACATATGTTAACAGGTATGCAGAGGCTGCCACTGTGAATGCTACAGTATTATCGTGATGACCACTGGAGGCTTACTTGGACAGTCCTCTGCTATGAACTCTGTGCCACCCACCTCCATGACATATCTTGTAATACTTTCTTGTGAGCTGGTGGCTGAACCTAGGTTTGTGAAGAACTCCTTTGTGGGTGAGAGTGGGGGGTTGTATAGTAGGCCCTTCCCCAGTGCTAGTATGGTCCTTGGCCACAGCTGTGGCCCTTTGCCATGCATGATGTATTAAATCCATATAATGATGTCAGACCTGTTCATAGTTCCTGTCCCAGTGGCCCACATCATTCACTATTGATACGAGGTCTGCCCACATTGCAGCACATTCCTGCTGGTTATGGCAACTGCTTGACAACAGCACTTGGTGATGAGTCTTAGGGCATCAATAAAGGCAGCATTCTCAGCATCTGAGAAAGGTGGATTGCAATGTCTATACAGCCCACCTGAAAGACATGAAGAGGGAAATACATCACAGGAATGCATGCATTGCTCACCATTATGTACACACACTGCACATCCACATTTGCCAGCACTATCCACCACTAACTCCCACATCATACCTTGCCATCTATCGCCACAGTATGCATGTGGCTATCTGCAACATAGTGGCAATACGGCATGCATTGCCCTTCTGATCATGTGATACTTGCTGCATGTGATATGAGTTGTTCAAAGGCATTTACTTGTTGCACCTATTACTGCTTGTTCATAGTATGTCTACATGGTATGCTGTAATGTTAGCCTCCTACTGCTGTAGTAAGCACCTGGGCTGTAGGCCCACCTCTTAGCCCTCCATCCCCTTCCTCCCTCAGATTCTGGGTTATATGTCTGGAGAATGTCCTGCAGTTTCCTCTGCCAGTGTGGTTGATATAGGTGTCCTGGCACAGTGTAGCACCTGCCCCATGTACACAGATGGACAACCATCTACAAGCACCATGGGGGAACACACTGTGTGAGGGATGCAAGGACAGTATGAACCTGGTTCATTCTGTCTCCCTGTCAAGGCCGCATATCTGTCTCCAAACAGGTTGTCAACACAATTAGTACACCTCACACACCACCCACATCTACACAACACACACACACACACACGCACACACACACACACACACACACACACACACACACACACGCACACACACACACGCACACACATACACACACACACACACACACACACACACACACACACACACACACACACACACACACACACACATGCAGTGGTCCTCAACATACTCATCCACGAACAAAGGAGACCTCTAAAGCAAAGGCACATGTGAATGCCACAGCCAAACACAGCACATACCACACATGGCCAAACATCTGTGTCCCACAGCCATGCAAGAATCAGCACGTCAGACATGTTACACATAGGAGACACCATTGGGAGACACACTGATGTGCCTCTCACCTGGCTGCATATGTGGATGGTCACAGTTACTTGTGTGTCAGGGAACAGACTCCGCCATATCACATATGCACTGCTGTCACCAACAGGTACTGTCATGAGTCTGTCACAGTCGATGTTGGAATATCTGACTTGACATGTACATCCCCGGACTATATGCAGTGAGACATGAGTGACCACACTTATTATGTGTCCCAGGCAGGTATGTCCCTAGCCTTAGGCAGCATTCCACTGTCTGACTGAGGCTGCAACACATTCAGGAAATTATTGACTTTAACATGTGACCTTTAATCCTGTGATATTCCAGGGGGGGGGGTTTCCAGGACCTGTAAGCATGGGATGATATGGTCAACAGACCACGATGCTCTGCAAGAGATGGCCTCCATCTGTCTTCACTGGCTTACATGCATCTGGCAATGGTTCTCGCCACCCCCATAGTGACTCCATTAGGAAAAGTGGTGAAGTTATTACTACCAACATACAACTGTCAGTGCAACACACATTGAAGACCATGCTGCTAAATGCTAGGTGTCTACACATGACTCTGCCCTCAGTGCAAGCATTGTTACCCTGGGAAATGCAGACATCTGTGCAGTCACACAGACATGGTTCCAAGCTGCAGAGAGCACCACAGCCTTACATGGTCAACCATCCTATCATACATTCAGAACCCAAGGTGTAGCCGGTAATGCCATAGGACATGGGGTTTCAGTATATGAGACACATACAAACCTCTATGCTGTACAGCCAGTGAGATGCACAGGGGGCACTGCAGGGGCAATTCACCATTGCCATCATACCTATTCAAATCATAGCTAGCTAACTGCCACCACATGTGACCAGGAAGCCCAATCTACCTATATGGACCTCATCAACTGTATTAGGATTCATGTCTGTTACCCTCATCCTGGGTCAGATGAATGACTGAAACATACCCATGCCAGCACAGAAGTGGTCAGAGAGCCATCAACAGTGGAATTACAAGCACCTTAGTGCAGCTAGGGGCTACACTCACATGAGGTTAAGGTGTTTTGCAGTTGATATTACACCACACGGGTTACCATTACAGCATCCCTACAGTGTTATCCTCCATGGCAAAGCAACCATCATGAAGTCACCTTTGCAGTCATCATCTCCTACAATACCCATCTAGCTAGGGTCAGCCATACAGAAACCTCCAACATGGAGTACATCCTTCTGGGGGGTATACATAGCCTCACAGCCCCCAACCCCTCATTAAGGACTGGCACCAATATCTACACATACACACAAGCGCTATTTGTGCATTTGTATAGATGCATAGAGTCAGGTATACCCAACAGGCCTACATCATCCTCTGCTAGGATATGTACACCTGTCTGGTGTACATCTGCAATACATACTGTCCATAACAGGGATGACATACTGCTGTCCGAGACAAAGCAGGGGCAGGTGGCCATTTTGGAGCAATGTCTCCTTAGTGTGTACATGAGAATGTGATCAGTCTTGCAAATCTGCATAACAAACACAGATCTTACATTGTCCACATCCACTGCAGACAGTCATCTCCCCTGCTGCACATATGTCTGCAACAGCACAGGAAGCACCTGCATCTGTTCACTTGTGATGGTCAAGGACATCAGCTATAACAGTGCTGTTGGAATAGCATACTGGATGCCTGACAGAGTCAGTGTAGTCTTCACCCCCCCTGTCTTCCCCATCAGTACATCAGGATGTCCACGGTACCTCCCCTGTGTCCTAGATGTAGGGATCAGGTCACCACTGCCATGTGAAAGTCATACTATACATCTGCCATGGAAGCCTATCACATCACAGGATGCATACTACATGACCCCAACCATAACCTTGCAATGTCATAAGGCACTGTATTCAAAGAAGGCCTGACTACTGCCATTGTCCCAGCCATTTGAAGGTCAACCACTGTCACCCCTTTAGACTAAGGTGAGGCATCCACCACTCAGTCACATGATAGACCCAGCAGCCTAACTAGGCATTTCTTCAAGGCCATAGCACAGTTCAAAGTGAACCCCATTAAGAAGAAAATTGTTGACCTGCACACACTTCATTACACACAGGCTTTGTCAAGGAAGGGTTCGTGTCTGTTACACTTGGTTGACCTGTATGACACAGTCACCATATCCATGGACATGGTGTGACAGTGCAAATTGCTTACCTTGACCTGGAAAAAGTCTTTGACAGTATAACTCACCTGGCCATGATAGATAATACACTCCCAAGTATGCATCACACCATATGTTATCATAGGGGTAGCACACTGGCATGCTGACTCAACCACCTATTCCACATAGGGGAATCCACCTCAAGCAGTTGTTCCATAACTAGTGGTGTAACCTGTTGTTCTGTGTTTGGGCCTCTGTTATATGTGATGTACACATCTGAGGTGCACGTAACAGCCATTGCCCTATGGCCGACCATGTCTGCAGACAACTGCATGCTGTGTGCCATCCCCAGATTCCCCTAGTTATGTAAACATCTGCCTTGGAGGGTCTCACACAGATACATGGCGGCTGCCAGACACATGGCCTCAGGCCGCATACCAGGAAATGCAGTGTCAACCCCTTTGGGAAGATTGACATCCCCACATATTATCACAGTTTGAACAACATCCTAGGCATGCAAACAGTCATGAGGGATGTGTGGACACTGGTTTTTGGCTACATGACATTTCACCACAATGTTGCACACTGGCATGCTGACTCAACCACCTATTCCACATAGGGGAATCCACCTCAAGCAGTTGTTCCATAACTAGTGTTGTAACCTGTTGTTCTGTGTTTGGGCCTCTGTTATATGTGATGTACACATCTGAGGTGCACGTAACAGCCATTGGCCTATGGCCGACCATGTCTGCAGACAACTGCATGCTGTGTGCCATCCCCAGATTCCCCTAGTTATGTAAACATCTGCCTAGGAGGGTCTCACACAGATACATGACTGCTGCCAGACACATGGCCTCAGGCCGCATACCAGGAAATGCAGTGTCAACCCCTTTGGGAAGATTGACATCCCCACATATTATCACAGTTTGAACAACATCCTAGGCATGCAAACAGTCATGAGGGATGTGTGGACACAGGTTTTTGGCAACATGACATTTCACCACAATGTTGCTTCCGTTGTAAGGTAAACCTTCTACATGGCTCACCTCATACATAAGGGTACGTCATCAAGGGACATGGTCAGAACATCCCTGTATTCCCCCAAAAAAGGCCCATTACTGTGCATAATTCCTTGTTCTTCATTCACATAACACAGCACATGCAGCAGCTGGGGACATCGCAGAGGGTAGCTATGCACATCTTTGCAGGCGGAACCTGGATAACTGTATGGTTAACTGCACATACACCCTTGGTATACCACCTGTGTACCTGCTGGACTGGGGTATCAGGTGCTGCCTTGCATGCACATGGGCTAACATCTGACCTAGGCATATGGGTGCTCAGGGCTCATAGCCTAGTAACCCCATATGGTACAAGGTATACCAGTTATGGCCTGAGTGCTGTGACAGACTGTGTTGTTATGTGTTCACACCCATCACTGCCATCGACTGCGGTGTGTCCCTTATGGGCAAAGTTACAGTAACATGTCACACGGCCTTCGTCTGACAAATAGGTGAGTGGTACTACAAGTGCATGTGGACATTCCAGCAACATCTGTGCTACACAATAACTACAAGCAGTGCATATGTGGTGTAGGGTGTCTTCCTCATAAGTGTCTGACATCTGCAGTACCCAGATGTTTGCGGAATGCATACATGTGTCTGATATATGTAGACCCCCTGTCAGACAAATGTGGATTTCTGAAAACCAGTTGGACAATACGTGATGGTTGTCCCGAGTGCGGGTACTGTGTCTCTGACATGCCTGACCCCCCCCCCCAGGACACAGTAATGGTACATTATATCTGGTGGTACTGTATTCATTCCCTTATATTGTATGCTCAATATGTACACACTGCTGCTGAGGCAGAGCCAGTGTCCCCCCACTACTACTACCTATAACCTGCTGTCCTGCTGCAGGGGGTCACCAGGTATGCTAGCCATAGGTGTCAGGCAATGAGATACAGGTGTGGAGTACACAGTGACCTAGCCAGAGTGCATCAGGAATAGGCAGGGGAACCTGGACAATCTTTGAACTAAGCCTGCATGACATTCACAGTCTGAGAGGGGCTCACTGACAGTAAATGATATGATATGCCAGCTGTATCCACCAGTACTTACTGTCACTATTGTACAAGAGACAATCCAGTAACATTCATATGTGAGCTGACCATTTCTGGGGTGACTCAGGGGCCAGAGCTGTGATCTATGTCACTGCAGAAAGAACCAAAAGGGAAGGCCATAGGTGTTAGATGGCAGACTAACAGCAACATGTCATTCCAAGATATATTGTTGAGACCTACTGTTGAAATACCTATTTCCCATGGCTGCATCCCCCATCTGCATTCCATTACATGCTTAATTCTATGACATACCTAGTATAGTGCTGTACTCCTTTGTGAGAAAATTCCAGTGGTACTTTTCCTAGTAAATCACAGTCTGTCTTCATGAAGAAAGTCTCAGACCTGTTTACCATATGCAGCAGCTTGCCTTGAATAGGTAATGCTCATAAACAGATGATTCCCTGTGCAACAATCTGTGATTCACACTTGCTAATAACATCCAGAACAGCTGGGTTGTCTTTTCAGTAGCCAATGGCATGGCAACACAGTGCTATAATTAAGGCCTTTGTGTAGGCTGTGCCCCTTTTCCTGGCCTATGAGGAAGACATTATTGAGGTGTGAGAGCTACAGCATCACAGAGGATAGGTAGAAATACTGTCCACTGTTTGGATTGATGTGTTATGTCCACAATTTTACATGCTATGTCTGGCCATTGTTAACAGATTTTCTGATTCTGTAGCAGTGTACTGTTTAACAATGTGCATTGGGGTCAGTAAGGAGACAGGCAGATGTGAGTGTCATGCATACTTTTTATCTGAATATGCATGCTGCTGCAGTTGATGCTGGTCTATCAGCTGTGTCTGTTTGTAGGGGGAGACTGTGACACATGTCCCTTTCACCTGAGCATTACCCCCAACCCTTTATGTATGGGTGTTGTGGGGATGCTCTGGTCTAGGTGTTTGGGAGGTATAGTAGGTCGGTAGCAGGTAGCCAAACATACTGCTGCATGTGTAGCAGGCTGCAGCTGCTGCAGTCTGGCCAGGAGTCATACTAGAGATTGTGAAGACATTGGGGGACAGCAAGCTGTTAATGTCAGTGAGGGAGCAGTGTCAGCTCATGTGTCACAGCATGGCAGGTGAGGGTACCCATAACAGTCCAGGTGAGGCATGTGCCTCTGGTACATATGTTAAGTAATAGTACCATCCAGAGAGTGGTAAGTGATATTTAGGGCACATATTCATATTTGTGACATGTCTACCCTCCAGGCCGTTAACGTGCTACTGTGGGTGGCAGTGACTGTGGTAGCAGCAACCAGTTTTGCTGGACATTGCAGGGCTCAGTTAGTCCTATGTTGTATTGAGATGCATGTAGTTGTCATGCAACAGACTGGACTGTGGGCCAGGACTGTGGGTGTCCAGATGTCACACATGGTAGGAATGTAAGAGATAGAGCTACTGAATCATTATTATGGCAGGTGTATTTGCAAGACATATGTGCATGTATAGAGTGTGTTACACAGGATTGGCATGGGCATGCAGGTTCGGTTGGGTATGACATGTGACACTGAGTTGTCTGTCATGATTTTATAACCTCAATCTGCACTGACTTGCCAGTACTTCAGCATATAGAATAGTTTTTATGACAACCCTGCCATAAGTAGGGGGTACAACTGTGGACATTCTGCAACAATCTGTGCAGTTGTCAGCTCTACCTGATATTATAGGCCTCCTGTACATCCACAACATTTATATGGCAGTGTACTGGTTTGGTGTCTGCATCACAGGCCCAAGTATGCTGTCATTTATCCCATTATATGTAGGAGTAGTATGCCACTGGCAATCAGGATATGTCTGTAAAAACACCAGCTATTTTCTAGAGTTGAGTTGTTGGCTGCTGTAGCTGCTGCACACTACAATGTGCGTTGGGTGCAAATTTTAGGTTTGAGACAAATTTTAGGTGTAAAGACATGGTTGTTGTGACATCACTGTAATAGATATAATATTTATAGAAACACCTCATATTCTCTGTTAGGTTTGGTCTATCAGTTATAATGTTGATACAATAATTGACACTAAGGTCCTGGGTCCAATACTTTTTGGAAATGTATTTTTATGAAATGATTCATCATTTTATGAAAACAACAGCTATTCTCCAGAGCACTATTCTCTGGAAGCTGAATTGGCCTATGGTGTAATGCACTATACTCTATTTCAGAGGGTATGGAGGGGTGGATTGGAAGGATGAGAGGATAACAGGTCAGGAAAGCAGTTGTCAGAATCAGATGAGATTTTTAAAAGAAGCAGCCTTTGTTTATGTTTATGCAGGTTTGTGCAGGGCCCTTAAATGCGTTTCAAGTTGAAAAAGTGGCTTACCTTTTTTTCAGACATTTCTAAAAAAGAAAATCATTTCACATTCTCTAATGAGCTGAAACAAAAGTTGTCATCAGATGAACTGAGGAAATAAAAGCAGCATGTCATTTGCACAAAATGTTTTTGTAAAGCATATCATTAAAAAATGATAGATGTGATAAATGTACAATTAGGATAGACAAGCAGGAAAACCAAGATGAGAGGAAGGAGATGGAGAGTAAATATATGGGAATGATGAAAAGAACTTGAGCATAAATATAATAAAATATAATAAAATCCAATTGAAAAGAACTCAGCAATAAAACATAAAAACTTAATTATAAAATAAATCCAGTAGACTTAAACCAATCCTTAAACCAATTTGTTTGACCTTACTGAAATCTAGGAGACAAAATCATTTATATAAACCAATTTACTTGGATAGTCTAGAGAAACAAAAAGATGTGTTTGTGTGGCCCCAAAATGTATTAGGAACCATTAGATATTAAGAAAACAACTTTACTGCTATACTTTGAAAAATGGCTTTATAAAATCTGTGCATATGTGATTACCTATTACTAACGAAAAGGAGGATGGGCCTCCTTGAAGATGATTATATGTGAGGATCTGCAACACAAGATGAATGACCAAGCAGACTACTAACCTCCACTAGACCCAAACATAATAGAAGTTTTTGAAAAATGAGGAGGAAAATAAAGAAAAGAATTAAGAAAAACAAAATGTAGAAAAAAAAAATGCGAAAAAATATAAGAAAAAAGATCAGAAGAAGAGATGAGAAATCAAGCAAGAAATGAAGAATCCAGAAAAAAAAAGAAAAGAATATAAGGTGAAGGATCAGATGGAGACACGAAACAGAGAAATGTAGAAAGAATAGTTGCATAGTACAAAAGGTCAAAGAAAGTGGACATATTGAACAGGAGCGAGCACAGGAAGAGGTTTTAGAAAAGAAATTGAAAACAGGGAAATGAAAACTGAAATATTGTGGCCCAAAATAGTGGTTTGTATACTACTCACTTTATAGTGTCAGTTGAACACTACTGGAGGAAACAGACAGACAAAGGTAGGGTAGTTAAAGAGTTGGAAACAGACTGGGATTTTGTTACTGGTTGGCATTGTGCAAATGTAAGAAGGACTTTATACAAGAAAAAAAAGTATCATGGTGAGACTGTTAGGACTGATGCACACGGCATTGACCAGCATTAAGGTGGGAGAAAACATTGTTAAACAAGAAAACAAGAATCATAAGAAAGCAAAGAAAGTAATGAAGAATGAAATTCATCCAGAGTAGAGAGTTTCAGTCCTGAGATGCAGGAGAGAAATGCTAATTGACGGATAAAAGAAGAGAAGATAAGACAAAGTAGTATAAAGTAGTAGGAGTAGACTACAGTGTATGCAGTACAGAGATGCACAATTGAAATATGTCATGAAGTATCAGAACTGCAGAGGCAGGAAAAAGAAAAGATACCCAGCAAGTTATCAAAGTAGTAGCAGCACACAGTCTTTTTAAATCAAAATTTTACAATATTAATTAGTGATGTTATCATATATGCAATATATTATAGGAAATGCAGGGGAGTCATTAATTTACTCCAGCAGTGCTTTGGTGCAAGACCCCCTCCTGGACATCAAGATCATGAAGTGAAGCAAATCCCTAAAACTTGTAAGTCACTTTAAAGCAAGGAATGGGGTCCATCTGACTGCACAGTTTGTGGAATCTGGACCACTGTCTCATTACAGTTTAAGTGAACAGTATGCAAGTTTGCAACTAAATATTTCCACTCACTTACACTGCTGCATACCACTGACATAAACAAAGTATAAAGTTATCCAAGGAATTTTACTCCTTCACATTTGATAAGCTGCAACTCAGCTAAAAACATCTCTCCCTATATAAAAGTTTATGTGTGTGTGTGTGTGTGTGTGTGTGTGTGTGTGTGTGTGTGTGTGTGTGTGTGTGTGTGTGTGTGTGTGTGTGTGTGTGTGTATACACACACACACACACACACAATGTCTGTGTGTGTGTGTGTGTGTGTGTGTGTCTATCATATCTATATCAATATCTGTCTATGTGTATGTGCGTGTGCGTGTATGTGTGCACAGCAAAGCAAAGGGCAGTTTAGGGGCAAAACAAAAGACCTTGGAGTTGGAATCAAAAAATTGGTCTATGCCTCCAAATATGACCTATAATAATTGGACATTTTAACCAAATGCTAGATAGCGTGCAATAGCAGCAAATGTGGACACTGTGATGAAGGGAAATTACCCGCAGTCAAAAAGTTTGCAAAGATCCTGGGATCCTGGCTACATCTTTGTATGCACTAATAGTGGTATTGGTTCTGGTCTTTATTCATTACCAGTGCTGAATACCATTTATTCTCTTTCTACTTTTTCCCTTAATGGTCTTCCATCATCAGGTTTAACATAATACATTCAATCTCTCTCACTCTCTCTCTGTCTCTCTCTTCAAGGGTGGCACACTTGCTTCCTGATTTGTTATAAATAACGAGGGAAGATGTCATTAAAAGCATTGTCTTAGAGGGTGGGTTAGCATGCATGATGGAGGGGAAAGGGGTGTGTAGAACTGTATTAAGGAAAGGTTGGGATTGGTTTGGGTAGATTTGTGTAAGGGTGCAAGTGAAGTAGGTTGTGGATGGAGTAGTCTCAGAGGGGCAAGGATGGATTGTCACGTTATATTATCGGCCAGATGAGGATAAGATTAATAAGATTAGAAATATTAGATGTGTATGTGTGTGTGTGTGTGTGTGTGTGTGTGTGTGTGTGTGTGTGTGTGTGTGTGTGTGTGTGTGTGTGTGTGTGTGTGTGTGTGTGCGCGTAAGGAAATATATAGCTAAAGGCAGGAGGTGAACAAGATAGTTGAGGGGGGATTTTAATTTAGTTTTGAATCCCACTTAACAGGTTATATGGAAAAGTTGAATTGCACAGAAGGCACCAGAAAAACACAAGGGAAAGCATGAGAGGATTGAGGTTAATGGATATTTGGAGGTCAATATGATAATTAATAACAATTCACCTTTAGTACAAAAGAATGGTGTCAGGTGAGCAAGTTTCTGGTGGATTCAAGTTACGGTCTGAGAAGAGTTAATGATGTGTGTTTACCTGACTGAGCCTCGTCAGACCACATGATGATAATGGTGAAGTGGCATGGGGGAAGCAAAAGTGCATGGAGGAGGAAGAGAGTTAAAGTGGTTATGAAGAATATGGCCTTGAGAGTGGTTAATAATAACAGAGATGAGGCAGGAAAGGATGAGAATTGGATGAGATTAAGGTGGCCTGGTGGGCAAAGTTCATTTCATCATTTTATATATTCTACCACTTACCTCTTACATCATTCTTTACTTTCGTGTTAAACCATCTAGGGTATTTTTTTTTTCATTTTCTTAACTCATGCATCATTTCTGCTTACATTCTTCTTAAATGATTCTATAATCATTCAACTGAACCCAGAATTCTCCTAGCTTGTGTAAATTCTTAGAATAGTAGTGCTGTAAATCTTGGTGTTCCTTGGTCCCATTCCATGGTTGTTCCAGTTCCCTTTTTTTTCTACATTAACATTAAACTATACCATGGTAATGCAGCTTCCCACTGGTTCTCTCACCTCTTCTTTTGAAATCCATATTAGGGAAAATCCTATTGAATATATTAACTGCTCTCTTTCTTCATACAGCAGTCGACTTCCTGCCTAAAGCCTTTGTAAAATATTCACTATTCTTTCTTTTAAACTCCAGTTGACAAATCCTTGCAACTCATATATGGTAGAAGTGGATCTTCTATCAGTATATCAATGTTGTTTATCACCCCACTCCCCTTATTCTGTTTAGCATTTTATTATATTCTGCTTTAGCATTTTTTTTGCCAGTATAGAAGGGCAAATAACAGTGGATCAATTCTTAACTGTTTCAGTTTCACTTTTAGTATATCTTTTACTTCATTTTCCACAACTTTTCTTGTCATAAGTTACCCATCCATTAAAAACAGATGGTCACTCACTCATTATCTTCCCCATCTTTTCTGCTGAAAAAGTTGGCTAAGCCACCTGGCCAACCTTACAAATATGTCCTAACCTTGGCCTTAACCCAGCCCTACTTCTTAGCTTATGAAAAACCCTTTCCTTAACTGTGCCACTAAACAAGACACTCACCCCATGTGTAAAAAAGAAACATGCCCCACACAGCACTACACAAACACAACACTAAATTGATTGCCTAACCTTTCTCTCGCTCTAACTGTAACCCACAAACATTTGTGTGCACATACTGCAAAACATTCACGTGTGTCCACACACACACACACACCTCAAAATATATCCCCTTACCCACCCCTTACTTTAACCCTAACCAACAACCATTTATATACACTCTTCTAACCCAAACCCACTTATTGTAATCACAAATATTTGAATCTCCTGTTTTTGACATATACCACTCAGAACAATGAGTGTTTTCATCTTATTTCCACACTCAGAGACACTGTTGGATAATTTTTTGGCACACTAATGGATAACCCCACATAAATAATTATATATACATTTAGACCAATGGACCCATTCTTTCTCCATCACTGGGTGAGATTTGGCCCATTTAGGCAGCTATCATGGCTAAATCAGCTTTTCTGCTGATACCCCATCCCCCACGTATCCTCAGCAAAAATCAGGGAGGGATGTGAAATGGTCTGACTGCAAAGGCTCATCCTCTCACTTCCATAAGTGGTGATTCTTCCCAGCAGCCATGCCTCTCACTGGGAAACCTGAGCAGCTGTTTTCCTGGTCTGCTCCACAGAGGTTGCATCTACTCAATCTCCCACCATGTACACTAAAGCTTTCCAACACTTCCCTCCAGGAGAGGTGAGCGGACCATGCCCTTTCACTCATCACTCTGTCTGACTGGGTCCTCCAGTGCCAGAACCTCTAACTGAACCCCAGTTACCTGTGTTGCAGTAAGAGCTGCATGACTGTGTAGAATGAAGGCAGGCCCAGTTATTTGTATTTAGTTTGAAAGGCAATTCTGTTTTACATGTTGTAGGTACAATTTTTAATAAACTAAAAAAAATGAATTAGGATAGGGAACAACGGATGGATATAATCACAGAAAAGTGGTGTCAAATATTGTGATAAAGCAAATAAGTGATTAACATGAAAAGGAGAAGGAGAAACATCAGCAGGGGGAGGAGAATCTGAGGTGAATAAGAAGAGAGATCTGGGGGTGCAGAACAGTGATCAGGGTTTCATGAAGGACAGCAAAGGGATTCAGTGCAACAAAAGGCAAAGAGGCAGCTTGCAGGGGCTCTGAGGAAAGATGAGGGTGATATAACTGGAATGTCAAAGTAATACATAGAAGAGATAGTGACATGGGGTGGGAGATAAAGAAAATGAGACCCAGTTAGTGTGTGGCTCAAAAATGATGTTTTTAATGTCTGAATAGTGAATTGTGAATCACCAAGGAGACAAAAAGTTTTGGAAAGAAGAAAGTAGACAACAGTTCACAATGAACTCATCTCAGGGCTTAGATTTAGTAGGACAGGAGGAGATGGCCAATGTCATCAAGAGAGATGTGTTTACACATGTTGTGCTGCGTGACATGGCAAAGGATGGTGGTGAGCAGAACCATGGAGATGGCATAAAGATGCAAGATTGGGGGGCTTGAAATAGCACATAGAGGAAGGTGAAAGGGCATATAAAAACTAGCTCTGGCAATAAAAAAGGAGAAGGGATTCCGACAGCTAAGAGATGAAAGAATCCTAGAAGAAGCAGCAATTATATGTCAAGGACAAGTTCTGTCTAGCACTGAATGGACAGAAGTGCTCAGAGCTGAGTGTTACAGTCATTCCTTTAAACTAAGATGGAAGAGTGGAGGCAGTGTCATGGAAATAGAACAGATGGAGAGGTACTAAATCAAGAGCTGGAAGGGGAATCAGGCACAAAATATAGCAGAGGAGCAAGAGCAGTTCTGTGCATGGCCAGTAAAAGTGCTATGCAATGCAAGGAGTCTGAGAAGGAAAACTGAGGGAGCTGCAAGTGGTGATGCAGGAGGGGAAGGACAATATTGCTGATATCATGGAAACATGGACTAGTTACAACATGAAGTGGGACATGGATATGTCATGATATAGATTGTTCAGGAATGACATAAAATGGAATGCTGGAGGCACATTGGAGTTCTCATAAAGGACTATGAGGTGATAGAGGAGGAAGACCATTACATAAAACAGGCAGGGAAATGAAGAGCATCACAACCTACAGTAAACGGCTTTGCATTAAAGAGAAATGAATTGCAAGAAATGAGGTAGGACCTGCTGGACAAGTGATACAGTGTTTTGGCACTGAACACATTAATGGGGATGATGAAGAATAAAATAACAAAGCGGTGCAAAAGTAGTATATTCATTAGGGTTCTGCATCTACTCAGAGTATAAGAAATCCCAAGCCACATTGGGGGAGATGGAGAGGAGACTGAGTAATGTCTTGGGCCATGGTGGATTCAACAAGCTGGTGCAGAACTGCAATAGAAAAGATAGAGTATTGGACATAATCCTAACCAAAACTGAAGGTCAGAAATGCACAGGTGAGGGCACTTTCTGCTTAGGTGTAATGGGAAGAAGAAACAACCCAGGATAAAGCTATTGATATGGAATTTTAGGTTCTATATTAGAACACCGAAGTCTTAAAACTTTGAATGTTCTAATATCGACCCCTATTCAGCGAATGCTGAAAACAGAGAAGCTGCAGAACACCGAATTTTTTCCTAGGGAAATAATTTGCTTGGCCGTTTCTGTAGTTTCGCTATTTTCAGCACTGTGGTGGAAAGTTACAGGTCAGGTTCAGCTAAGTGTGCGATTGTGTGGACGTTAGGGTTAGGGCAGGGTAGGTGAGTTAGGGTTAGGGCGCTGGTGAGGTGAGTGTGTGATAGTGAAGGACCTTAGGGTTAGGGTTTGGGTTAAGGTAAGTGGATAGACAGTGTATGTATAGTTTAGTGTAGGGTTAGATGTAGGATTTTAAGTGTATGTGTGTGGATTGCTGTTTTTTTGGTGTGCTTGTGTTGTATGTATGTGTTTCGGAACAGTGAATTTTTCCCCTAGGAAAAAATTTGCTGTTCTGCATGTTTGCTATTTTAAGCATTCGCTGAATAGGGGGGTGATATTAGAACATTCAAAGTTTTAAGACTTTGCTGTTCTAATATAGACGCAGAATTTTAATATGGTAAAATATGATAAACTTGTGAAAAATTTCAAAGATGAGTTAAGAAGAAGAGGGCAAATTGAGTAGGTGAACAAGATATAGGAAATAGTAAAAACAGACTACTTAGGGCTAGGGTCAATTATTTAAATAGGCTGCAAGAAGATAAAAACAGGAAGTCAGTGTGACTACATAGGAATTATAGGCTAAGGAACAGGATAAAACATAAGATATACAAGTAAAGGAAGAGAGGGAAGGAGAGGTGGATCAGGCACTGTACAAGCAGACAAGAAGAAGAACAACAGTAGAGATGAGGTTAGAAATAGAGAAAGTCAAAGGTGTTATGGTAGAAGAGATTAAGAAGAGGAACAAGAGCTTTATAGGTAGTCGGGGAGAGACAGACCTGAATTGGTTGAGTAAAGAGGAGCAGAAGATCAAAGACAAGGAGCAGTCAGAGATACTGTGACAGGGTGTCATTATGGAAAGGTGTTAGGGCCAAGTGAGGAAAGCTATAATTAGACAAGCACAGATAGAGAACTGGTTGCTATAAGGAAAGATAAAACACAAGAGACTGAAAGATTTTCTTCCAGAGATGTCACAAAAATGGACAGGGTGCAAAAGCCCTTAAGAAAGATCTTAAAATGTATCATCATACAGTGCAAACATGCCTGATAAGTGAAAGCTAGGAAACGTGTTACACTTATACATGGCTAAAGGAAAAGAAGAAAATTTTGGAGAAGCAGAAGCCGCTATGTTTATCAGTAGTGACAAGAAAATCTAGGAGAAAATCTTGAGTGAAAAGTCTGTTTGCTTTGTTAAGGACAAGGACTATCACTAGTGTCAGCTTGGCTTCATAGCAAACAGTCAAACCTGATCTAGTTTTAACTCAGGGTTACTGGAGAGATGCTCTGTGTGGGAGTTCAGCTACATCTTTAACTCAGTCCTGCAGAGGTGGCTGATGTGAAAACTGCAGGAGCAAGGTGTAAAACCTCAATTTAGGAAATGAACTGCATCATGGTTGCAGGGTGAGGCATTGAGGGTTGTTCTGAAAATAAAATTATTAGGATGATTGAAACCAACTAGTGGAGTGCAGCAAGGGTCAGTCCATAGTATAGTGTCCTTCAAAGTGTTCATTTTACACCAGAACAAGATCGACAACTCTGAGATTGAGACAATGATAGGTGCAGCAGAGGAAGATGGGAAAGCCTGTAAGGAGGGATTTGGTAAGGCTGAACAAGTTGGAAGAAAAGTGGTACTTGAGGTTCATTCAACTATTGTACTTATTTGATGCAGTGCATCCTCATAACTTGAGCCATATGTGTAGTCTAGGCCTAAGGTGCATTTAAATGCAGTGGGAGGAGACATGCAAAGAAGCATGGATTTCCTGGTCTGATAGATAAGGACCCTTTCCCTAAAGTAACTCCTTATGTCACAGCAGCCATTCTAACCATGACAACACTAAATAATATTTGGGTCAGCACATGATGGAAGCACACAAACTCATACCTGGCAATGCAATGTGTTGGTGTGGAAGCAACTAACATGCAGCTCTAAATAATAGTTACAAGGAACAGGAAATCAACTACTGGAGGGCTGTGAGTGTGCAACATATGAAGAAGAGCAATTTATCTTAAACAAATAAACATATGTTGCTGCATGAATTTCTTTAGAGAGATGTAAAAAAATGTAACACATGAGAAATAAGGCTAGGAGCTTCCTAGTCCTCTTCCCCTCAACTGGAATCCATGTTTTAGGAACATGATACCATGTTGATCCCAGTAATCAGCTGGCATTTGGGGATCTAGTGTCAGCATTCTGAGAGTACCTATTATTATCTAAGGCATATAGAATGGATAAAACACCTTTCTCCACACTGGACTTTACTACAGTGGTTCATGCTTTAATATTATTAGTGTTAGCAGGTGCCAGTGCTAGCAGGTACCCTCAGTCCATCATATAATACCTTTACTGCACTGCCATCAATGGCTTTAGATATTATTCAAGGTAACTTATGAGGTACTTTTGAAAACATGCCCACCCTGCTTCCACGATCAAGGATTGTCACACATTAAGGATCTGCTAGATCTTTATCTGTTCTTTCTGTGACTCTGTTCAACTGCCTTGGGATGGCTATTGTACCCCACAACTAGTCAGGAATTATATGGAAATTCTTATTAGGCTCCCATTTTGGGAACACAGTACCATGGCTATAATGAGAGCCCTTCTGATGATAGAACAAATTTCTAAACACGTATTTGTTGTACATGCTTGCACCTTAAGCTTGTAATTTATGTTCTTTGTGATATTATCATTTTATTTCTATTTTATTTATTATTTATTGATACATTTGCATAAATGTTTCTTCATTTACAGTCATATAACAGTTAAATATCTGTAGCGCTGAAAAAGGAAGTTGCTGGAGCAATTGCAAAAACATTTAAGGTGGCACAGGGGGGATGCACACAGATGAAGTCAGTACATGTTTTTAAAAAAGGGATATGTGAAAAAAGAGAACATTTAAAGATGTGCAGATAAAGGATCAAAAAAGTTTTAAGGAAGTTGTTTTAAAGAGAAAGAGCTGAGGGTGATTAAATCAGCATCTGTAGCAAAATGATAAAAAGTTATTCCTTAGTTATGAAAGATCTGCAAATTATCTGGAAAGTTGAGAAATGGGAAGAGTACGATTGCAGGGAATGCCTTATTTAATAAAAGAATACATGATTCTGTGTTAAACACAAAGTCAAACATGAAAAGCATGTACAGACTAGAAAGCATACAATCTTCCTGACGTCAGTCATTGAATATCTGTTTTTTCTTATTATTTAGATAATCCCGAAAAGATTACTGAACTCTCAGTATTATTTTTGTGCAAAAGATTATGTTTTCTTTTTTGATTTTGAATGGAATTGCACATGCTACTGGTAGTAAAAATGGATGGCACAAACATGTTTATTGAAATGTAATTTGTTAATTTTTATTGCTGCTAGTGACTCTGCAAACCATATGGAAGCTAAAAATATTTCCATGGAATCCAGGCTAATATGAAGGTTAGAGCTGCAACATACCTGCTTTTCAGTGTCCAGTTAAGTAATGCTCAGAAGAATGTCTTCATTAGAAGGATGGGGATGTGGTTTAATTGATGTGAAACAGCATTCGCTTATTTGCCATTCAAACACATGGTGAATCGGCATTGTCTTTTTTTGCAGCTGTACTTTCAGCGTTATGCATGTCAGACACACTGCGTATGACAAACAAAGGTAAACCTATATATATATATATATATATATATATATACATATACATATACATACATATATATATATATATATATATATATATATATATATATATATATGTATGTATATATAGATAGATAGATAATTTGGGGATATGGAAGATTGACTCCATATCTATGCAAACAAAATTGCTTTTGTGTGTTTTAACACTTTGTAAATGTTGCTGTTTTGAAGTGTAACTTCCCATGGTTTTAGACATTTTAAAGGCAGTTATTCACCTGTCCAATAAGCAGTGCTTCAATTGTACACAGCAGATACATTTCATATGATTATCATAATGAATTTGATTAGAGCAGCAAAAAAATTGTTAATGTTAACAGCAACACTGTAAAGGTTGTAAGAAATATCCTGTTTCTAACCAAGTTAACTATAAATGTTGGTATAATGTTAACCTGCAAGATGGTGCTGTTGCTGAGGTGGATCATTACGAGTATGGTGCCAGTAAGACACTTTTGAGAATGGAATCAGGGGAATGGATATTAAGCTGAGATGATATAGAGACTGGGAAAATAGTGCTGAGCTGTCTTTCCTTAGAGTCTGCAGGAGCTGGCATGAAAAAAAGAATACGCAAGTCTTAGATATGTCCTGATGAAGTGAGAGGAGACATGCACAGAAGTCACATGTTCTGCTGTAATGTCTTTAAAGTGTTAGTAAAGTGAACAATTACATAAAAAGTGTGGATTTGCAGAAGGGTCTGAAAAGAGGCTTCTTATGTCCTTGTGCTTGTTTTTCCCATGGCACTAGATGTTATTCAGTTCCAGAGTATGTGTAAGGCCCACTCCACATGGGAAGATAGGAACATCACATGATGTAAGAGCCACACATATAAATGGCTAGGGTGTCTTGTTGAAGAGGATTTCTTTAAATACATTTATTGAAATTTTAAGTGAAAGACAAAATAAATGTACAGCCCCTGTACAGGTTTTATACTAAGTGAATGGAGAGCAGCTACCTTATTTCCACTACATAAGGGAGAACCTTCCACAGGCTCAGGCAATTACAGAAGCATAAGTCTGATCAGCCTCATATGCAAAGTCATGGAAATATTCATCATGGAATTAATCAATAAGAATAAAGGGAACCTGCAAAGACTGGACAATGTCTCAGCTCAGATTTGTCAAGGGCAGGTCATGCTTATTCAACCTGGTGGATTTTTTTGAAAAGGTCACCAAAACAATGGATGAAGGCAAAATTGTGCACACAGCATACCTCAGCCTGACCAAGGTTTTTGACACAATTCTCCACTCATTCATAGTAGAAAGGCTAAATAAACAGAGGTTTATTACCTTATTTCACTTACTGGATTGCTATCTGTTTCACAGATAAGACTCAGATAATCAAAATAGGGAAAGCTACGTCCACAAAGAGACCGGTCACCAAAGAGCTCTGACTGGCTAAGTTTGTAGATGACTGTAAGCTAGGATCAGTCATCGAATCCGCAAATGACTTAGCCATCCTGCAGGAAGGTTTGTCCCAAATAAATAAGCGGTGCCAAAAACTGAAGCTAAATGCCAAAAAAATGCATTATTGCATCCATTGGAAAGTCATCTACCAGAGGGAACTGCCACATTGACAATATGCCCCTAAGAGTTAACCCTGGATTTGGAAACTTATGTGGACATTGACCTAACTTTGACCAACATCTGTATATTTTGCAAGAAAATCCTTCTATATTGCACAGCTTATAAGGATTGTGTCCGGATCTAGGGATGTCATTCTTCCTCTTTACTCAGCCCTCATTGGGCCAAAGATTAAATATAATTTCCCCTTTGGCATGTATCTGTCCAGATACATGTAACAACTGGAATGCCCACAGATATACCTTACTAACAGGATACAAGGCCTTAACAACATGTCTTATGTGGACCGACTCAAAGCCATGTCACTATACTGAGTACCCGACAGACTGCTAAGAGTTGACCTGTATCTGGCATACAAGGCATCCTCCAACCCATTACTGATAGATTTACTGCACATCAGCAAGTCAAACGGCATCAGAAATACTTGGTCAGGGGATGTAAACCTCTTCTGCAACATCAGCAGAATGGCTTGGAGGGACAGATATATCTTGCAGAAGATACCAATGCTGTGGATCAGAGTCCCCATCTGCATAAAGCAATGTTCATCCCTGTACATTTTCAAATGCAGTTCAGATCTATGGATGGGAAACAGAAATTTACGCCAGGACTGTCCCTTGTACTACTAATGGACAGAGAATGCTTTACCCATGCATGGGTCCCTTCAAATTATCTACAGCATGATCCCAGTTATTCTCATTTGGGATGGGTAGGGCCAATCTAAGACCAAATGGGATAGATTAGTTTGAGCACATAAAGAGAAACTGGCTAGGCTTATAATGGCCTACAAGGGCAGTTAGTCTAGTACTTCCCTATGAACCTATGGAATTAACAAGATATCTAAACACACACAACTTAAAAACAATCTAAGTAAAGGAAATGATAGGATAATAACATCTAATCAACTTCAAGAGTAGGACACAGAAAAAAACATATATATGCACTATTTAAAGTGTTATACATTATTACACATCATCTTCCTGTGCTTGCATATTTTGAAGGAAATTAAAAAAAATGGAATGGGTTCAGAGAAGTTGTAAAAAAGCCACTAAAAAGATTATGGTCCACACCTTAGAGGAAAACCACTTTCTAAGAAAAACAATTTATCTGAATACTGGATGCATTGAACTCGTGGCCCCAAAAGGTATTGGATCATGGCACCAAAGGGCATTGGATCAGTTCAACAGGAAAACAAAAAAATGCTTTACAATTATCATATAATTTATAAAAATCAGTCTTTATCAAAATTATATATTCCTCATTCTGAAGGAGGTATGGGCTCCTCAAAATTGATTGCATGTATAGATCTGCAGTCATGGGAATGCATACATATCTGTTGACCTCACCAGATCCAAACATATTGAAAGTTTTAAAACTTGAGTAGAATCTAACATGACTTCCCTGCTTAATTTAGCTGAAGCATATTGTTGTCAAGTTGGAATACAAATCAGACCAGAAGTAGACAAAAATCAGGCAGCAACTGAAAGTGCAAAAAAAACAAAAAAAAAGAAAGAGTATAAGGTGAGGAATCAGATGAGATGACAAGATATGTGGAAAAGGCATAAATATTGTAGCAAGTACAGAAATCTCCTGAAACAACCTCATGTCAATCAGGATTTGACACAAAAATGTGTAAGGAGAGATGAATTTCAACCAAAAGATGAAAGATTAATATTGGTAGCCCAGGACAGTGGACTATGTACATGCTGGTTTACAAAGTGCATTGAACATGTGGGGAAAAACAGACAAAAACAGAACTGGAAACAGCTGTGCATCTTGTTGCTGGGTATGATACACTAATGGAAGAGGGCCTGTATACTGAAGGGCACAATAATGTGGCAAGACTGTTGCAATGGGGTTCTGCAAACATTACAACATTGAAGTAGCTGAGAAGCATTGGAAATATGAGACTTAAAAGCATTATAAAGAATGATGAAGTCCATATCACATGGGATCAGCCATTACCAACAGATTAGAAAATAGATGTGAGAAAACCAGATATAGTAGTCTAGGAAAAGAAGACAAAAATAGCACTGATGATTGAAATTGCCACACCCAGTGATTACAGTATCTTATGTACAGAAGAACACTAGTCATAAAATACCAGGATTTGCAGACAGAAATGACAGCAGTGTGGAAGAAGAATACCCAAACAGTTCCAACAGTAGCAAGAGCAATGGGTATCGTATCATAAAAAAATAATTTACAGTCATATTTATATATGCTACTGATACATGTAGCTCTATATAAAATACAGACGGTGTCAGTTCTGGGGACATTATGGGTGCTGCGAAGAACACTTTTGGCTAACATCAAAAACTGAAACAATACTTATTTCATGAACATTAATCATACCTTGACTTAGGAATGGGGCCCATTTCCATCATGATACTAGAAACCCAAAAGGCTTGGAGAAATCAAACCGTGAAATGGAGATGGTGAAATCAGGTGAAATAAGAATGTAGCAAACTTCTGATTCAGAGATTCAATGTGCTTTGTAAAGAAGCCTTTGTGTATGGCAGGCCTTAGCTGGCTAAGAAATAAGTAAGTACATGAAAAGGAGACTGCATGCCTTAGAAGGTTTAATGTTTTGTTAAAAATAGGAAGAATGAGACCTTACTTGCCACAAAGCTGTACACACACTAGATATACAGGGTTTACTATCAAAATGTTGAAATTCACATGGTCAACGGTCATAACGTCAAAAGTCATTGCACCGAACATTCAAAATACTGAAAAAAAATGTCACAGTTTAAATGGTTAAAAAACACCAGCAGCACTGACAGTAGTGTTTTTGCAGGAGGGCTGTGCCCCCCTGCACCCCCCCACACCCCTTGCTACTTATATATTACAACTCCGAGATCGCACAGCAGTGCTGACAAGGGTATATCCTTGCCCTGTTGTCAACATAATGTCGACAGGTAATTTGCATGCACTTCCTGTCGACCAAATGAACTACATAATATTCATGTGTCGACCATATGGGTCGATGTAATGAATGTTCGACCATATGAATTTCAACCTTTTGATAATAAACCTATATACAGCTCTGTGTAAACAAGGTCTACTTATTTTTAAAGTGAAGTCTTTGAGTAGTTACAAGGAAGAGCACAAAATATCTGGATCTTCTATTTGAAATCTGAGTAATCCATTGCATATCAGTCTTACCATATGTCTCTCAGGCGTTATTTTAGGTTGGAGGCTGTATATTTTATGCCTTTTATGAAAGGAACTAAGAAGGTCAGCATCAGTATGGAATTTCTCATTTATTAGGCTTTTTATACCTTTTTAGAGCTGTCGGGCTATGTGGATGTTTTGCTTCTAAGAGGAACTTGTACAGTAAATAATTATGAAACTGTGTTTCATACCATAGCTTGCTGGATAACATTTCTACATGGTTTAAATATTGAAGCATTCAGATCATGTTTTGCATGTAGTTATGAGTCAAGTGGGTAGTACAGAACCTTAGGAAATGGGATGTAACAGCAAGTGGGCTAGATGAACTGGAAATGCAGTATATCTAAGTACCGAATCCATCTTCCTTCTGATGGAAATGAGTTGAAGTAACTTCTACAGAACTGTAAGGAGTCTGTATGGGACAGTAGCATACCAAAACATTTTTCAGAACTATTATAGACCTTTGCATAATGCCAATGAATTTTGTACATAAAATATTTTATTCATTTTGTCTTTTATTTTATGTTTAAAGTTGTAGTGCGTTATCCAACAGTGTTAGCTCATCAATTTATGGACTGTACTTGCAACATACAAAACATACCATTTCCAACATTTTTCATTCCAGCCTGTCAAACACAATTTTTTCAATGTATTGTCTAATCTTTTGTAGACAACTGATCCTTTTAACTATTTTTCTAAGTGTCAAAAATAACCTGGGCTATGATATTAATTATCCTTTTGTCTTGACATTTTGCTCATTTTACTCTCATTTCGGAGTTTGCAAAGAAAAGCTAGATAAAAATGTTAACATTGAAGTTGTGAGATGTAAGACATTCTCACATCATGAATAACTTCTAATGAAAAAAGCAAAGACACAGATTTTCAAAGTATGCAGGCTTTGAAAATAATAGTAATAGATAGGCCTGTGTTAAGTGAACTTACAAATATCAGCACAGACCTGCACCCTGAACGAGTTTGAATGGAAAACTGATTATAGAACTACTGTTGGTTATTAGTGAAAACCTGGTTTAAATCAGCCAGTACATGAAGGGAGTTTGGTGCATCTCATTTAATAGCAAAAGAAAAGTTACATTAGAAAAACAAACATTCCTATGTGGTGTGTGTGTGGGTGGGTGTGGGGGGCTGAGGGGGGAAGTACTGCATTAACTGTTGTGAAAAAGCACATAAACAGAGAGAGACCAGAAAGGAAGGGCACAGGCAGTTTAGTATAGATTGGGTAGGCAGGGTCTGGTAGGAAAAAGATAAACCAAGCAATGAAGAAAAGAAAAGAAAAGAAAAGAAAAGAAAAGAAAAGAAAAAAAAACTTTGATATTAAAGGATTCGTTTTTAGTTTTTCACCTTATTTGTTGTTTGATAATGAGCAGACAGAGGGACAAGAGAAAGACAGGCAGCAGAGACAAATACAGAACAGAAATTATAGATCTGTGACAAATTCATGAAAGTTTCAAACCCTGCACAAGGTGTTTGCTCTTGATTTCTGCCAGGCACAAAAATAGGAAGGTAGAAACTTGATTCAAGAAGGCTGCCTGTTACCTAGCCTACACAGTGTTGCTACGGTTATTCTAAGGTTTGGAAACTCCCTTTAGATATATATATATATATATATATATATATATATATATATATATATATATAGTATAACAATGTACAGTTTGTGTAAGTGACTGCTTTCAGCAGAATATCCCCCCAAAGCACTGTGCATTGAAATAACCTTGCATATACAATGCTCTGAGAGAATTGTGATGCCATACCAAGACAGGGAATGACTGAGCCATTTACCTCCTCATACATTCTGTCAGTCACTGCAAAGCACAGGATGATCTCTTCTTATACTGGGTCATATGAAGCATTTTCTACTGCAAGCTGAAGCCATCCTGCTTGTGAATGTAACATTTTAGGCACATCCTTACAGCAATCAAAATCCATTACCTGCTTTATCCCCGCCTGACAATAATCATTAATTCTCCACACTACTCCCCCCCCCCACACTTAAGCTTGTAGAGATTGCCCGGAAAACACTCTCCACATCTTTCTTGGCAGTGATTGTTTTCTCTCCTCACCAAACAGCTTACTTACAGTATCATTGACTGACAATGCTATAAATATTTAGATGGTAAGGAGATAATTGTCTTCTGCCATCTCCAAAGTTTGGCCATTTGGGCGGTGATCCTTGCCTACCTATCCTGTCAGCAGTCTGTGCCAGATGGAGTGCTAGTGGTTCTTATCTATCCCCCCACCAGAAATGGAGCATTCATTTACCTCTTTATCCCATTAAGTAAAAGAATAATCCATCCTCTCAGATGTCTATCTGGTATTTCAATAAATGCATTAAACAAGAAATGGCAGTTATATGAATTCTGTACCCTGTTCTCAATTTCTTAATACTATGTGTTTTTTAATAAATATAGCAGCATTCTAAATAGAGGAGGCTAAATTCATTCAATCGCATCTTATAAGATTTAAGAATAAAAATATGATTATGGCTTTCCTAGCTGGGCTAAAATGACAGATATATACTGTGTACTAGAAATTAAAAGCTGAAATGCACAAGAAGTGCAGATGTAGTTATTCTAATCGGGTTTAAAATATCTTAAAAGTCCAGTCAGTTAGCTGGATTATTAAAAAAGGCAAAACAATCTTTCACCAGTCAGGTTTTCTTCAATACTCTGCCTCTTGAGAAATTAGTAGGTAGCAAAGTATATATGCTTTTCAAATTAACAGCTGTTACCTTTCAAAATTCTTTTAACTAACTGGCAATATTGGCACATGGAAGGAATTTCTGAGAAAGCATGATTTACATTTGTTTTGTCACTAGTGAAAGAATGTTATCAAAAATTTAAAACATAGTAATAAGAGTTTCAAAGAAAACGTTAAGGTGAGGAAAAAAACATAAAAATGTTCACTTTCAGTGATTCCTCATTAACATAAAGAGATAAATGAAGGGGAAGGATCAACAGAAATAAATGCAGGGTAAAGGCAGTGCTATATCAGAAATATGGTTCTCAGGAACTCAGTGTTATACAGAAATACAAAGCTGCATAGTAGTTTCTAGTTAAGGAAAGATAATACGTCTTACCATGAGTAGAAAGCCTTAACATGGCTGTTTTCCAGAGGTTTCCAGAAGACAGAGTCTCAAAATGGAGGAGAGGCTACTGCTAATCAGACACTATGTCATGTCCACCTGGAAATGTCAGCAGCTCCCAATTTATGCTGTTGAGTGATACAGAGAATCACTCAGCTGTGTGAATGTCTATTGTTGGAAGAAAAAACGAACAACATCAAAAGATGACAGTCACCCATTCACTATTGTGGAAGCAGTCACAGTGTAAATAGTAGAAAGAGAAGTGAGCAAACGCTTACGGAAAACCCAAGAAATGCTGCAAATATGTTTTCAAAGAATGGTGCTTTCCTCCTTGGCTACTGCTGTTGAAATTCTTGTAAAGACGCTTGTCCTTGTTTCTTCTTTAAAAGAACTTTTATTAAAATGTTTTAAAACAAAATAAAAGCTACAACCTAACCATTTGGAAGTTAGCGTTGTAACACAAAAAAGAGAGAGGAGCACTTTCGGTTTATCAACCTTCTTCAGATCTGCTTAACATTTGCTGCTACTTCTATTTATATTCATGCTGCTTGCTTAGAGTCGCCCCCCACAGCCAATGGTAGCCTCTATGCTATCTCTTGATGTACTTGTAGTCCAATCCGATATTCTAGTTCTTATTTCTTGGAAGCCAATTACATTCTTCCATGCAAATGAGTTTTAATAATTCTGCCAATGTTTATTCATTCCTTTCTCTCACCTAATTTGCTATTCTTTTTCTTTTGCTCCAATGGCTTGTGTGTATCCTGTTGCAAGATGCAGGCTCCACCTTTTTGTCGTGTTCTTATTTGCCTTTTGTAAAAACTAATCACTCTGCCCGCATAGCATTTTTCATGTATTTCGCCTCTATATTGGAGGCATCTGTCTGCCTATAACAGGGCTACAACCTCTTCTCTTACACAGGTTGTCTTCATTAGGTAAACCACAAGTACAATGGCCTTCTCCTTTGTTTTAAAGCATAGGATCAAACACTTTCTTGTATATGCTCTTATTTCCATGTCATCAGGTCTCTTTCAAACTGATAGCGCTTACTTAACTACATAAATGCACTTGCTAACTCACATCATAAATCAAAAAGTTTTTTTATTTTGTATCTTGCTTCTTAATATCAAGTCTCTTTCTGACTAGGAGCGCTTGCTTATATTCGAAGATGTACTGCTGATTCCTGTTATTCTATTCGAGTTTTACATTGTACAGAGCTCTTTACTCAGTCTTATTAAGAAGCTATCCTAATTGTTTTTTAATGTTATGTAATCCATTGGTTGGCAAATTACACTTCTCCTTTTTCTCCCATACTAATTCCAAACTCTCTGCTAATTCAATGCCTTTTCTTCATTTGCTGACAAATTTCCGCTGACAAATATCTTTGATCTCCGTAACACATCATTTCTCCTTTCTAATTGATGTAAATAATGGAAGAACAACACTCTTTCTATTCCTTTAGAGCTCTGAATTTCAATATTTTCCAGACTTCTACATGCACAGTGAACTTGATTTTAATTTATTTATAGTTTGGAGTTTACTCTCCTTCCATAATAATATTCAAATCGGGACTAGAACCTGAACCCTTTGTTTAAGGGTCTAATGCTCTACCAACTGAGCTACATTGGTAGATGCATAGTTCAACTCCCTCTTAGTTTTCTTTTCTTTCTAAACAAGCTTGAGGAGGACTATAACATATAGGCCAAAAAAATATTATATGCAAACTACACTCTTTTTATCCCTTTGATGCTCTTGGTTTCAGTGTTTTCCAAACTTCTTCTTGCACAGTAAACTTAGGTTCAACTGTTTCCATTTATGATTAGGGATTTCTTCTCCTTTCACCATGGGGCCCAGACTAGGACTCGAGCCCTGGACACTATTCAGTCATATTCATGTTTATATTCATACAGGTATAACATGGGGTGTAGTAATAAAAATATTAGACAATGGATATGTTAAACATAACACATAGTGATTCACTTCATTTATGTTTATGTTTATTTTTAATATCATGCATTTTTTATAATGTTATTAGACATATTAGTAATAATTAGTATGAAGTGGAGATGACACATTGAATATATATTGAATGTGCATGAAATATGGATGGTCTTCCATATATTTCTTACGTTTGATTTTAAATGCATCTTTTGTATTTTTGTACTATATTTATTTTTCGAACTTGGAGTGTTTAAATGTTTGTGATAAGACATTCAGTTCTATCACAAGTTTTATTACAAGTTGAATATTTATTATTTTTTATTAGATACATGAATAAATGCTGAACGCAAGTGGATACAAGAATTTGATGCGTTCCATTATACATGGGCCATGAACGCGTAAATGAAATCTACTAATAAGATACAGAAGGATTTCTGTTTAAATGCACACTATCACTTTAAGCATAAACTTCTAAATTATTGTCTTAATTGTATAATTAGTTTAATTGGATCAATTAAGTTTGTATTTTAACTATATAAAAAGAGAATAAGTGTTGTTACAAGTTAGATCTGATGAAGCGTGCATGGAGCACGTGAAAGCGCTCATCTCTTGGTTTTTATCGAATAAAAGTTGGCTGGTAACAAGAATTTGATTTTTCGTGGTGTATTCTGCAGTTTATCGTTTATCTGATTTTGAGCTTTGGCCGTTTTGCTATTGGATACTTCAGGAGGTTTTGCGATATTATTTCTTCACATTTTTTTGCTGTTTTTATATCGCAACCTTCACACGATGGAAGCAATGAATCTGGAATTGGACTACAACCCAGAGTCGAGGGTTAACATTCTGAACATTGATAGTTTTCTACCACAGAAGAATAATCCTTTATTGACTCTTAATTTAATAGAACCGGTAGGCACAAGACCACTGAATAATATAAGTGATGAGAACATGACTGACTTTAATAACCTAACAAGAGAACTAGAGAACAATCTTTACAAATTACAGAGGTTTTCCTGGCAGAAGAAACACCTCGAAGCCTGTGTCCATTTTAAAGTTATACCTAGGGGCATGCGTGTTTTATGCATGCCCACGTATGGACAACAATATCCTGACTTATTAAAAAAATGGCAGGATATGAATATAGATCTTGGCTATAAATATATAAAGCTACTGTTAGATTATTTTGGGCCACTAGAGACTGAGTTGCAGAAAAACACTGACAAATTATATAAAAATATTGTTGAGCGGTTCAAATCTGAAGCTTGTGCAAGGAGACTCAACAATATGTCAACACAGATTAATATCTACAGTGATAAGCTTCGGCTTATCAAGCAGAGGAAACTTGTCAGAGACCACAATGATTTCGCAAAGGGCAACATCTTTGTTTGGCCCAGGAGTCCGGAGCACAGTCCATCGCAAACAGAACGCCCTGTGCAAATGCATGGTAGAGATCGAGTGTCTACTTCCTTCCCAGCTGAGGCGAATTCAAATTTTGCGCTGTTTTCCTCAGCTTCGGCAGTTGCCACTGATTCTACGAACCCCAGCATCAGCAACGTCATAGACGCGACTGAGTTGGGAACACCACCTCCCAACCAACAAGCACTACATGCTCCCAATGATCAACTGAGAATGGGAGCCATTAAACGATCTGCTAATGTTCTTCACGCTAATGAACAAATAGATGCTCCTTTTCCCATCAAACTGAACAGTTTTACCAGAGGGAGGTCACAGAGCAGAGGACCCAAGAAACGCAAGTACTCTCAAGACAGGTACGGGCAACAGAAGAAAGCATGGAACTGACTACTTTGGTTTTTAATTACTCTAAATATGTTCTGTCTGAGTCTGATTTATTATTACTTAACAAGGGGTTGAACTTCATCCTTTCTCAACCGAGTCATTTACATGAAACGTTTAATGATCTTAGATTGTTTGCTAGGAAAGTGGCTTTGAAGGCTTATTTTAGAGAAAAAAATGGAAAAAATGATAAATGCATTAATGCACCTCATGCTGATTTTATGAAACCAAAAAGCACATTTTCACCATTGCTACCTTCAGCAGTAGATTGTTTTGTTAAATTGTGTGAAAGAGATCTCTACTCATACTATTCAAACAGATATAACAACAGCAAATATTACAATTTAAACAATGCTGAATTTAGTTCTTTACGAAATCTGCACTCTATAGTAGAAATTGTCATTACCCCAGCTGATAAAGGTGGGGGTGTAGTGTTGTTAGATCGACAGGACTACATAAACAACATGGAAATGTCACTAGGAGACACTGATACTTATAAGAACCTACAAGTTGATGATGTGGAAAACATAATCAATAATATACATGACAATTTATATGACATGTTGATGTGCAGGCAAATGAGTAGTGAGACTTATGAGTTCCTGCACATTAAGAATCCCCTTATACCATGTCTGAAGGGTTTGCCTAAAATCCACAAAAAGGTGTCCCCTATCCCCATGTGTCCCATCATTTCTGGGAGAGGCTGGGCCACCTATAACATCTCAGTGTTTATAGAGAAAATGCTAAGACCGTTGGTGGGAACTATACCTACCATCTTGAGTGACACCTATCAATTATTACATGACATAGAATTAATGCAAAGCAATTTTATGAAATTGGAGGATGCACTTTTAGTGACACTTGATGTACGTAATTTGTTTACATGCATACCAAACGAATATGGCCTAAAAGCCATTAGGGAATTAATGGTCAAAGAAAGTCCATTCAGTGTGGACAGACAGACTTTACTTTGCCAACTGTTGGAGTTAGTGTTGTACAACAATGTTTTTATGTTTAACCAAAAACATTATTTACAGACATGGGGTGTCGCTATGGGCACCCCATGTGCGAACACTTATGCCAATCTGGTCTTGCATTTTTGGGAAAAACAACACTTATTTAATAGTACTTGGAGCAATAGAATTCATTTATACAGGAGGTTTGTGGATGATGTGGTTATTGTGTGGTCAGGGACTAAGTCTGAATTTCAGGACTTCTTGTGCTATTTAGAATCTACCACCGAATTTTTAAGATTCACGGCAGAATACTCAAATGACAATATTGACTTCTTAGATGTGAACTTGCATTTTAATAATGAACATGGGATGACATCTAGATTATATAGGAAACCGTGTTGGAAAAATACATTATTAGATTTCAACAGCATGCACCCTAGGCATATATTTGCGGGTGTGGTAAGGAGTCAGTTTGTCAGATTAACTAAATTATGTAGAGATTCTGGGGTGTTATCAAAAGAGGCTGAAGTTATGGAAAATCTATTTCTTGAGAGGGGCTATACCCACGGTTTAGTTAGAGAGATAAAGAATGAAGTTATAAGTATAGTGACTAATAGTTTACAACTACATGAATTAGGTGAAACTAATGCAAACTACACTAAACAAAAGACACAAATCCCATCCTATAGACGAAAAGAAGGTTATTGTGAGAATAGGGTGAGATTCATGATGAAATACACCAATGATATTGCTGAACTTAGAAAGATTGTGAATAGACATTGGAATGTGTTGACCATGGAGGGTGTTATTAAGAACATAGTTGGGAATAAACTTTCATTTGTGTTCCGCAATTGTGACAACTTGAAGGCCATTTTTAGTTTTGATTCTAATAAATCCAAACATAATCCCATTATTGAAGGCTCCTTGAAGGGTAGCTTTCCTTGTAGAAAGTGCAATATGTGTCAGTATATTACTGTCACACAAACTTATGAACATTCACAAGGTTTTTTTAAATATGAACCCCATTTCTTTGCTAATTGTGACACCAGGAACTTAATTTATATGGCAACGTCTATACAATGTGACGCTTTTTACATAGGGCTTACGAAAAGGAAATTTAAAGAACGGATATACAATCATATTTATGATATTAGAAAGAAGAACGAATTGAATGCCCTAGCGAGACACATAAATTTAAACCCTACTCATGGTTTTAGGTTTAGGGTTTTACAAGTTGCCAAACAAAGCTTAAGAATGGGAGACAGTTTGAATTATTTAGCCCGATTGGAGCTAGAATGGATATTTAGAACGGGGGCACATTTAGATCCAGGCCTCAACAATTATATATCATTAAAACCCATCTTAGAAAATAACATCGGAAAGTGACCCTGGAATGGCAATACTAATGTGAGTTGGGACATAGAACACTTTGTCTATAGAACAGTTATCTGATTTGGTAGGTGTAGTTATAAGACACACATTTAAGTGACACATTACAGATTAATCTATCATAATATACATAATTTTAGGTGTTTGCATCAGCATCCAACATCATATACATTGGTTAAACTCGTCTTACATCTATGAGATTCATTTATTTACTTATTTACTTATTACTTATCTATCACTATATTTATGATGAGCCTGAAAATTTTATTGGATATGTTTGAATCATATATTCATATGTTTTTATTTATCTACCATTATATTCATGATGAGCTTGAGAATTTCATTAGATATGCTTGAATTATATATTTACATGGTTTTAGATGTGATTCTGTTCCATTACATAAGCATTACAGTCTTCATTTATGCATTACAAACGTCATGGTTAATGCATACTTATTCAGTCATATTCATGTTTATATTCATACAGGTATAACATGGGGTGTAGTAATAAAAATATTAGACAATGGATATGTTAAACATAACACATAGTGATTCACTTCATTTATGTTTATGTTTATTTTTAATATCATGCATTTTTTATAATGTTATTAGACATATTAGTAATAATTAGTATGAAGTGGAGATGACACATTGAATATATATTGAATGTGCATGAAATATGGATGGTCTTCCATATATTTCTTACGTTTGATTTTAAATGCATCTTTTGTATTTTTGTACTATATTTATTTTTCGAACTTGGAGTGTTTAAATGTTTGTGATAAGGCATTCAGTTCTATCACAAGTTTTATTACAAGTTGAATATTTATTATTTTTTATTAGATACATGAATAAATGCTGAACGCAAGTGGATACAAGAATTTGATGCGTTCCATTATACATGGGCCATGAACGCGTAAATGAAATCTACTAATATGATACAGAAGGATTTCTGTTTAAATGCACACTATCACTTTAAGCATAAACTTCTAAACTATTGTCTTAATTGTATAATTAGTTTAATTGGATTAATTAAGTTTGTATTTTAACTATATAAAAAGAGAATAAGTGTTGTTACAAGTTAGATCTGATGAAGCGTGCATGGAGCACGTGAAAGCGCTCATCTCTTGGTTTTTATCGAATAAAAGTTGGCTGGTAACAAGAATTTGATTTTTCGTGGTGTATTCTGCAGTTTATCGTTTATCTGATTTTGAGCTTTGGCCATTTTGCTGTTGGATACTTCAGGAGGTTTTGCGATATTATTTCTTCACATCTAATTATATAAATACATGGATGCCCCTGTAAGTGAGTTATATATTTCTTTAACATTTTATGTTTGGTAAAATGAAAACAGAAATGTCCATTCCAGTTATTGCCATAGGTGTTACACCTGTGATGCTGCACTCTGTCATATAAGAGAAATGAGGGAGGTATAGTGTAAATGAACTATAGAACTATGTGTCTCATATTTATAATTCTGTCGTTGCTGAGAAACACACATGCTTTTTCTGAGTAATTTATATATGTCTGTCTGGTAATTCTGAAGAATTGGAAGCAGTAAAAACACATACAGTAGTAGTATGGAAGGCAGAAGTAATAGGATACATTCCATTCTTTCTAGTGATGCTTATAACCATGTTTCTTTAAATGAACTTAATATTGCATATGTTAGAATTTCAACACAGTTAAGTAAATGCTATTGGAATTACATATTTCTTTATCTGACTTTAAATATTTGAAAGTGAATTCCCCAGTTATAGCGACTATGTTTGGCTTGCCTAAATTACATAAGGAGCTAATGGACCCTCCCGTGCATCCCATAGTGGATGCCCGCAATTCTATTACTTCTGCTTTTGCCAAATTCTTATATATTAAATTAAAGGATCTTTTGAAAAACAAACAACATTTATGCATTAATTCATGGGACTACCTTGGTAAATGTAACTTGGTAAAGTTTGACCCAGCATTCTTCTTTTTAACTACTGATGTTAAGGATTTGTTTTTATCTATACCCCATGATGTAGGTTTGAATTGGTTCGAAGAATATTTATTTAGGCAGGGGCTATTGCAAAATGACATTAATTTATAAGTAGAAATGATGGAATTAGTATTGACTAACAACTACATCTTTTTTGATGAACAAATATTTTTACAACAAAGAAGTGTAGCAATGGGGCCAGCCTATGGCCCCTTATATGTTAATATTGTTATGTGTGAATAGGAACTTAGGTTTTTGTTTGGACATGTTCTTTTTCAGAATTGCGTATTGTATTTGAGATACCTGGATGATTTGTTCATCATTTGGAAGGGTGGGAAGAGTGACATTGAATTGTTCTTGGAATATATTAATAATACTACTGAGTTCTTGAAATTCACATGTGTTAAATGAGGAATGTATTAGCTATTTGAATGTAAATTTGGTAAAAGATGTGGATATGTTTCTACCATTTACAGGAAGCCCACATATTCTAACTAATTTTTGCATTTTTGATAGTTCACACCCTTTTTCCCAAAAGAAAGCAATTGTCAAAGGATAATTCATCAAGGCTTGCCAGGATGGTATCATTATTCAATGATTTTATGAATGAATGGGCCCTATTGGAATCTATGTTTCTTAAAAGAGACTATCCAAAAGAATTTGTTAAGGAGATTAAAATGGAAGTAATAGATAAGTGGGGGAGGGGGGTTTATGTTCCTTTTTTAATGGGCTTGGAAGTTAATGATTTTTACAATCTTAACGAGCCCATTAATGTGGTTCATGAAAGCGATTTGACTGCACAACAAAATGTTGATGCTAATTTTAGGTTGGTCTTCATTACGAGATTTACCATTGATTTTAAACAGGTCAGAGATGTTATTTTTAAAAATCGGTCTGTGGTCATGGATGACCGGGTGGTAAGGCATAAAATAGGTTCCAAGCTTGTGGTTGTATACAAGAGGGGTAATAACTTGAAGAACCTTGTGGAGAGGGTCCTTTGTCCACATAACTTTAAAGACAGGAAGGTTTGACAGATGTAAAAATGTGGGTGTTACCATTTTTGTCCCTACATTAATACCAGTGAACTTTTTGATATGAATGGATACCAGATGAATATTAAAGGGAAGTACAACTGTAATAGCTCAGGAGTAGTATATGGGGCATTGTGCCAATGTTACCTGGTGTTCTATGTTGGGAAGACTGATCGCAAATTAAAAAATTGCATTTATCAACATATTTATGAGATAAATAAGACAAAAATGATAAATGCCCTATTTCAGCATTTATTGGACTTCCCCGAACATCAGTTTAAGTTTGTGGTAATTGAATAAGTGAAACCTAATCCCCGGGGTGGACCATGGCAATTATTCCTTGAGCAAACGGAGTTATACTGGATTTTACATTTGAAAGCAGTAGGCTAAACTGGTTTGAATGAGATGGCATACATTGGGTGTATTTTAAAATTAAAAGCAGAATGTAGATAATTTTAACAGTTGTTTTTTATTATTTTTTACTACATTTGAATTGTCAATAAAATGTTTTTCTATGTATGTCATTATTTGTTTTTTAGAGTATGTGTGCATTTTTTCTTTAAACATATAATGAGATTATGATGTCATGTAGTTTTAAGGGTGTTTAAAGCTCATTTGGATTTGTACTTTTATCTGATGAAGTCTTGTCATTGTCTGAGATGAAAGCGCTAAGAATACATTTCTGTGTGGCTCTCTGTGTTATTAATATGTCCGAGTGTTTGACATGACACAAATGTATCTCCAATTACTTGATTTGTATTGATTGCCATTATATCCATTTACCAGGGCTGAGACTAACAATGGTCTGGGAAATAACTGCTTTACCCGCAGTTAACAAATTAAATGAAATAAAAGAAACTTTATTTATGGTGCATACCGGTCTATTCTCTTGCCTAGACCAGTTCTTCCATATCCTGCTTTGTTTATAATCATGAGAAATTTAAAGGTAACCATTTGATATTTTTGAGACTTGTAGATACAAGTCCAAAAATAAGAAGACTGACCCCCAGATTCTCAAAAGTTTGCACGGTGTACATGATTAGTGTTAGATGAAATATTGCTAATATGGTGGCTGAGCGATCGATGTACATGCACATCTGAAGTGCGTGAGCGCTGTAGCACTAGTGCTGCATGTCTCCAGCCCCCATATGCAAATCACCCCATTTACAGGTGAAAACCATGCAAATGAAATAAATTTGCCATCCAGGAAGCAGGAATCAGGGAGTGCAGGACTAGCGTAATATGCAGAAATGTACTCAGTTAGTAAACAAGTACGGCACTGCAAACTGCAAAATAGAGCTATGACAGCTCCAAATAAAGGCTGCATAGCACTGAGGAAGCATGCCAATGGCCAAGTAGAAGGCCATTGGCATTGCAAACAATGCCAAATGTAGAAAATACAACTTTTATGAAATGTCTGCCGATCACATCCACTGAAGCATAGGGCAGCGGCGCGCAAACGGGATTGGGGAAAAATAATAAAATAAACCTAAAATAAGCATTCTAACTAAAAGCAGTAGTCTGCCATGCAAGTCAATGGCAGGCAGAAGACAACCTGGCCAGTGAGTAATGGTTGTTAAGGGGGGAGGCTCAGTGTGGGACATGTAACTATGCATTAGCAGGCAATCCTATGCAAATGTGCCCACCTCAGCTATCAAAAAACTCTTCCTAAAACTAAAGCCAGCCACACTGACAGCTGATAACATACCTGCTGCATAACTAAAAATGGCTAGTGACTCCCTATCATATCCTGTCTCCATCCTTATCAACTGCTCCATACTAGAATCCTACATGCCCAAAATCTGGAAAGTATCTCAAATCATTCCTCTCCATAAAGGAGGTAATTCCTATGAATTCTCCAACTACCGACCTATTGCCATCCTTTGCCCCTTTTCCAAAATTCTTGAGAAATGCATCCACTTGCAAGTGATGACATTTCTTAACATACACAATCTACTATCTACCACACAACAAGGTTTCCGTACACATCACAGCACTACCACAGCTCTTCTATCCTTCACTAATCATATAAACCTTCACAGGAATGATAACAAATATGTATCAGCCATTTTCCTAGACCTTTTAAAAGCATTTGATATGGTCTCCCAGTCCATTCTACTAGACTCACTAACATCATTATCCTTCACCTCCTCTACTATAGCCTGGTTCAGAAGCTACCTATCTGACAGGCAACAATCAGTCCAGTGGAAAGGAACTGTCTACACAACTTCCATCCACCATAAGAGTCCCACAGGGTCCTATACTGGGCCTGCAATTGTTCTCTATTTTCACAAATAGCCTCAATAGTGTTACACAACATGCCACACTCACACAATATGTGGATAATTCAACACAAAAAACTAGGCTCCCTATACAGGCATAAGTCCTTTCTCTCACAAAAAGCAAGTCACTCTTGCACAAAGCCACATCCTCTCAACTCTATTATATGCAGCACCAATCTTTACCCAAATCAGACAATGTGACCTAGACAAACTAGAATCATGCTACAATAAGATAGCCAAGTTTGCTACTAACTCAACCTATAGAACCCATCACTGTGCTGTACTAAAAGAACTAAAATGGCTTGAGCTACCATAGCTACTTAACTAACACCAGCTGGGCACAGCCTACAATATTCTCAAATATCCTGAAAAAAACCCTCATTATCCAACCTACGTACTGTCTATACTGCAAATTGGTACCTAAGATCCAGTGAAAAATCTCTCCTCTCCATCACCAAGGCTAACAGTAATGCAGGGAAAGTGCTCTGCTCCCACACCGTTGCCATAAATTGGAACTCTCTTCCCCTATTCGTGTCCACTGCCCCCTCCACATCCATATTCAAAAACTCCCTCAAATGGCACCTTCTTAGTACCTGGTTATGCCCTTGTATCACATAACCCTACCCATACTACTATTAACTCCCCAAACTCCTATCTGATCACATGCTGGATCTCTGATCCCCTGTAGGCTTGATCATCTGAAAGGGTACTTCAACTGTAGAATCTTACCTGATATATTTTCTTCTCTTACCAATGTATAACTGACATTGTATTTTTTACACATGTTCTATATCTTCTTTTACCTGGAATGTTTTATTAATTTCTTGTTATATTACTATGCTTAGCATACATGATAAAACCTGTTTTGTGTATTATGCTGGATGTACTGTAACTGACATTGTCTTTTACCTATGTTCTATATCTTCTTTTACATTGAGTGTTTTTATTAATTGCTTGTTATATTACTATGCTCAGCATACATGATGTAACCTGTTTTGTGTATTATGCTGGATGTACTGTATTTGTATAATTTAATGCTGGAGCTTTTCTCCCCTGGCCTCCCCTGAAAATGGACCTGGTCCAGTCAGAATTTCCCAGTTAACAAATGTAAAATAAAATAAATTAATTAAATAAAATGAGGTGAAGGATAGTGAATCCCAGTTTTCCCCAGGGTGTGAGGCAGGTCCCAAGAGCGTAAGAGTATAAATAGCTGTGTGCAAGACTAGGATATAGGTGACATCATGGGGGGGTGTCAGGCATGCCGTAAGTGGATTGGAGCCCTGTGGCTCGGGATTGCACCTAGCGTAGCACAGCTAAGCTAGGGGTGTGTCTAAACCTGCCTAGCACCATTTACAAAGTGTAAGCAGGTGTGCGTGCTGCCCACCGGGTTTTACAGGAAGAAAAAAAAAAGAAGTTAAACCAGGAAATAGCAGCTCTGTGCACATTTGAACAGGGAGGCAATGGGAAGGGAAAACAGTAGTAGGAAGGTAATCAAGGAAAACTAGCTGAGCTGAAAGGTGAAATGTATCAGAAATGTATCAGAATCAGCTAATTACACAGGCAGCAGACCAGCCCAGCCCAGAACACTACTATAAACTGAGCAAACACCTTCCCCTCTGTTTTTTCCACATTCTACACCACCGGTGTATACAAGCAGGGACATTTTAACAAACAAACCTACAAAATGAGAAGGGCTGCAGCAGGCAACATAGAGCAACATGTGCAAGAGGCTGAGGGTTGTGAGGATGTGAATGCTGCTGAACAACCCACAGTGGGGAGACAGAGAAGAGTGTACAGACCCAGGGTAACCTACCAGGAGTTACATGAGCTGGAGATAGTGGAGTACTATAGAGTGGACAGATACCTCCTGCAGCAAATTGTTGAGCTGTGCCAGCCGCACCTGACACACCAAACTGGCCAAGGGGAACCCATCCCAGTGGATACCAAGGTATGTGTAGGCCTAGGTATACTAGCCAAAGGTACCTCCCAAAGCACAACTGGGGATATCATGGGCATCTCACAGGCATCAGCATCCAGAGTATTCCACCAGTTCCTGGATGCCAAGTCAGCACATGCCAGTGAGCACGTATATTTCCTCAATACACGTGAGGTGTTGACCAGCAATATGTGTCTCTTTCACCAAATAGCAGAATACCCTGGGGTAGTGGGTGCTATAGACTGCACGCATTTATGCTTCAAAGCACCACCCGGTGAACAGGGTAGGGTCTACATCAACCACAGGGGCATCCCCTCCATCAACTGTCAGGTCGTATGTGATGCCCAGGGCATTACAATGAATGTGTGTGTGCTGGCTGCCCTGGAAGCTATGATGATTCACACATATGGCATCTGGCGCAGCTCTACCACAGATTTGCCAATGTGGACATCCCCTACGATCACCTAGTGGGGGATGCTGGGTACCCACTGGAGCTGTGGCTGATGACAGCCATCAGAAATGCACACACAACTGAACAACAGTGCCATAATGAGGCACATGCACAGGCCAGACATATAATAGAGTGTGTGTTTGGGATGCTCAGGTCATGGTTCCAGTGTCTGGACACATCTGGTGGAGCCTTGCAGTATTCACCAGCTACATGTATGCAGATTGTTATGGTATGTGCCCTGCTAAACAATATGATCCTGCAGAAACAGCTGCAGCAGGAACAGCATGGGGCAGGGCCACACAGCCCCCCACCAATGCCAAGGCCTGTACAGGCACAGGGTGACTCAGAGGAGGAACAAACTGAGCCTGCCCCAGTAGGCGGACAGAGGCGTGCCCAGTATGCCCTGGCCTTGGCAAAGAGGCAACGCATAGCATATGCACTGACACAGTAGGGACCCAGGGAATTACACCTCTCTCTGACTTGCACAGACAGTAAAAGGGATGCCAAACATGACACTACCTGTGCCCAACCATGTATAGAGAGTGTACTATGTGCATCCGACATAGGCAGCCCTTCAGCACCATCCTCAAGTCTGGCACACCCTCAAGGTAAGTCAATCAACCTACCAATTTCCAAATGGTGTAGAATGTGTTGTTACCTGTAGCTATGGTATGGATGTGAGCATGCAAGGGAATTAGGTGGCCAAATGTTAAGGCAGCAGACAGTAGACACCCATAGTGGCATCATGAGATCTGTAACACATACTGGAGTCACCATAATAGCCAGTACTACACAGGGTGACAAAACCCATTGCAGGAAATGGGCTGAGTGACATGTGTGTCCATAAGAGCCACACATGCCAGTCAGGAAGGTTCACATACCCAACAACAGTCTCAGCCAGCAGGACAGGTGTAGACAAACACAAACAAATGCTGTACTATGGCCTCTGAATGAGCCCTATGGGTAACCCCTCCCCCAGGCCTACACAGACAGACCACAGCAGGCCAGGCAGTTGGATGTAAGTTGTGAAGGCTAGGAAGACAGAAACTAATATGTAGGTAAATAAAGCTAAGATTTGTAGTACACTGGTATGCCTCTAGCCAGCAGGACAGATAAGACTAAAGACTGAAATGGAGTACCTGATATACCAGTACAGTCCTAGCAAATGTGTACAAGTGTCAGGTGTGTCCCCCCATCCAATGTTGACTTATAGTAACAGTCAGGTGTGCCCCCCCCACTCCTGTGTAGAACAGTACAAACAGTCAGGTGCCGCCCAACTGCTATGCAGAAATGTAGCAACAGTCAATGCCAAATGACTGATGGATACCCTGCCGACACAGCATGCTACCTGTCGGTGTACAACACAAAGGTCAGCACTGCACTACAAACTACCTGGACTTGATCCACACATGCAATACAGATAGCCATACTGGGCATGCTCACACACTTGGAGGAATGAAGGCAATGTCAGTCAACAACATACTGAAAGGTCATGCTGGGCATGCTCACACACTTAAACACATGAAGGCCATGTCTGCAAACACCAGCTGACCAGACAAATCTGGCAGTCGCAGTTCCTAGTGTAGACACGTCAGTATGCACCACTCCTGACTTGCACACACAGTGGATAGGAATACAGCCATATATGTAAGGACAACACACTATAATAAGCCAAAGGTAGATGGACATAGATGTGTGGAAGAGGGTGACCATGACAAGGAGCCATCCAGGCCTGTCCCACCCAGCACACAGCCAAAGAGCCCTAAACACATGAAGTATGAATGTCACTCACTGCAGATACTAGCCACCAGTATCCGTCAGCATGACAGACTATGTGGTGCATGTGCCGGCTGTGTAACATGACTGTACAAGGAAGTAGTCATCTAGTAGCTGTATACACAAACCTGTGACATATGGCTCCGTGTGTACCCGCATGTGGCATGTCACCCCCTACATGAATGGGTTATGGCCCATGCACACACTGCCCTCCCCATAGCAGTATTATGACAAGCCTGCTGAGGTCATCCAATGTGAAATACACTTTTGGGAGAGTTGTAGCTCAGTAATTTCCATGGTGTGTCTCATAACTGCGTACTGCTGTAGTGATAAACTCATTAGGTAGTAGTTCTAATCCCAGACTTGGCAATTGTGTGAGTGTGTGTTTGTGTGCATGTCTGTCTGTCTCTGACTGTGTACAGAGAGATGCTTTTTTAGGCTACTCACACTCTGTGCAACTCATATACTCAACTTTGGCAAGGCTTCTTATGTCACTCATCTAGAAATTCACCTCTGGGAATATCATAGCCCAGTAATCTCCGTAGTGCATCCTGTAATTGCATATTGCTGTAGTGTGATGAAGTAGTTAGGTAGGTGTTCTAACCCCAGACCTGGCAACTGTAAGTGTTTGTGTGTAGATCTGTGTGTCTGTGTGTCTGAGTAGAGAGCAATGCTTTTAGGCTACTCACACTCCATACAAATCATATACTCAACGTTGGCAAGGCAGCTGATGTCACTCACCTAGAAATACACCTCTAGGATAGTCAAACCCAGTAATCTCTGTAGTGCATCCTATAACTGTGTACTGCTGTAGTATGATGAAATAAGGAGGTAGGTGTTCTAACCCCAGACTTTCCAACTGTGTGTGTGTGTCTGACTGAATAATGAACAGTGCTTTTAGGGTACTCACACTCCTTAAAATTCATATACTCAACGTTGGCAAGGCTGCTGATGTCACCCACCTAGAAATATACCTCTGGGAAAGTTGTAGCTTAGTAATCTCTGTAGTGCGTCCTGTAACTGCATACTGCTGTAGTGTGATTTAGAATGGTGGTAGGGTTCCATCTCCATCCATGGCAGTTCTGGATGTTTTGTGTGTGTTTTTATGTCTGTGTATGGAGCAATGCATTATAGGCTACTCACTTGCAGTACATTACAAATGCTCTACTTTGGCAGTCCTGCTGTCAGTAATTCTGAAATACACCTTTGGAGAAGGGTTTCTGTAGTAATCCCTGTGGTGCATCCTACAACAGCTGTAGTGTGATATAGGCCTCAGTCAGGGGTTCTATACCCACATATGTCAGTTGTGGATGTTTTGTGTGTGCCCCCCTGTTTGTGTAGGGAGCAATGCATTTTAGGCTAGTCACTCACAGTACAGTTGACATGCCCTAGTTTGGTAATCCTGCTGATGTCATTCATTGTGAAATACATCTTTGGAGAAGATGTACTTCAGTAATGTCCATGGCACGTACTATAACTGCGTAGTGCTGTAGTGTAGTAACCTAGTTAGGTAGAGGTTCTACTCCCAGACATGACAGGGGTGCGTGTGTTTGTAACTCGTATCCCATGTAGTGGAGGGGGTTTTGCTTATTTCATTTATGGTGGCCCTACTTTATATCACAATGTCAACCATACAGGGATGACAGATGTAAATTTGCTGAGAGGCTGGGGTGCAAAGCCATACCCATACATGTGGCATCAAGGCCAGCCAATCACAGTTAGCAACCCCACTGTGCCTTCACATGTGACTCACAATGGACATACCATGCCTGACAACATGCCCTGTATGAACAGATGACACTGACATCAGGGAATGCTGTTAGCATGCTATCAATGTAGGTACAGGGTAAACCTGCTGCCTACTACCAGTTCCTGCCACAGGTGGGCAAGACTGGCATATCTGGTGATAATCTGTGTTCACAACATGGGCCAGACACTCTAGGCACAGTTCCACATGTCACTGTGCATGCATATGAGAGGTGTACACATCCTAGACACTATCCATGTCATGGACTAAGGTACACATACATGGCAAGTGATGCACAGCTGTCTGATGTCTGACACCTCCTCATACTCATTGCCCATATGACCTCTGTATGACCCTTATGGTGCATGTGATACCTGCACATTGATGTGTTGAGGCAATCCCACTAATGATGAGTTGCACTCCTGGCCCTGCAAAGTGAGTCAATGTGTGTGCATCCCTGTGTGAGTGTGCCTGTGTTGACACTGGCACCTGTTCATGCATACAGGCACGTGTATGTCACCTACTGTATATCTACCATATCCCTGTTGCAGATATCACTCACCATCACATATATGTTCTGATTGCTCCACAGCAGGTAACCCATGTGGCGCATCCAATAACTGCATCGAGCTGTGATAGGACTACATAGTTGTCGGGGGGTTGATACCCTGTGTTGATAGGTACGTGACACAAACATTCTTCAGTTTTACAGTCCCACCCCACACTGACATGTATTTGCCTCTGTCTGCCTCCCCCTCTCCCTCTCTGGTGGATGTGGAGACCCACACCTGCTTTGCTTAGGCAGCAGCATGAGTATTTTAAGTGATGCTCATGATCAGCTGATTGCCTCTGCACAAATTGCAGCCCTCCCCTGGCTGATTGCATGTGGAACAGCTGTGGTAACATTCCCATAGGCAATTGCATGTGAACACACTCCAATACCTGGGAACATCATGGTGGTGATGGCCCTTTTCTGTCAATGTGAGCAGGAACTAGATCTGTTGTTTGGCAAACAGCATCTCAGATGGATTGTGGATTTTCCTTTAACAACATACACTGTGGAAAGAGGACAACAAACAGGATGGGTATGTGCCTGACCTGACTACAGACTATAAGTGCTGCTATACTGCATTTGGAGTAATGTTGGTTTAACAGTGTTTGTCTGGATATGCCTGTTGTACATGTCGCAATACCTGCCATGTCAGTTCCATGTATATGAAGACTCCCTATCTGCAGGGTCATGTGCAGACTGGGCAGTGTTGTGCATTTGGTCTCGTGTCAGCCACAGTGCATCAATCTGCGGAATGCAGAAGGTAGTGTGAGGATTGCAGTGTGTAGATGGTGAAGGACGTGACAGTTACTGACTTCATATCCGTTATAGGACATATGTTTCAACAAACCCTATTACAATGGTAAACTTATGAGGTTATCACAGCAACATGTCTATACTGGCCCTGTGTATGTGCTGTCAGCCACACCTGTGTCAACCTTTGTACATGTGTCGTGCATGCAGTGGTGCATATGTGCTGTACACCATATATAGTGTCATCATATCTGATAACAAGCCAGTAATATGTCAGATTGCTACATGTCATGTACAGTAGGGGTTATATTTCATGACATAACCTGGACATTCTGTGGATGTTTGTGCAGTACTGAGGTCTGTGTGGTGATGGTGAATGTTGGCAGTGTGTGTTTTGTAAATATGTACCTTAGCCTGTGTACAGACTGTGGTGGATGTCATTGTTTTAGCTCCCCTTCTATCTGTTGTTACATGCTACCCCACTGTATAGTACTGTTTTGGCATACATGTTTGTAGGGCCATACAAACACATGTCCCATACCACAGACAACCATCAGACCAAACTGTGTAGCAGCTCAGTGTATGTAGGGTCATTCTGTGAGTGGCACATATGAGGATGGTGTAGAACAGATAGTCCATATACTGTAATATTATGCTAGCTTACCATATGTGGCTGTGGCTGTGTTCACATTGGTTGTGGTCATGCACTTTCACACGGGTGTATCTTACCCTGTGCTGTGACATGGCTGTTGAGCCTGATATATATGCAGGTGCATGTGCATTCCCCCATACGAGATGTAGGCCAGTGTTGTGCCAGTCTGGCTGTAGCCTGCACAGTGCATTGTTACATGCCTAGCAGCTTAGTGTACTTACCCAGTGAGATGTCATGTGTAGATACTTGCCAGATGTACCACTGCCGGGCCTCCCTTACATGTCATGTATGTCACACAGAGCAGTAGGATGCTGTACAGATGTATGTCAATATCTAGTGGGTAGTATGTGTCCATGGCACTCCTGTACCAGCAGTCATTATGTGTCAGACCAGACAGGAGTGTGTGAATCCAAAACCTATGGTGGCATATGTATACCAGTCGTTATATGTTATACCCATCTACATGTCTGTCTACATCCATATTGTCAGGCCTGGTATACATGTGCACTAAGGGATTATGTGTATACCTCTGGACTGTACATTGTGTGTCCAAAGTTCCACATATATTGGCCAATATCTCTGCTGCACTCCACAGGGGCATTACATGATAGTGGTGGTACTTTACAATGATTTCCTTAGGATGTCTGTCCGTAGCCAATGGCACACATGTCATAAGCAGATGTGACCTTCCACACACACCATGTCTGTGAAGACAATCCCAATGACAGTAGCAATAGTCTAGTAATATACCTGCTATACATACCTGACATTCCCTGGCACTACGACTTTGGGACTACAGGGGCTGGGGTAGGGCTACACTCCATGTCCAGGACATATGGTGGAAATATATGTACATATACTTATCCAGATAGATATATGTATATGATTACACGTGTAGTACTTCCAATTACCGCCGCCATGGCAGCCACCCACTATGAATCCCTACATCATGTGGGTGTAGTCCCTTTATATTTCCTATGTGATGGACATCCTTCCTGTGTGTGGCCATCAGTGTTAAAGACAGTATGTAGCAATACCACTTACAGGAGAACCTGCACACTCAGAGCAGCCACATATTTGAAGGAGCACCAACCAAATAAAAATCTGGACGCCAACACTGAAGAATCACTGCTCGTCCTGGTGATGAAATATGTTAGTTTATTGTAACTCCACACGATACAAAAGACAGGGTTTAGCGCTTTCAACTGTTGTACACAGTCTTCATCAGAACAACATACTGCTAGTATTCTACTGCTTAAATACTCTACTTTTTTGAACTTAATTGAATGATTGCTCTAGTTGCCGCCAAAAACTTTAAAGACATACTAGTCACAATAGTTGATCAAGGATATCTACAATTTACCCTTTACTATGTATAGGTAACACATACATTGACTACTAATACAAAATAACATAGGTTGTAAATTACCTACTCTAATACATCCTGCCGTTTATCATAGATCTCATAATATACATACTATTTAATAAAATAATCCCCTACTATATTTAATATATAAGTCCATCTAAAACTATCAAACTATTGCATATATATATATATATATATATATATTGAATACTAAAATACTATTGTAAAAATCATAAAATAAAAGTTGATATTAAAATATCATATACAGTTACTAAACATAAAAGCAAAATGTTTCACTACCACCTTATACATATCCACAACATGCATATCTTCAGAATTGTTTAGTTGCATGTGATCAAATATACTAATAACAGAGTCACATCATCTTGTCTAAAACCCATTATGTAAATGTGCATAACTACATCTACGCATCCCTTAATACGTAGTGATTGTTTATTGTACACAAAATACAAGATACCTGATGCAAGATACATAATGTCAGGTGCTGTAGATGTATCAAACCTATACCTTTTCAAACTCACTTATAATAAGGCTAAAAATGGTTTTATACTGACAAAATCATTAAGACCAGGTTTGCGGGTGGAATCTGTCAGGATCTGCCATCTACTTTCTCTTGCTGCCAACTCCATTTTCCAATCCCTCCAAGTGGTGTAATGAAAACCTGATCAATGATAGCAAATGTAAAACCATGTTCTGTCCCTTGCTCCATAATGTGCCTATATAATGCATTCTTACTATCACTTTTCTGTATCCGGTATAGGTGTTCATATACACGCTTCTTCAATTGTCTTTCCATTTTACCGATATAGTGGGCATTGCACTGTGTGCAATTGGCTATATACACTACCCCTTTTGAACAGCAATTCCCAGTTTTACATCTAATAAACGTTCGATTGATATCATCTAACCTGATGGTGTTGGCTGTGTTAATATATTTGCATTGTTTGCACCTTCCACATTTTTTGGTTCCCTTATGTGTATTTACTTCATCCTTTCTATGGCTAGCCCTCTCCAACAGTCGTTTAATATTGGGTGCCGTTTTGTATACACATTTAGGTAATTTATCCCATCTTTTTTCTTTGTCCATGGAGACTAATATTGCCCAATGTTTCTCTAAAATTTCTTTGACCAAATGTGTGTAAGGTGTATATGTAAGCACACTCTTCCCTGGAGTTCGTTTGGTCCTTCTGTTTTGTCATTCATTCTATAACATCCTAATAATGGTGGATATCTTTGTCCCCATTGACCTTCTACATATTTGATAACTTCATTAACCATTTTCTTTGGATAGGCACGATCTAAAAATAATTCTCTAATATAGTTAAGTTCTGCCACCATTATGGTCCTTGTGGAGGACATCCTGGCTGCCGAATACATTGTTCTTTCACTATATTTCTGAACACATGTGGAGGGTGGCTACTACTGAAATGTATGTAGTCATTCGAGAATGTGGGCTTACGGTATAACTTGGAAATAAAACCCACATCATCATGACTAATTAATACATCCAAAATGCTATTTCAGTGTTACTGTAACTATGTGTGAATTTTAAAAGCTAGTAGTATTGTTTATGTATATCATAAATTCCTCAATTTTTCCACTGGACCATTCCACAAGATAAAAATATCATCCAGGTACCTTGCATAGTAAGAGATGTTAGAAAAAATGTGCTGTTAAATACATGTTCTAACTCCCATTCGAGCATGACCAAATTTGCAAAATGGGAGCACACGCTGCTCCCATGGCCACACCCTTAATCTGTTTAAAAATTCACCCTGGAATGCTATATAGTTATGGTCCAGTACAAGCCCCATCATATCACAAATTAAAGAAATCTTATTCCATGTGAGGCCTGAGTGTTTCCTTAAGCTGTTAGCAAAAAATTCCAGGCCCTCATCTTTAGGTATGCTGGAAAATAAATCCTGGACGTCTATGGTAAGATAAATTGTATCTGAATGCCATTTGTCTCTGGTTAAATCACCCAAAAATCTCCAGGAGTCTTTCATGATATGAGGGATGGATTTATAAACATCTTTGAGCCATCCGTCTATGAGTTTCCCTATGTTAAAGGTTTTAGAACGAGAGCCTGAAACTATGGGGCGAAATGGGGGATTCTTCAAACACTTATGTATTTTGGTATACCCACCATCTTGGCCAGAACTGGATAATCGACCTTAAGAAATGAATAGGTATCATTACATATCCTGTTATCAATCAAATATTCTTCTATAACCAAATCTATTCTTTTATACCCAATGTTGATTTGGTTAATAGAGATGTTCTCATAATTTCCTGATTCGTAAAAATACTGTGTAAAGCCTCATTATATTCTCTAGTGTAGTATATTACTGCTCCACCCCTTGTCGGGCTTCATGATTCTAATGTCATTCATACCCATCAGTGCAGATAATGCTTCTCTCCAATGCTGGGAGATTATCTGTAAGGTTATTTTTGTTCTCTTTACATTTTATACATCCAGTATATATCATTGCATACCAGTTTCTCATAATTCAACACTTGCTGGTTATTATCAGGAATGAAGGTACTTTTCTTCCTAAGGTCAGTTCCTGCTATACCTATCGGTCCCTTCTCATTATTTCTGTTATTGTCAAAATGTGCTGCCAAATTTAGTCTTCTGCAAAACATTTTGATCTCCTTGATATTGTCCACTAATTGCAGCCCGGTAGCTGGTATATACTTCATACCCTTACCCAAAAGTGACCCCATTTCATGGTTAACCTTCACCTCAGTATAGTTATACACCTTAAATCCTTCAAAAACAATGATCTTAGGATATATGTTGACTACATTGTTTTCCGTAGGGGCTATCTCTATATTGGTATGACTGCTAATTGCTGTCTTAATACAATTGTGTGTTTGTCCCTCTACTTCTTTGTCTTTCGTATGTGTAACTGGTCAACCTTATCACTGTTTCCACATTCAATCCTACCAGTCGGTATGATAAACTTTCCATTTTCATAAGTATCATTTATCGCTGCCTGTTGATGTTCCGTGCTGGAAAAAATCTTCCCCCCTGAAAATTTTCAGTATAAAACCATTTTTAGCCTTATTATAAGTGAGTTTGAAAAGGTATAGGTTTGATACATCTACAGCACCTGACATTATGTATCTTGCATCAGGTATCTTGTATTTTGTGTACAATAAACAATCACTACGTATTAAGGGATGCGTAGATGTAGTTATGCACATTTACATAATGGGTTTTAGACAAGATGATGTGACTCTGTTATTAGTATATTTGATCACATGCAACTAAACAATTCTGAAGATATGCATGTTGTGGATATGTATAAGGTGGTAGTGAAACATTTTGCTTTTATGTTTAGTAACTGCATATGATATTTTAATATCAACTTTTATTTTATGATTTTTACAATAGTATTTTAGTATTCAATATATATATATATATATATATATATGCAATAGTTTGATAGTTTTAGATGGACTTATATATTAAATATAGTAGGGGGATTATTTTATTAAATAGTATGTACATTATGAGATCTATGATAAACGGCAGGATGTATTAGAGTAGGTAATTTACAACCTATGTTATTTTGTATTAGTAGTCAATGTATGTGTTACCTATACATAGTAAAGGGTAAATTGTAGATATCCTTGATTAACTATTGTGACTAGTATGTCTTTAAAGTTTTTGGCGGCAACTAGAGCAATCATTCAATTAAGTTCAAAAAAGTAGAGTATTTAAGCAGTAGAATACTAGCAGTATGTTGTTCTGATGAAGACTGTGTACAACAGTTGAAAGCGCTAAACCCTGTCTTTTGTATCGTGTGGAGTTACAATAAACTAACATATTTCATCACCAGGACGAGCAGTGATTCTTCAGTGTCGGCGTCCAGATTTTTATTTGGTTGGTGTTCGTTCATTATTTATTGAGTTGATTCAAGGATGGCTGACCAAGAGGAATCCCCAGCTGCTTCATTGTCTAAAGATGAAATAGCTCTTTAAGAGCTGATCTTACGTCCCTACAAGGAGGTGCACAGATTGCTGGATTTGGTTACCGGGTTGGTAACCGCAAATGCTACCAAAGGAAAGTTTTCAAAAGGGTCGAGGGACCTATTACGGAAGACGCAGAGGCACGACGCCAAAGGAAGCGATGATGTTGGATAATCGCAATGAATGTCGCCCTGATGACTCGACAACATCTCCAGGACATCTAGAAAGTAACGCACTACAAACACCAGATCGCGGTTTTCCAAAGGGACTTAGAGATATGGATGTTGATTCTAGGACATATGGTAATGCAGATTCTGTTATTGATTTACCGGACAAACGTAAGGAAATGGGTTCGATGGAATTGATATCATCAGTCATGGAGATGCAGAAATATGCAGTGGATACCCTGGTAACATCTTAGACCAGGACTTTACATTTGACTTTAGTTTCAGCAGGGCTCGGCAAGAGACAATGGGTAATGGAGCCCGTCCGAAGGAATATACTACAGTGAAAACCTATGGCAAAGGAAAGTCCAAGGCCGTTGTGGCCCCAAAAGGTACTGTTACACAGACTTTTATACATGATTTTTCCAGCCCACGTAGACCAAAAGTTTTATGCAACACAATGGACATGTTTCAGATTGTAATATTAATAATAATAAATGTGATATTAGGGGCTGCATGGAAGATGAGATGATGGTGCAGTTTCTAGAGGATAGTTTTGTTTTTTGTGATGCGGATACAGGATTTGTAAACAACAAATGTAATAAGATAAATATGATGCATTCTTCAGTAAAGGAATTGATATTTGATTTTGGTAAGAAATTGGTATCATATAAAAACACTAAATTAGACTGCAGTTATTTATCCAAGTGTCTCAAACTAAAGATAGTACCTAAGGGCATGACATTTTCAAACTGCCACTAGGTATTAAATATGGAAGTGACATCATGAAGGATTTTAATGAATTATTCGATAGTTTTGGGTTTGCATATATTAAAACAGTTATTAAGCATTTGGATGAAAAACTTATTAAGTTGGCTAATGAATTAGAGAGTATTAATAATATGATTACTAGTCACAAAGAATATGACATATGGAAGGAATTATACATGAAACAGTATGTAATAGCTGATAAGAAAATTCAGACTATTATGGAGAGAAAGAATAGAAAGATTACACGTGACTTGGAATTATATAACAGTAACAGGGCATATGTTTGGCCAGCATATAGGGACCCCAACAATGATGTTAGTAATTTTCATCCCAGGAGAAAATCCACTAGAACGAATATAAGGGAAGAAAATTTTCAGGGGGGAAGATTTTTTCCAGCATGGAACATCAACAGGCAGCGATAAATGATACTTATGAAAATGGAAAGTTTATCATACCGACTGGTAGGATTGAATATGGAAACAGTGATAAGGTTGACCAGTTACACCGCACGAAAGACAAAGAAGTAGAGGGACAAACACACAATTGTATTAAGACAGCAATTAGCAGTCATACCAATATAGAGATAGCCCCTACGGAAAACAATGTAGTCAACATATATCCTAAGATCATTGTTTTTGAAGGATTTAAGGTGTATAACTATACTGAGGTGAAGGTTAACCATGAAATGGGGTCACTTTTGAGTAAGGGTATGAAGTATATACCAGCTACTGGTTGCAATTAGTGGACAATATCAAGGAGATCAAAATGTTTTGCAGAAGACTAAATTTGGCAGCACATTTTGACAATAACAGAAATAATGAGAAGGGACCGATAGGTATAGCAGGAACTGACCTTAGGAAGAAAAGTACCTTCATTCCTGATAATAACCAGCAAGTGTTGAATTATGAAAAACTGGTATGCAATGATATATACTGGATGTATAAAAATGTAAAGAGAACAAAAAATAACCTTACAGATAATCTCCCAGCATTGGAGAGAAGCATTATCTGCACTGATGGGTATGAATGACATTAGAATCATGAAGCCGACAAGGGCGTGGAGCAGTAATATACTACACTAGAGAATATAATGAGGCTTTACACAGTATTTTTACGAATCAGGAAATTATGAGAACATCTCTATTAACCAAATCAACATTGGGTATAAAAGAATAGATTTGGTTATAGAAGAATATTTGATTGATAACAGGATATGTAATGATACCTATTCATTTCTTAAGGTCGATTATCCAGTTCTGGCCAAGATGGTGGGTATACCAAAAATACATAAGTGTTTGAAGAATCCCCCATTTCACCCCATAGTTTCAGGCTCTCGTTCTAAAACCTTTAACATAGGGAAACTCATAGACGGATGGCTCAGAAATGTTTATAAATCCATCCCTCATATCATGAAAGACTCCTGGAGATTTTTGGGTGATTTAACCAGAGACAAATGGCATTCAGATACAATTTATCTTACCATAGACGTCCAGGATTTATTTTCCAGCATACCTAAAGATGAGGGCCTGAATTTTTTGCTAACAGCTTAAGGAAACACTCAGGCCTCACATGGAATAAGATTTCTTTAATTTGTGATATGATGGGGCTTGTACTGGACCATAACTATATAGCATTCCAGGGTGAATTTTTTAAACAGATTAAGGGTGTGGCCATGGGAGCAGCGTGTGCTCCCATTTTTGCAAATTTGGTCATGCTCGAATGGGAGTTAGAACATATATTTAACAGCACATTTTTTTCTAACATCTCTTACTATGCAAGGTACCTGGATGATATTTTTATCTTGTGGAATGGTCCAGTGGAAAAAATTGAGGAATTTATGATATACATAAACAATACTACTAGCTTTTTAAAATTCACACATAGTTACAGTAACACTGAAATAGCATTTTTGGATGTATTAATTAGTCATGATGATGTGGGTTTTATTTCCAAGTTATACTGTAAGCCCACATTCTCGAATGACTACATACATTTCAGTAGTAGCCACCCTCCACATGTGTTCAGAAATATAGTGAAAGGACAATGTATTCGGGCAGTCAGGATGTCCTCCACAAGGACCATAATGGTGGCAGAACTTAACTATATTAGAGAATTATTTTTAGATCGTGCCTATCCAAAGAAAATGGTTAATGAAGTTATCAAATATGTAGAAGGTCAATGGGGACAAAGATATCCACCATTATTAGGATGTTATAGAATGAATGACAAAACAGAAGGACCAAACGAACTCCAGGGAAGAGTGTGCGTACTTACATATACACCTTACACACATTTGGTCAAAGAAATTTTAGAGAAACATTGGGCAATATTAGTCTCCATGGACAAAGAAAAAAGATGGGATAAATTACCTAAATGTGTATACAAAACGGCACCCAATATTAAACGACTGTTGGAGAGGGCTAGCCATAGAAAGGATGAAGTAGATACACATAAGGGAACCAAAAAATGTGGAAAGTGCAAACAATGCAAATATATTAACACAGCCAACACCATCAGGTTAGATGATATCAATCGAACGTTTATTAGATGTAAAACCGGGAATTGCTGTTCAAAAGGGGTAGTGTATATAGCCAATTGCACACAGTGCAATGCCCACTATATCGGTAAAACGGAAAGACAATTGAAGAAGCGTGTATATGAACACCTATACCGGATACAGAAAAGTGATAGTAAGAATGCATTATATAGGCACATTATGGAGCAAGGGACAGAACATGGTTTTACATTTGCTATCATTGATCAGGTTTTCATTACACCACTTGGAGGAATTGGAAAATGGAGTTGGCAGCAAGAGAAAGTAGATGGCAGATCCTGACAGATTCCACCGCAAACCTGGTCTTAATGATTTTGTCAGTATAAAACCATTTTTAGCCTTATTATAAGTGAGTTTGAAAAGGTATAGGTTTGATACATCTACAGCACCTGACATTATGTATCTTGCATCAGGTATCTTGTATTTTGTGTACAATAAACAATCACTACGTATTAAGGGATGCGTAGATGTAGTTATGCACATTTACATAATGGGTTTTAGACAAGATGATGTGACTCTGTTATTAGTATATTTGATCACATGCAACTAAACAATTCTGAAGATATGCATGTTGTGGATATGTATAAGGTGGTAGTGAAACATTTTGCTTTTATGTTTAGTAACTGTATATGATATTTTAATATCAACTTTTATTTTATGATTTTTACAATAGTATTTTAGTATTCAATATATATATATATATATGCAATAGTTTGATAGTTTTAGATGGACTTATATATTAAATATAGTAGGGGGATTATTTTATTAAATAGTATGTACATTATGAGATCTATGATAAACGGCAGGATGTATTAGAGTAGGTAATTTACAACCTATGTTATTTTGTATTAGTAGTCAATGTATGTGTTACCTATACATAGTAAAGGGTAAATTGTAGATATCCTTGATTAACTATTGTGACTAGTATGTCTTTAAAGTTTTTGGCAGCAACTAGAGCAATCATTCAATTAAGTTCAAAAAAGTAGAGTATTTAAGCAGTAGAATACTAGCAGTATGTTGTTCTGATGAAGACTGTGTACAGCAGTTGAAAGCGCTAAACCCTGTCTTTTGTATCGTGTGGAGTTACAATAAACTAACATATTTCATCACCAGGACGAGCAGTGATTCTTCAGTGTCGGCGTCCAGATTTTTATTTGGTTGGTGTTCGTTCATTATTTATTGAGTTGACATATTTGAAGGAGGATTTCCAAAGGGGATGACTATGCACTTTTTGGCATTTAGCTTGAGGCCATGATTTTGACACCAGGTATTCGTCTCAGTGAGACCCTTTTGGAGGATGTCTGTGTCAGCTGGAGAGTCAATTATAGCCCCTAGTTTGCAGTTGTCTGTGAAATTGGTCAGCCATAGTCCTTCTGTGCTTGCCTGTACCTCTGAGAAGTATATGCCGAACAGGAGGGGTCCTAGGACTGAGCCCTGGGGAACACCACTTGTAACCAGTTTAGAGTCAGACATAGCTCCCGCAACTCTCACCATGTGATTCTGTCTGTGAGCCAGTTGGCAACCCATCTTGTGATGCAGAACTTTATGTTCAGGCTGGTGAGCTTGCCTATAATACCAGAATGGGGAATGGTGTTGAAGGCCTTTGCGAGATCTAGGTAGGTTGTGTGTACCACCTTTCCCTCATCTATAGCCTCGGTAACTGTCTCAAAGAAGTCCACCAGGCATAGGTGGCATGATCTGCCCTTAACAAAGCTGAACTGGGTAGCGTCCAGTGTTTGGAGGTTCCCAATGTCTCTGTAAATGCATTCCATGATGATGCGCTCCATTGCAGACCAAGCTACTCAGGCTTATAGGGTGATAGTTCCTGGGTTCTGTTGTGGCTCCACCTTTGTGGAGTGGAATAACCATTGCTGTGTGCCACTCTATGGGTATGTAGCCTGTGGAGAGGCCGAGTTTGAACAGTGTGTTTAGGTGAGGGGTTAGTTCATCTTTGAGATCATGTAGGACGCAGTCTGGGACACCGTCTGTTCCCATTGATGCTGTGTTTTTAGCTTTGGAGAGAGCTGTTTTAACCTGAGAGTCTGTGATTTCAGGGACTCTATATTCTTTTTGTATGGTTATGGGCCCTTTTGGGGTGAGGGGGGGGTGAAGTTTGTGCTGAATCTGTCTGCCAGGATGTTGGTAATATCGGTTTGTTCAGTGTATTTTGTGCCATTCTGCACTAACTCTGAGCAGATCTGAGCATTGCCACTTAGATTCTTGACATAGCTAAAGTATGCCTCATGGTTATCTTTGGAGTCCTTGCCAATTTTTCTTTCGAAGCTCACCTTGGATGATTTTATGAGGGATCATAGTTTCTTGCAGATACTGATCAGGGATGTCTTTCCTTCTTAAGATTTTACTCTTTTCTGTACTAATTTCCTCATTCTATTGTATAGCTTGCTTATGGCAGGAGTCCACCAAACTGGTTTCCTTTTCTTGGAGGAGTGAGTCTGGGTTTTGCTTGGGATGGCACGATCCATGCATTCTTGTATGTGCCCATAGAATGCATTAGTAAAGGATTTTGCAGCTTGGACAACATTATCCTTCAGCATGGGGGCTTTGAAACTTTCCACCTCAGTCTTAAGTAACGTAAAGTTTGCTTTTGAAAATTTTTTCATGGTGCCTTGTTATGTACCAGTTACAACCCATGTGATCATAAAACAACTTTACCACCTACTGAGTTTGTACAAAGTGTAGATAGAGGCTGCTGAACTACACACCTGCAGTACATACTGTTGATTGTTTGGTATCGTGTGGCCCAGTCTGTCTTCACTAATGTACATTTTGAAGGGTGTGGCCTAGACAGCAACAGCTGCAAATCTTTCCAGACTACTGTATTAGTGTAACTGTTTCACAGTTGCAGTTCTCTGTTTAAATGGTTGTCAGTGTCTGAACAGCTATATGACATGGCATATAGAACTGTAATAGTACAAAGGTTTCCCATTTCTGCAAACCTGTTTGTGGCATCTTTCCTATGACCTTTCAACGATTGACATTTGTATGGGTGGCCCATACAGTGTCCCGTTGTTCAGGTGTTAACTGTAGGCATAGTGGCTGTTCCATATTGTGTGCACCTTCTATATATGTATCATACTGCACATATATCTGTGTGTGTATGTGTAGTCACATGTATGTATCTATATATATATATATATATATATATATATATATATATATGTGTGTGTGTGTGTGTGTGTATGTATGTATATCTGTATCTGCATATCTGTGTCTGTGTATCTGTATCCTGGGGATGTTGGTGACTTCCACATATTACATGTCCTATGGGAGGCAGACTGTACTTGGTAGTGTATTGCAGAGTGCATGTGTTTGGCTGTGATGTGAGGGAGGATGCCTATTTGTATGGGACGTATAGTGTGTGGGGCCTCTCAACCCCATTTATGGTGCATGTGGATATATGTGTATTTGTTAATCTGCCATTGCTATCTACAGATGTATGGCCATATATACCTATATATCTATATACATATATATATATATATATATATATATATATATGTATATATATGTATCTATATATATATATATATATATATATATATATATATATACACACATATATATGTGCTAACATATATATATATATATATATATATATATATATATATATATATATATACATACATATATATATATATATATATATATATATATATGGGTACATTTCAATCGACCGACAAGTCGGAAGACCGACATTCACTCCACCGACACATTAAAACATCGACAGCGCAAACACGGACATTTCACAGGTAAGACTTTTAAATTCGCTAATCATGCCTACCACACATGCATAACACTGCCACACTTCCTAAACCATGGTAGGCATGATTAGTGAATTTAAAAGTCTTACCTGTGAAATGTCCGTGTTTGCGCTGTCGATGTTTTAATGTGTCGGTGGAGTGAATGTCGGTCTTCCGACTTGTCGGTCGATTGAAATGTACCCATATATATATATATATATATATATATATATATATATATATATTTATAAAACCATGTCGATATATACCTACATAGATATATATCTGCATACACATATGTAACGTGCTGTGTATATGTAGACATATAGGTGTAGACACATATATGTGTCGATTTAGACATATGCATGTATATATGTGCAAATATATTGATATATATGTATATAGTGTTAGGACTATATCTATATATCTATATATATACACGCACAGACATCTAGATGTTGGTACACATTCTCTGTACTGTTGCATGACAGGACTGGATGGTATGTTTCTGAAAACATTGAATGTTTCTGTATCTGTCATAGCTTAGTGGTAAGTCACTTTCTTTATGGAGTGCAGGGTCCTGGGTTCACGCCTTACAGAGGTAATTTATTTTGTTTCTGGGCAGAACATGGGCCATTGGATACAGAACAATTAAGGCACTTTAAAGCAGTTGTACATGGGTTTGCGCGGAGCTGAGCACTGCTAACCTCCGGTTGCAGTTTCTCGTACTCTGATAGCTTTTAAATTGCTTAACCTGTGTAGGCATATCTTACCCCGTGCAAACAAGCTTAAACCTGCTTACTGCTGCTTAAAAGTGCCTACTCCCGCTTACCCCTGTGCTAATTGCTTTGAAAAAAAAGAAAAAAGGGTTGATAGGAAAGTGGTAAAAAAGGGGGACAAAGAGGGTATGACAGTAGGGGAAATAGCTAGGCATGTGCAGGAAGGGTGTAGGAAAGGTCCATAGCTGCCCATTTTGTCTACAGCAACAGCTGTGCATATTCACTGAGTTTGGAGGTAGATTTGGAGCCTCAAACCCCTGGGAGAGGGGTGAGGACAACAAAAATTAATTGTGATGCCAATTAGACCAGATTACATGTGCCCAGTGGACACATGTGCGAAATGGACAGCAATGTATGGGGCGTGATTTTTATGTGGGAAAAGATTGCCCTTTCTTTTTTCAAGTGAGAGTGGGATGTTGGGGAGGGGTAGTAAGTATAATTGGGGAGGTAGGTTGGGTAGGTTAACAGACAAGACAAACAAGATGCATACAGGGGCAGTATATGAAACATGTAGGGGATAAACACCTTGGATGAGGAGGGGTGTTTGGAAGTCACAAGCCCATGAGCCCCAAATGGGAACAGTGGGACTGAGGTACCCACCCCTGGGCAATCACCACTGCACCTTCACGGCCCCAAAGGTGGCTGTGCTGGGGACTGTGTAGGGGAGGGGCAGGCTCACCCTCTAATTGTGCCACTCGGCCCTCAAGCTGGTGTAGCCGGTCTCGAAACTCCAGATCGAGCTCCCTATGCACCACGGCCCGGATATGTTGACGGGTGACAGGTTCCCCTCCGTGCCTGCTCCTGGGTGGGTGAGCCCCATCCCCTGCAGCTGTTCCATCCGAAGATGGTGCAGGGCCCACGGAGGAGGAGGTCCCAGGCTGGGCCCCAGAGGTGCTGGTGCTTTGTCCCATGGCCAGCTGAGGTGGGACAGGTGGGTCTGCTGGAACTGGCCTTCCCATACGAGCTATGTTGTAGCAGGTTTATGACAGATATGGGTTAGTAACAGTCAACAGCATTCAGGATTAGTTATAACAGCATGCATAGGTATTCCCATTAATCCAAAACACCAGATTTAACACAGTTGCAGAAAAAGCAGAACACATGCATATATGGAACAACAGTGGCCATTACAAGAGCATGCACGTTTCATTGATGGCAACAGGCCACCAATATGGGTGTATTTTAATATGGCACATGCATAGAAACAAATGTGAATATTTATAAACCATTAGGACATATGCCCTAACAAATGTTTGGAGTGTACACATACCAGTTGAGGAGTGTCATTGGGTTATTTTGCACATATGGTAGGGGTGAGAGTTCAATTATCAACTAATACATACTTGTAGTTTACACAACATTCTTAGTCACTGCAGTGATCTTTCCCTTACATGTATTATTACACTACCCAATGGCCTTATATTGTACACTGGTATGTTTATAGATTATTATATATGTGACCTGTGTCTTACATACAGGCATGACAAGATGCAAGTGTTAATACAATATATGTTGAGTATTGCTGTCATACACCTTGGGTGAGGTGCTAGAATGACAGGTTTGTTTTCATATAGATTCTATGACTATGTACATCTTTGACTATCAGTTATATGTCATTAACAGCTGCCTACATTTCTGGGATCATCACTCTGCTTTTTCAGGGGAACAGGGTACCAGGCTGGTGATATGGGCCATTTATCTGGACATGCTGGACATACTGGAACAGTTGTGGGGTATGAATATGCATACAGCTTTCTATCTGCACATTCTAGCAAGTTCTGTATGGTTGTTGGGTGTAATTATGCATACGGCTTTCTATCTGAACATTGTAACAAAATCTGTACAGTTGTGGGGTATGATTATGCATACAACTTACTAGCACTCCCGGGATTCAAACCCCTGCTGTGTGTGACAACAAAATTATAGTTAACATCACAGTACACTGTGCCATCAGGGAAATGATATGAAGCTTTTTACTGTTTTCTAAGTCTCCCTCACTTGTACAATATGACAGACCTCTTGGCACTTCCAACATTGTTATACAGAACTTCATACACATTTTATCTGCATACCACAGCATGGGTAACACTGCTTATTACAACAGTACTATTTATAGTATGCAACAGTTCAACTATATATGAAAGAGGAGTAAACAGAAGCACTCCAAGGGATATGCCTTTATTCACAGAATATTACACATTTATTCCTACTGGTACGACACTTTCTAAGGATCTTATATTTATTTGTTATGACAGTACATGCAGAGAAATATTAACCTGCCTCACGACGCAGCCTTTGCAACATAGCATCATGGTCCTGCTGGTTCGCAGCCCGCTCATCTGCAGCTGTCAGAGGAATACAGTGATATTTAGCCATACCTATCGTATACAAAAGCTAGGCAATCCTTAACTACTTAGTGGGATGAGTACTTACTCAGTACTGGGGCATTAGCTATCTGCCGAGACTCCTGGATCCACAGTTCCAGTACATCCCCATCCACTGCTTCAAGTCAGCATGGTGGTGCCTGACCTGCTCACCAGTCCAAGAGATACCTGTGGCACTGGTGAGGTCATGGGCGAGACTGTCCCAGGCTTCCATTTTATACTGCAAGCCCTGGTACTGAACCTGCAGTAGTCTCTCCTCATGGTGTTTTACCAGGAGCCATACCATGAGTTTTGACTCCTGGATGCCCCAGCGCTGTGCTCTAAAACTAGTGGCTTCACCCACACCAGCCAATCTACCTGCAGCAGGAAGCTACAACTAGTTATGGAACTTATTCCCGCCTTTGTGATTTAAATACGGCCAATTACCCACACTTTTCTGTGATTGGCCGGGTTTGAAGAGGCTAAGCTATGGGCATACCTGCTTACCTAAGTTTGGCAGTGCTTAAAGGGGTATACCGGTAGGCAGATTGGATTGGCTGCCCTACACATTGCTTACTCTTACTAAGTTGAGCTGTGCTGCGGTTAGCATTGCTCAATAGTTAATTTGCACTATATTTGCCTTTTGGCAGTGATTTATTCTTCATTACAGGTTATATATGTGTCAGGTATCCATGATTCATGTGTACATACACAGTATAGGGACCTGGGGACTTCTACACTTTATTACAATAACACCTCACATCTATGCTTACTGCAGTCCTCCAGTTCACATATTTATGTTATGTAGCAAGTTTTACCACTTCACACTACATAGATTCAGTTCACATATTTGGTTTGATTTTCCTGTGGTGGGATTAGTTTGCTGATACCTCATTCAGCTGTATTGCTATGATGGGTTAGTGGTTGACTACTGTGACTGTAGTGTACAGAGTCCTGAGTTCGAGCCTTGCAGAGGGAGTTTATTTTGTTGCTGGGCAGAATATGGGCTGCTGGGTACAGGGTGATTAAGGCACTTTAAAGCAGTTGTACGTGAGTTTGCGTGGGTTTGCATGATGGTAAGCACTGCTAACCTCCGGTTACAGTTTCTTAAACCAGTTAGCTTCTACTTTGCTTAATCATTGCAGGCAATGCTTACCATCGTCCACACAGGCATACTCCCGCTTGCTTCCACATACCCTCCTGCTACATCATGTACATGTTGGTATTATACATGCTTAAGTTATGTGTACATGTCAGGTATGACTGATCACGAAGGTTAGTGTAAGGTTAAGTGGAATTCCAGTTTAGCATTTCTGGTTAGGCTACACTCAGGTATTCGGGTTAGGTTTAGTTATGCCATACCTGTGTTGTAGAGTAGATGTGAATATGGAGGTGTAAGCAGGTAGGTGGAGGGGGGGATATTTTAACTGTATAGTCGGCCATACAACTGATTGGTGGGGGAGCGGTAGTGCAGGTTTTCAGGGTGTTGGGATATGTATGCGAGGCAGGACAGGAGGTGTCAGTGTCAGTAGTTGGTGTAGGAGTCTGAAGTGTTGGATGGTGGCGGACTTCACCAGGTGGTGATCCAAGTGTGCTTGGGTTTTCCCTTCATGTGTTTTTACATGTGTAGTCAGTGACAGCTGCGGTAATACACCTGGGTTGGGGGTTCCAGATTCTGCCAATATAGTTGTGTGGAGGGTGTCACCTATTTGTGACTGTGGAAATTACTACGAATGCAACAGGTGTCGATAGGTAAGTGGTGTTATTGGGTCATATAGAGAGGCTGATAGTAGGGGACATGTCCAGGGATGTGCAGGACGGCTGATGGGAAGGTCCACAGCTGGCCATTTCTTCTACAGTGACAACTGTGTATATACCCTGCATTTGTGAGTAGGTCTGGACAATCACACCTCTGTGTGGGGATGAGGACAGCAACATAGCTCTCAACTGATCAGAGACAAATCTCAACAGACTCAGGGACAACTCCACAAATAATCAGGGACAATCAGGGACATTTTCTAAATATTTGTACTATTAACCTGAAACATTAGCAGAATAAGAGAATGTGGATTAATATAGGTTTTCTGGCGTGAAAAGTCTATAACTCTGAATTACTATCATTATTTATTAAGGGTAATTCACCACCTTTTCTTCAGCACTCACCAGTTTTTAGAGGGATTAAGAGGGACAGACCTAAAATCGGAGTCTATATCAGGGACGTCCCTGAAAATCAGGGACAGGTGAGAGGTTTGGACAGCAATAATACCTTGTGATGCCAATTAGTTCGGCTTACATGCCTACAGTGGGGTGTTGCAACCAAGTGTTCTTTGGTGTCATTTAGTGGGTTTGCAACAACACATCTGGTTATACCGTCCTTTGCCATGTAAACTAGACTTTGCTGCAGTGGGACTTGTACCAGGTGTGAGCTCGTTAGGCGTCAGCTCTGCCCAATGCACACTATTGCTTACATCCCTGGGGTGATCCACATAAAACCACTCCAGCCAACACCTACACAGTTAGGCACATAATTTCATATCCATAGTTCCCAAACCGCACATCCTCTTCGGCACTCTTCCTTACTCTGGGTGCAGGTCAGGTCTGGCCACACCAGTACACACTGCTCACTCCCCACTTCTTGGGACCCATCACATATGTTATCTTGCCCCATGGATCATCAGGCTTCCCCAACCTTGTAGACCGAGAACATGCATGCCCTGCCATTGGACATCTGCATAATGGCTGGAAATCTGAAAATCTTAGAATTTTTGGGGTGTCCCACAAGGGACATTCTTGTCTTTATTTCAAGATTAGACTTGGCGGGTCTCTCCCACTGGTAGTATCCTGCCTGTAGTCTGGGAAGCAGTGGTGTGTTTACTTTTATTGTGTGTTTGTATGTTTCACCTGTCTAGCTGGGGGGGGGGGGTTGACGCTACGTGTTACACGCTTGTTGATTGGACCCCTTACCCCCATTGGCATGGCCTGTGAACATATGTAATTCTTAACTGCTGTATCATATCCTAGCCATATATATGTGTATATTTACACACACACACACACACACACACATATATATATATATATATATATATATATATATATATATATATATATATATATATATATATATATATATATATATATATATATATATATATATATATATATATATATATATATAGTATCTGTATATGTATACATATATATATATGTAAAACGACATATGGATGTATGGGTGTCTGCATAAGTATATATCTATATGTGGGTATTTATATATATTCTGTCTATGTATGTATACATTTGTACTATGGAGGGGGTGAGGTATATCTCCATGTAGTTATGGGTATATATATATATATATATATATATATATATATATATATATATATATATATATATATATATATATATATATATATATATATACACACACACATTCCTTTACATATTAACATCTACATCTGGTTATTCTGTTCTTCACCTTGTAAAATAGATTGTGCTGCAGTAGGACTCATAGCGGGAGTGGCTGCTCGTTGAGTGGCGGCTCTGCCCAATGAACACTATTGCTTACATCCCTGGGCTGTCCAAATAGACCCACGCCAGCAAACACATGCACGCCTAGACACATAATTACATACCCATAGTTCCCCCACCCGTACCTCCTCTACAGCATTCATCCTTACTCTGGGTGCAGGTCAAGTCTAAACACACCACTACACACTGCCCACTCTCCAATTCACGGGACCCATCTCACATGTTATCTCGACCCATGGGTCATCAGACTTTCCCAACCTTGTAGTCTGGGTAGGTACACACCCTGCCTTGATAGGTCATCGCACAGGCTTCCTCCTATAACAAGACAATTTTTGGGGTGTCCTGCAAGGGACGCTCCTGTCTGTGTTCCAAGATTAGACTTCTCCAGGTCCATTGTATTGCCCCCCCCCAGTTGTATCCTGCCTGTGGTCTGAGGAGCAGTGGATTGTTTACATTGTCTGTGGGTTTGTTTGTATGTTTCCCCTGTCTGGCTGGGGGGGGGTCATGCTACGTGCTACACGTTTCTTGCTTGGGCCCCTCACCTCCATTGGCATGGCCTGTGAACATATGTCATTCTTAGGTGCTGTATCTTATCATAGTTATATATCTGTGTATATCTACACCCACACACACACACACACACACACATATATATATATATATATATATATATATATATATATATATATATATATATGTCTGCATACATATATATATATATTGCTGTATATATATATATATATATATATATATATATATATATATATGTCTGCATACATATATATATATATATATTGCTGTATATATATATCTAGCGACCTGTGGATGTATGGGTGTGTGCCTATGTATATATGTATATGTGGGTATTTATTTATATGTCTATCTATGTATGTACACATTTGTACTACAGAGAGTGGGAGGTATATATCTATATAGTTATGGGTATTTATACAAACACATATACCTGTAAATATTTAGCTACATATCCAGTAATGTTGACTGGTAGTGCTGGATACTGTGTTTTTCGTATGCATACCAGCCAACGTTGTGTGTCACGTATGCTTTGCAATACCTACAACTGACTCTGTTAGTGTACACAGAGTCACACGTGACACTGGCCGTTGGATACGGTGTGCTTAAGGCACTTTCAAGTGGATGTAAGTGGGTTTGTGCAGAGGTAAGCATTGCTGACTTCTGGTCACAGTGTTTTACATGCAGTTAGCTTATCCTTTGCTTGATCTGTGTCGGCGGTGCTTCAGCCCGCCCAAACACACTTGCACATGCTTACTAGTGCTTACATATGCTTAGTACTTCTTATCTGAGCTTATGCCTGCATACTGCTGACTTACTCATTATGGTACTGACTCTTCACATGTGCATTTCATGCAGTACTCCAGTTCACATTTAAATGTTATTTAGCAGGTTATACAGGAATAAATTGTAAATAAATGTTCGTATATGGATTTCACTTGGAAAATGGTATGCGCTGCAGTGGGACTCGAGCTGGGAATGCCTCCTCATTAGGTGGATGCTCTGACCACTACACTATTGCTGTGCTGCTTCATTTGCTATATATTCCTTGTTATCCTCTTCAGTCTTTTAAGCTGCTTTAACTGCAGCTAAGCGATGGCACACCCGCGCACCTACAGTTAGCTGTACTCAGAGTTTTAGAAGTAAATACAGGGGTTACTTCTTTTTATTTTTATGTCCTGTTACTGTACACATGGGGGACTGTTGGTGGGGATATGCGGACACCTATGAGCGGTCTCGCTCATTTACACTTTTGGCTGTTCTACTTTGCAGGGGCGCATTTATTCTGAGAGCTCTGCTCTCAGACACGCCCCCTGCACTCATCCACGCTACATGTAGGACTAGGAGGTCAGGCAGCGTGCCTTCATTAATATGCTTGGTGTGCTTCTGACCTCCTCCTACACTGCTGCTGCCATGCAGCACTAGACTAGCCCTGCACGGAAGATTAGTGAATCCAGGGGTGAATGAACAAAAATGCAGATTTACATATATTCAGTTTGAGACTACCATTTCTCAAAATATTTCCTTTCTTCGAGGCATGACAATCTCAAAGTTAGTATATATAAATTTGGGTTGCAGGGGATCTTGCCCCCTCAAGAAAATAACTTCAAAGGCGAACAGTGATGTCTAACATTCACTGTATTTTCACACTTTTTTTTTTTTGTAATTCCAGAGGTTTCAGTTTCAACTCTTAGAATTACAGTAGGGAGCATAATTTAGATTTTGTGTAGCCCTGGAGATTTTGAATGGGTTTCTCTAACCAGTTCTGTCATATTTTGTTTTTACCATTATTCCTGACAGTTTAAAGAGCTGAAATGTCTTATGTTTATATTTCATCTCTGGTACTGGGAGAAACATAAGATTAATTACAAAAATCAACAGCAATATGCTTTTTTGTTTTTATAGCTTGGACATCATTTTTTCTTTATGATTGGGACTTGGCTATACCTGTTAAATTCTGTTATTGTTGTATATAATGTTTTGTTGTTTTACATATGAAATTTCTGAACAAGGCATATTTATTTAAAAATAATACCTTCAGACAGATATAGGATTAAGAATGATGATGATAAAACAAATACAGACTTACCCTAGAGAATAATCTATCCCACAAACATGTAAAATGTTAAGAAATTTAGAGTTAGAACAAAGTCATCAAGAAGGCAGCACAAGTTTAGGAATAATATAATAACAGAAGAAAATGCATGCAGAGATATTAAAAGAACATTTAAATTTAGTACTGATATGCCATTCAGAAAAGCTCTGGAAGCCAGCATGTAAAGAAACAAGAGCACTGAACTAGTCCATTGCCATTTTAGTGGTTACTGGAATAATATTCCAAGGAGATTAGGATGATGAAAATTTAAACTCATTTAAAATGGTCTAAATGAGCATGTAGCAAATGTGAAGTGTCACTAGGTGAAGCATGACTGGCAAAGGCAGAGGATCTGTAACTTTACTAGTAATCCTATGATTATGGCCAACAGACCCTTAACTTTCCTAGTAATCCCATGATTATGGCCACTAGACCCTTAAGTTTCCTAGTAATCCTGTGATTATGACTACCAAACCCTTAACTTTCCTAGTAACCCTATGATTATGGCCACCTGACATTTAACATTCCTAGTAACCCTATGATTATGTCCACCTGACCCTTAACTTTCCAAGTAACCCTGTGATTATGGCCATCAGACACTTAATTTTATTAGTAACCCTATGATTATGGGTGTGACACCCCTTCAATGGCCCAGTAATCAAGGAGCCTCAAGCCCCACCACTGGCAACAGCTAGGGAATGTGCACACTGGGAGGATGACAAGTACACACACAGTAAAGTGCAATTTCCAACACAGAGATCACAGTCAGTCTGGGGATGGTTTCTCCCTGTTTCTCCAGATCCCAAATAAGACTCCCCACTGGCACAGCTATAGGGTTGGGATCTCAGCTGAGTGGCCAAGCTAAGACCTCCAGGACCCTCTCTGTCCAACCAGTGCTTAGTGTCCTTGCTCAAGTAGCTCTCACACACACACAGACACACACACACACACACACACACACACACACACACACACACACACACACACACACACACACACACACACATCGCTATGCTCCCTTCTGCTCAGACCATAAGGTAGTTCTTTATCAACTACTCTAAGGCCATTAGCAAACAATGTCCAATCCTGCTGTGTAATGTTACTATTAATCCAAATGGTAGCCTGACCAAGAGCAGGGCTATTAAGGGGTGGCCTGTACAGTCTCACCAAATACATATGCAAGTACTTTAAGAGCTTAAATGTGTCTCACAAATATCAGCCACAAAGACAGGTTTGAATATATTTAATAATAAATAATAAAAGACTATACTCAGTCAATCAACACAGTAATGTCAGCATTCAAAATCACAGGAAATAGTTTAAAACAACATTGCAGGACAGTGTCAAATAGAGAAAAATGTCTAACCTAATCTTTACTATATTCCTATCTATATCTAAAAGAGATATTATGCCCTAAATCTTACTTACAGCAAGCCAAGTGCAGATCATGATGATGATGATGATGATAGATGTTTCCAGGTCAAAGACAAAATACAAAATGCTCAGTCTCTCTCTGAGAAAGTTCTTAAATTAATATTGAATATTACTGCTGGCTTGGCTTGGATGACATCACTTTTTGTCACCTTATTTAAGTCCCCAAGCTAAACCAGCAGAAACTGACAGAATTTAACATCTCTGTGTTAAAAATACATATCTCTCAGAGGTTTGCAGATCTTGAAAGTCAAAAAACAATAAAACACTTACAAAACAATGCAGAAGGCACCCTAGTTCTAGAAATCATGTCTCCTTGCTGCATTGAAACTAATGTTTATAGTACAATTGTAAAACAACTTAATTTCAGCTATGGCTACCAGACACTTAACTTTACTAGTAATCATATAATTATGGCCACTAGGCCCTTAACTTTCCTAGTAAAACTATGATTATGACCACCAGACCCTTAACCTTCCTAGTAATCCTATGATTATGGGCACCAGACCCTTAACTTTACTAGTAACCCTATGATTATGGCCACCAGACCCTTAACTTTCTAAATAATCCTATGATTATGGCCACCTGACCCTTAACTTTCCTACTAAACATATGATTGTGGCCACCAGACCCAGAATATGTATAACAGCAGGAGTGGAATGAAGAAATATGACCTGCAGCAGTGACTGCCATTTATGACAATATCTACTGTTTGGGGCTGAATATTTATGCATCTGTATAAGTTAAATAAATATACGTAAGGTGTGCTCTTCATAAGGCTCATTGCTGCAAGAGTTTATAATTTGAATAAGAAAGTCCATGCATCTTATACTTAGAATAAAAAATGGTTATATGTTATATAAATGTCCTAAAGAACAGCTAAAGAAAATCTTGATATATCATTAGGAAGGGCATTCAGACTGTTACCTTTAGAAAAAAATGTGTGAATGCATATTGAATTGAGAACATTATGAACACTGGGCAGATGCATTTTTAAAGAAGGCTACACAAGGAGAATAAGTTATAGTGGATTAAGTTTCATAGTTTGCCAGCCAGTTGGAATGGGGTGTCTACTAATGTCTGACCTGTTTTACTGCTCATAACTGACTCCATCGTAAGTGGCGGTATCTCTCAAACATATCACCCGACTTGTCAGTACATACCTGGAATATGCCAATTTTTTTTCACCCTTGTTTTTCTGAATAGGACAAAAGACAGATGGAAGAGAAATTTCACTAACCACTTTATGATAAGAAAGAGAGAGAGAGAAAATTGTCCCTAAAGACACCCTAACCCTATGTAAAACTTTATCATAAAATTTGTAGTTTGCAGTTCAGAAATCATTTTGACTGAGGTATCTGGAGCTATGAAATTAGTTTTCCTAGAAACATATCCAAAATCTACATACTGATAGGCATAAAAGAAAGAAGATATAGTTTTCCAATAACAAGGTACAGGTTTCAAGCATTTGGGGGGGGGTACAGAATGTCCTGAAAGTCCCAGAGGAAGGATCCTCTTTAAAACTCTTTTACAACAATCTGCAAAGCTATAAGTGGATATACTAGCATTTAGGCAGACATGGGAGAATTCAATAAAGCCTACATGGAGTGATTTTCCATTTAGTCATAGTGGCAGGGCCCCAACATGGAAACTGGCTGCCAAGTGATCCAGTAAACAGAGCAGAGGGTTGTGCATGAGCGTGCAGACATGGAAGTGCCCATGGAATGTAATTTACCTCATAAGCAGGTGAAATCTATGCAAATGAGGGTGATTTGTGATCCAATATACAGAAAGGCACCCGTGTAGGTGTCAGAAATGTACACAGAAAAAAAGTGTACAGAAATGTAAAATTAAATAGGGGCTGTAAAAGCCCAAAAAGAAGGTAGGATATAGCACTATAGTGATGGAAATGTCCAGAACTATGGCCAGTGAGTCCAGAAAAAAATGCAAATCATTAAAAATATATATTGTTTTAATACACATATTATGTTTATTCAGCATGCAGCAACATGCAAACATGCCATTATGGAAAAAAATTGAAATGTTGAAAAACTGAATGATATGACATTTGCAAAAATAATGCAGTATAGTTCCCTACATGGAAAGTGTACAATGGCAGGTTTCAGTGGTTTTCTAAGGTAGCAGGCTCTGGAGAAGTGAAGTATCCAGGGTGTATGCAAGGAGCTGTATGCAAATGAGCTGGAGTTACTGAACAGCAAAAATGGGCTACTCTGTCCGCAGATATAACCCATGTAGAGCTAGAACCATGTAGGTAGTAGCTGGTTTAAGAAAAGCTGAGTGTGCCCATGCATGGGGGTGTGGCCTAACTGCTGAGCACTGTTTATACTAGCACCACAGGTTTGAGCACTGCTCTGCAGTGCTTAGCAGTGAAAGAATTTAAAAATAATAAAAAAAGGAAACAGCAAGGGGAAGACAGTCAAGTACAAATGACTGATAAGCCCTTTCAACAGACACTGGCCCATCAAACCTCCAATGATATACCTGTCAGGTGGAATGCATCATACTGAGCCAGTCACACAGGCTAATCTGCAGCACAACACTATAAAGTATGCATACACCCTAAAACCTGATTTTCCCACATACTCTGCACCATTGGAGTACACACTTGGGAACTTAACTGACAAAATGATAGGGGCTGCTGCTGCTCTGCTACATCTATATGTGCTAGTGGCTGATGTCAATGCTAATGCTGACAATAGGCCCAGACTGAGAAGGAGAAGAGTGTTCAGGACCAGGGTAACCTTCCAGGGGCTACATGAGCTGGAGATTGTAGAGCACTACATGATGGACATGGATATACTACAAGAACTCACTGAGCTCTGCCACCCTCATCTCAGAGCCAGAGCCAACAGAGAAGAACCCATTCCAGTGGAAACAAAAGGTATGTGTAGCCCTTAGAATGTTAGCTACAGGGACTTTTCAAAGACCAACTAGGGACATAATGGGAGTCTCACAGGCATCTGCATCTAGGGTACTCCAGTTCCTGGATGCCATGCAAGCACATACCAATGAGCACATTTATTTACCCACACCCCTGAGAAGAGGGCCAGCAATATGCATCTCTTCCACCATGTTGCACACTACCCTGAGGTACTGGGTGCCATAGACTGTACTCATGTGTACATCAAAGCTCAACCAGGTGAAGAGGGAAGACTATGTCAACCACAAGGGGTATCACTCCATCAACTGCCATGTCATGTGCAATGCCCAGGGCATTATCATGAATGTGTGTGCCGGCAGCCCTGTCAGTTATCACAACTCCCACATCTGGCATGCATCACAGCTGTACCAGATGTTTGCCAGGAGGGACATCCCATATGGCCATCTACTCGTGGATGCTGGCTGCGCACTGGATACATGGATGATTACACCCATCAGAAATGAACACACACCTACCAAAGAATGCCATAATGAGGCACATGCACAAACTAGGAACATCATAGACTGTGTGTTTGGGCTGCTCAAGTCATGGTTCCGCTGCCTTGATATATCCGGTGGAGCCCTGCAGTACTCTCCAGCCACATGTGCACACATGTTCACAGTATGTGCCATGCTGCACAATATGATCCTCTGGAAACAGCTGTGGCAGGAACTTCACAGGGAAGGGACACACAGCCCCCGCTAGTGCCAAGGTACCCACAGCCACAGGGGGACTCAGAGGAGGAATCCCCTGAGCCTGTCCCTGTAGGCAGACATTGGCATGCCCAGCATAACCTCTCAACCTCTTAATGCAAAACATCTGGACAAAGCTTGACAAAATCGGGGTACAAATAGGGACATATTTTAAATATTGCACTTATAAACTTAGAAAGTTGCTAGAGTAGCAAGATTTGTTTTAATATACATTTTCTGAAGGATTTGAAGTCTGAAACTCAAATGTATGTCATTATTTAGTGACTACAATCCTGAGATCATCCCAGTGATTTGCCAGGACAAAAGAGGAACAGGCCAAAAATATGAGCCAAAAATCTGGACATTCTGTGAAAATCTGTACAGTTGAGAGGTAAGAGGCAATGCATAGCACATGCACTGACATTCTAGGGACCTAGGGAGTGACACCTCACTCCGACTCACATACATACTTAAAAGGATGCCAACCACAATACACAACCTGTACCCTGACATTTATTGGCTGTGTATTGCATTGTATCTGACAGAGTCAGCCCTGAAGCACCGTTATATCAAATGTTGCAGGCATAAGGTAAGTCACTCTTTGTTAAAAAAATGTATGGGGTACTAGACTATGCCAGCATAGGTATGGACATGCCGCATGTATGCAAGGGAATATAGTGGGCTACTGAGATACCTGCAGCAAACTGACAGCTATGTGGGACAACAGGAACTCTCTGCCCAATACTGGCTGCTACATAATATGCACTAGGCCCCAAGGCAGCAAAACACACTGTACTATGTGAGAGAAATGACAAACAGTGGGGTCATAGGACAGATGCATGACTGCCAATGTTAGAGTCCCCACCCCCAACACACCCATGTTCCCATACAACTGCAGATTATGTTTGCAAGGTAATAGCAGCAGACCACATAATCACAGCGCTGTCCCTATCAAGCTGGTGACATGGTCCATTTCCACAATATACAGGGATGAATGTGCTATGTATGACTGTGGTTGATAGTGTCAGGAATTCAACTGCACCATCTGTTGGCTGTCATGGCTTACTAGGCTAAGTACATTACCATAGATGATGGTGTTCATGGTTCAAGACTGGCTGTCCCTACTAATTTACATGTGAGCTACCCCTATGGTAGGAGTTCTAAATAATGCCCATATGTCACTATTTCTTACTGCAAGAAATCTGGACAAAGCCAGGCACAATGGAGGGACAGGGGACCAGAGATATGGACAGTACACAGCTCTGAGTAACCAAGATGGTGGCTTGTAGAACAGCAGGTTGTAAAAACTCAGAGTAGCATCAGGATGTAAAGGCTATTACGTAACTGTGTCAGTACTAACAAGAAGTCAGTGAGCACCATCACACACCACAAATGTATGGAGATTCACAGAATATCCACATTTTTGCCTCAAATGTCTGGTCTGTGTATCATAACATTGCAGTTTTCTGGCAAACTAGTGGCAAGTCAATAAAGGTTTATGTGAGAAAATAATGACAGACAGTTGAGATGCAGACTTCATACCCATCAGAAAAGTCATGCTAATACAAAAACTCTTATTCTACCAACTGTCTAAGTTTGTAAGAGCAATATTAAAAACTTGTCCCTATGTTTGGGCCTGTGTCCCACTTTTATAGATGGCTTTGTCCAGATTTCTTGCTCTAAGAGTTTGGGAGGTATGGGCACCATGTAGCCTTATATTACCAATACAACACAAACCACCTGAGGACCAGACCAGACATATGGGGCACAATAATGGACATCCTGCAAAACAGGTACAGTCAGAGGTGTGAAGCCTGTAACCCTGTGTATGCTGTTACATCTCATGCTCCAGTCACAGCATGCCTACAACTACATAGAGCAGCAACTGTGGACAATGCAATGAACAGATGCAGGGCAGGACAAATGCCCACATATAAGGAGAAGGAGGAACTAATGGTCAGACAAATGCAGAAAATGCAGAGTAGAACACTTTGTGCAGTAGCCATGGGTTCCTTGCAGTGTATGGAGTCAGTAACCCAAATATCTGTCAGCAGTTCCTCACATCAGTCTATAATGATCTGCCACTGATGTACCAGCAAATCACATGGCAATGTAACATGTACCAGATATATGATGCAAAACCCTGTTCAGTCTAATACTATCTGTACACACTCAAGGTATGGATCAGATATTATGGACAGCACACAGCCAGGAAATCCCTCAGCATTATATCAGAGAGGTGCTGGACTGTTGAATCAGGGTTCAGCAGCCAATTGGCTGTAACACACAAAATCCCAGACTTAGGTACAGGTAGGTCTGGCCTGGAGTCCCATTGTAAGTGCTGATGGGCACACTGGGCATGCTCCTACATTTAGCTAATTGCAGCCCATGTCTGAAGCCACGTCTCACTATAGAATTGAGATGTCAATATATCTCTCTGCATACAGACAGCTATGTATACCTAACTGTCTCTCCCTATCCCCATCAGACATGATTACACTTATCTATCAGTAAGTGGCACATATAAGATATCTATGTATCTGTAGAGTTTTATATACATACATAGGTAACACACATATATATATATATATATATATATATATATATATATATATATATATATATATACAGACAGAGAGGTGGGGAGACACACACACACACACACACACACACACACACACACAAATGTATAGAGTGATGTAGTGTTACAGCAAGTTGTACACAATTGTAAACAGTGGTGCTTACAGTTAGAATGGTGAGGTGTAGTGTGTAATAGTAAGTAGGTAAGGGTTCTAATCTCACCTAAGCCACCTTTTATGTCTGTGTAGATATTCCACATATACCAGTATACACACACTCAATATGCCTATGTCTGTGCATTGGTCACTCATTTTATGACCCTGCGAGGCCCTCTGACTAGTGTCCTCCACAACAGTGGCCTCCCTGTCAACAGCTGCTGATGTAATCCACCCCAACAGCAGTGGTAGACACTCTTCAAACACATAAGGTCTGTGGCAGATGTGATAAATATGTAGGACTATAGTATATACAACTAGATAGGTAGAGGTTCTTATTCCAGCAACAGCATTTCTTTGAGTGTGTGCATGTGTGTAAGTATATCCCCTTGCAGCAGTGTGTCTGTCTTGCCTATGTGTGTGCAATACCAGTACATTTTAAGGCATGTGCCTACTTGTTAACCCCCCATTGGCTTACTTTATAGGGGCTGCATATGTCATCCACCTTAGAAGCACAGTGAGACACCCTCGGACACATAAGCTCCATGGTGCATGTGATAAGTGTATAGCACTATAATATATATGACTAGATAGGTAAGGGTTCTAATCTCAAAGCTTGTGAGTGTATGTGTGTGTGCATGTGTGTGTGTGTGTGTGTGTGTGTGTGTGTGTGTGCGTGTGTGTGTGAGTAAGCATATCCCTTGCAACAGTGCAACAGTGTGGCTTTATACCATTTTAATGGCCTGTTAACCCCTCATTGGCAACCTATTCAGGGCCTAATGATGTCATCCACCTTAGAAGCACAGTTAGACACTTTCTAAATGTAATAGCTCTGTGGTGCATGCAACAAGTATGTAGCAATACAGTAAGGCAGTTTATGAGTGTGTGTGTGTTTGTGTACATATATCCCCTTGCAGCAGTGTGACAGTATTTGGGTCACCACCTGTCCCACTGTGCAGGTTGCAGTCCATGTTTGACCACGTGTTTCCTGTGAAAACAACTAAAACAATATATATGTCCTAACAGTATAGGACAACACACAATTCCTACATTTGTGTAGTAGTGCATAAAGCAGTCATTTTACACCTGAAACACCTAAATGTAATGAGAAATAGCATAATCTAGGCAAATGCTACAAACATAAGCTGTTATATTGGCAAAAAAGAGGAGTCCTGTCCTTTGCACTTGCCATGGGTATGGCTTGTCCTGCAAAGTCTCATGTTATTATAAAAAGTGTCCCACACTGGGTATTTGATAAGGTGGAAAACCTAGTCTGTCTTGCATATGTGTGTGCAATATGTTTACATTTTGAGACCCTTTGAGTAGCTGCTGCCCATAAATAACCCACATGTATGTGGGTTGTAACCCACCACCACCCACATTTGTAGGTATTGACCAAGGTTGTGGATGACTGTAAGTTGTGTGCTGTCTGTCACTGATCCCCCAAATGATGTTTACACACTGCAACAGGGTCTTACATCAACTACAGCTAGTGCCAAGGTCCTGGGCTCAGGTTAAATGCAGAAAAGTGTGCCATCATACCATTCATCAAGGACATGGCCCCATTGTTTGCCACATCAACGGCAACTCCCTAAACACACAACCTTTGTTGACAGACCTGGGTATTCCGGTCAATAACAATTTTGCATTCGGCCATTATGTAGCTGCAGTGGTCAGAAAAGCCTTGTACGTGGTTCGCCTCATAGGTAAAAGGATTGCAACCAGAAAAAATGTAGTCATTACCTCTGTATAATCCTCAGTCAGTAGACCAGTAATTGAGTGCAATGCCCTGTTTGGTATCTACCTATCCAGACATCTGCACCAACTGGAAAGGACACAGAAATACCTCACAAAGGTAATCCATGGCCTCCACCACCTGTCCCATGCAGACAGGCACAAATCAGTATTTCTCCAATCAGTATCAGGCAAGTTGCTCAGAGGTGGGCTCTATCACACCTACAAGGCAATGTTGGACTTTGCCCTTCTACAGCTCACCATATATGTGAGTCTAACTCATTGCACATTACCTGCATGACAGGCCTGAATCTGATATGTGACATCAACACAACCTGCTGGAGAGGCAGGTGTGTCTCCCAGAGACTGACCTGTCTCACAAATGCACTTCTCATACACATCAGAGTACCATGCAGACCATCCTCATGTGCAACCATGATGAGTGGATGGGAAACCACAAATCTGTCCCAGGGGTCCCACCTATATCCCTTAATGACAGGGGCAACAGGTATTGACTGATGGATATTTCTGTTGAGGATAAACTAATGGCTAGGCTTGCAAGGGACCGAGGGCCATTACTTTAGTAACTGTTAATGATCCTATGAACCTATGATCCTACTGAACTCCCAGTTGACATGTATCAAGAGTAGCATGCTGTGTCAAGGAGTATGCATTCAAGATTATGCTGTCTGCCCCATTGTCCCTGACACACTGTTCTACACATATGCACCTAGGTAAACATGCGCATATACAGCTGTACCTTGACAAAGTTACATTTCAGCCTTACACCATGCCATCCTTATCAGCTGTATTAGCAGCAGGTCCCCACAGCATAGGGACACAGACCTCTGGAACAAAAACAGAAAAAGGTGTAGGAGACAATAGTTAGTAAGCAGTACTAACACCAATGTATCATTATGGAATGAAGGTGCATACAATCTGATGTGTAATCATGACACATGCCAGCAGACAGAACCTTACAGGGCATAACACTACTTTTTATACAAACTGTCATTAACTGTAATATAGTCACTCGGTGCATCAGACACATATTTGCATTTCCCTGCATTGATGGTATGGATAACAGGGATGTGGCACAGGTATCTTCACATGCACAGGGTGTGGTGTGAGGTTGCCAAAGGTCTAGGCTGTGCCACACAGTTGACCGTGTGTGTGTGTGTGTGTTGTGTGTGTCTGGAGGGGTGCTGGTCAGCTGGACCATGCAGAGGATCTGTGTTTGTGGTGTTGACCTGCATGTGACAGTGATATGTGAGTGTGTGGGCATACACAGTCAAGCCATGTGCTAGCCCTACACAAGGGTATGTTGGACAGCTGTGAACTTTACATGGCAGAATGTACAGTTCACTGTCTCTGGCCACAAACATGGGAATTGGCTCTGCCAGGAGTGGCACTGGCACCACCATGCCCAGGGTCAAATGTGGTACTACTTGCTGATAGTGACTGGTGTCTGCTGGGTTCTTGTTCCTCACAGGACCACCCAGAATGAGGTGCACATGGCCTGCCACATTGTGGTGTGGACAGCACCCTCCCTTTTGTAATGCTGGTGGTACTGCCACTATGGGATTTTGACTGTGCATGGCCAAGTGGGCTCTCATCTGATGTTGTTGCTGACCTACGTCCACTTGTCTGACGCCCTACTCTCACCATATTTTCCAGCACAAACAGTTACAGTTGTGAGACTGTTACAAGGTGGTGTGAGACAGTTAAAAACTGACGATGTCTCACACCACCGTCTGTCCACTACATTGGTGAAATGATGTAAGGCATCACCAGTGCTGTGGATGGAGTCATGGATGCCAGACAGTGATGCATCCATGATCCTGAGCATCCATCTAGTGTTGCATTCAGAACATGCCTATGCCTCTATGATGGCCCAAAACATGTCAGGTGACACGTGATGTGACAACTGTGACAGGTGGTGGATGGGCAGCAGTCCTCCTTTGAGCATCCCCTGTTAATCTGCCTGTGTGGGACTTCATCAGTTTTCTGGCTATAGCTAGTGTCTACAGTTACAGATGCCATAGTTGCCACACTCCCCTGTTCAATGCCACCACCCTCTGACTGTCCAATATCTGTGGCTGCAGAGGACTATGTGTGGGCATACTGTCTGTGTGTGGGGACACTGGAGGAGGAAGTGGGATAGCAACCTATCAGACAGATTCAGCCCCCAACAACCCCACCTGTGCCTCACTTTGGCCACCATTATCAGAGTCCTAAGACACACTGACATCAGGTTTTGAGGGGGACACACTCCAACCACCATGGTTACCTGTGAGGAGGGAGACAACATGACTACATGAATATCCGCACTAATATGTCTGCTGATCTACACACACACACACACACACACACACACACACACACACACACACACACACACACACACACACACACACACACACACACACACACACACACACACACACACACACACACACACACGTGGATTATACACACCACACCTTATTACTAATCCCATGCACAACACGCAAGCAGACCACAACAGACACAGACAAGACAGGTTCTTAACAACATGCAGTGCAGCTATGTCCAGTTAATGTTGCCAGTAATGTACACCTGTAAGATAAGGGGCATGTCATTGTATGTGATGGACCTTCACCTAAATCACAGTGCACCTGTTTCTACCATACTATTGCCCCCTTTTATAACAGACTGCCTAGACCTTCACAAAAATAAATGCCAATATGTTACAGCTGATGCAAATATGCAACTGTGATTACCAATTTAATGCACTGCAGTGAACCTCTCCATAACTGAACATACAAGTATTGCACTATGTCTAACCTTAACAGTTATGTCCACAGCAAACTGGCAGCCCTCAACATGCATAGGGTATAGATGCACCATAACAAAACAATTTCACACTCACTGGCTACAGGATGAGGGACTCTGGCCACACCAGAGGTACCTATAAAATTGTGGGGGAGAGGTATTGTCAGCAAACATAAATGTGGTAATGGTACAGGATAATATGTGCATATATCAACATGTACAGTATGAACTGTGATACTGCCCATATTGCTGACTTTCAGACTATGTGTGCACACGTGTGTGTTACAAACCTCTGCCAATGCAGACTGACCTGACATCTGTGTACAGGTATACAGAGCCTGCCACTATGACTGCTACAGTATTAAAGTGATGACACAGGAGGCTTACCTGGATGCTCCTCTGTTGTGTAAGCTGTGCCACCCACCTCCATGACATATGGGGTGATGGATATTTGTGAGCTGGTGGCCGAACCCAGGTTGGCCAGGAACTCCTCTGTGGCCAAGAGTGGTTGTGTTGCAGGCCCTGACAGCACAATCCCTGGCCACAGCTGTGGCCCTTTCCCATACATTATTTATAATATATGTGGCCTGGTATTGGACATGCTCATAGCTTCCCTCCTGTAGCCCTACATTATTTATGGATACCATGAGGTCTGCCCACAGTGCAGCACATTGTTGCTGATTCTCTTGACTCCTTGACAGCAGGATCTTATGATGGAGTCTCAATCTGTCAAGTATTACTTCATTCTCCACTGCTGAAAATGGTGGGTTACTCCTTCTGTACATCACTCCTGTAAGACAAGAAGAGAGAAACACATCACAGGACCACATACATTGCACTCCATTATGTAAACACCCTGCACATCCACATTCGCTAATGCTCACATCATACCCCGCCATCTATCACCACAGTATGTATGTGCCTATCAGCAACATAGTGGCAATACATCATGCTTTTCTCTCCTGATCTAGCTGTTTCCTGCTACTTGCTGCATGTTCTCTAAGGTGTTCAAATTCATCTTTTCTGTTGCACCAATTACTGCTTGTTTATACAATTTCCCCTGCCACTCTGGTTGATATGGGCATCCTGACACAGTGTAGCAACTGCCTTATGTAAACGGACAATAATCTGCAAACACCACCAAGAAACACAAATTGTGAGAGATGCAATGATCTCTGAAACCACTAAAAAGCCAGCAAATACCACTGTCCAACAAAATATATGCAAAATATGTGAACAAACGTAATTTATTCAAAACTGAAGTGCGAATTATTACATACACTTTTCGTCGGAGCTCCTGAACCAACTTCCTCAGACAAACACTAACCAACAGTTGAATTACCATATATATGTTAATTACACCAATTATCCTATTAATTCAAATTTTATAATTTTAAAATTTTAAAGTGACAATATGCTTTATAAAAAATTCAATCACAAAATGTTATTATCTGTATTACATATTTGGTATTACATATTTGGTATATAAACATTACATTTTCTCCAAATTCTCTTTAAAATCAATTATTTACTCAATGCAGAATTCGGAAACATAATAAAACCTATTCACAAATTATGTCTGTATGTATATAACACGTGAAGGGATTCTCATCTAGATCAAGGGAGGTCATAGTCTCCCTTTACTCATCACTCATCAGACCAATGATTGAGTACAATGCCCCATTCGGAATGTATCTGACCCGACACTTGCAGCAGCTGGAGAGGCCACAAAAGTTCCTCACCAAAAGGATAAAGGGTCTCAAAAATCTGTCCTATGCTGCCCGACTGAAAGAACTCCAGCTCTATTCAGTCAGAGGTGACCTTTGCCTAACATACAAGGCCATGTCAAACCCAGATTTGATGAATATGCTTCACCTCAAAAAATCTAGATCCATCAGAGCCACAAGGCGGAGACTTAAACCACGGCTATTAATAGGACGTGCTGGAGGATAGATTCATCACCCAAAGACTCCTATGCTGTGGAACAAAATCCCGGTACATGTGAGGCAGAGCACTCGCTGGCCTTGTTCAAGAGAAATCTTGACCAATGGATGGGAGATCGCAGATATACCCCAGGAATTACCTCAGTGTCACTGCTCGACAGAGGCACAGCAAAATAATGGGTATAGTTCCCCATACTAAAGGGGTGGCGTAAGCCACAAAACAATGGGCTAGGCTTATAAATGCCCTCGGGCAGATAGCCTAGTATGAACCTATGAACCTATGAACCTATGAATACAAGTATATATATAAAAATCAACATTGTAAATATAAAAACATCATAAAAATACAATTCAAATAAAACAATTTTATTTGCATACTGCGTCCTACACTAATATACAATCCCTATTAAATGTAACATTTCTTAAACTAGGTATTGAATATTATCAAGAAGAACTTTCATTTAAACGTGGGTATCTAACTTCTTATTCATAAATGCGTCTAAACTATGAATATATAAAAAATTCAAAAAAATTGAAATTACAGATATGTAATTACAAATAAATACATATGCATACAATTAAATAAATGGAATTACATAATATATGTATTTGAACTTTTAAAAAATATATATATTTATTACCATACATGAAAAATGCTATATTTACACTATATAATATGTTACCTCTCTAGATTTTTTAGCTGCAAAATACACTTGAGGGAACACATTTCATTAATACCAGGTATTCTACACGCGTTAGTCCTGAGCTGCCAAATGAGCTCCTTTCTTTCTAATTTCAAAGCATCATGACCCCCTCTTCCATCAGTAACCAATTGGTCAATAACCCTGAACTTAAAACTATGCCCTGGAAAATCATAGGCATGCTTAGCCAAAGCATTTTCCATTTTCCTCCCATTTATGTTATAAATATGCTCTTTTATCCTTTCACATAGTTTTCTATCAGTCTTTCTGATGTAGAATGCTTGGCATTGGGTGCATTTAGCTAAATAGACCAGTTGCCTACTATTACAATTATATTTTAGCTCTGATCTATAATGCTTATTGTTTATAGTAAACTTAATCCCTTCATCTATATATTTACAGCATCTACACATAAGGCACTTGTACATCCCTACCTTAGTTGTGAAAGGATTTCTTTTCCTCTGCAATATTTCCTTGAGGTTGTTACCCCGTCTAGAAATTATTTTAGGCTTATCCGGGAGGAGTTCCCTAAAGAAACTATCATTAATAAGATAGTCCCAGTTCTTCATCACTATATTCGTTATATAGTTAGAGTCCAAACTGTATGTACAAATGAAATTGCATCCATGGACTATATCTGACCTCGCCTTTGTAACTGGAATATCAATATTATTCCCTTGGATATTACTCAAAATAGGGACATAGTCACCTCTTTGTCTCTTAGCTCTCACTTCTGTTAAAATTTCCATTAGGAAATCCATATTGTGTGAAAAACTTAACATAGTATCACACTCTTCATGAAATTCCTTTTCTATGGTGGTCATTCGGGCCGCCCTCAAAGGTTGCCCCTTAACCACAGATCTTTTTTGGTGTCTAGGATGGCAACTGGTATAATGAAGGTACATATTAGAATAAGTTTCCTTTCTGTAAATTTTAGACACATATGCCTTCATTGTATAGTCTTTCCTCAAAGAGACATCTAAATACTCTATACTATTTTTATCAAAACGAGAAGTGAAGCTCAGGAAATTTGTTGTTCCATTAAACCATGCTAGACAATCACACACTTGATTCTCAGTCCCTTGGAATAAAATAAAATAAAAATATCATCCAAGAACCGTGTGTAATATATAATATTGCCTTCAAATTCATTATTACTTAGCACAAAGGACCTCTCCCAGAACGCCATTACCAAATTAGAACCCATAGCCATTTGGTGGTAAATGTCATTATTAAATTTCAAATAATTATATGAAAGATCCGTGTCCATCAACTCCTCAACCAGTTTAACAACATTAACTGGTGCATTCAAGAGATACAACATATTAGACACCCATTCAATTCCTAGATAGTGTGGGATACTAGAATACATATCTTTTACATCCACTGTGACAAAGTAGGATTCAGGAAAAAATGATAAACCATTAATTGATTTCAAAAAGGACCATGAGTCTTTCGAAATGTGTCTTTCCATTAAAACATATTTTTGCAATATGTTATCCAATAACCTTGCACAAGTGAATGTAATACTATTCCTCCCATACACTAAGGGTCTCATAGTTACTCAAATTTTTATGTATTTTTGGTATCCCAAAAAGGCATGGTGTCCTAGGAGCAAGTTGTTGCAAATATATATATGTATCTTTGTCAATTCTAGCTTCAATATAAAGCTCCTCAATAAATGCCTTTACCTTCATATCATTCATTTCATTAATTGAAGCCTTAACATATGTTTCACTTTCTAGGATAGCATACATTCTAGAATTATAATCATCAATTGTCATTATAACCAAGCCGCCACCCTTATCTGGTTTCATGATGGGTGCTTGACACAAAAAATCAAGCAGGTCTCTTTCTTCCCTACTGATGTTATATTTATGATGTACTCTACAAGGATTAGACTTCACTAAGTTCCTAAGGTCCAATTCTGTAGCGTTTTCAAAAAGTGCTAGAAGCGGGTGCAGGGGAGGGTTATACACACTACATACATACAGATCTGATTTCTCTTGTGTATTTTTACCCATTAGTGCCATTAAAGAGATGCAATGATATTAGGAACCTACAGTCCATGCTTTCTCCCTCTCATACCCACATATATGGCACAGAACAGGTTGTACACACAATCAGTACACATCACACACCACCGACACCTACACAACACACACCCACATATGCGGAGGTCCTCAACATACACATCCTCAAACAAAGGAAACCTCCAAGGCAAAAACACACATAAACTCCACAAACCTCCATACAACATACCATGCATAGCCACACACCTGTGTCCCACAGCCATGAAGGCATCACCACAAATCAAACATATTAGTCATAGGAGGCTCCATTGTGAAACACACAGATGTGCCTCTCACTAGGCTGTATATGGGGAAGGTCACGGTTACTTGTCTGTCAAGTGCCAGAATCAGCCATATTACATACACTGATGTCTCTCACCAACAGGCACTGTTATGTGTCTGTAACAGTCCATGTTGGCATGCCTGACCTGAGACATACCTCCCTGGACTATATGAAGTGAGACATGATTGAGCACACTGATTATGTGTCCCAGGCAGGCATGTCTCTAGCCTTATGTAGCATGCTGCTGTCACCCAAAATGATGCTGCAATACAATCAGGAAATGATTGACCACAACAATTAGCTTGGTTTCTGTTGCCATTCCAGGGGGATCCAGTACATGACAGCCTGGGATGATTGATCAACAGACCATGATGCATTGCCAGAGATGGCCTCCATCTGTCTCAACTGGCCTTCAGATGTCTGGCAATGGTTCTTGCCACCCATATAGTGCCTTTAGTAGGAAAAGTGGTGAGGTTAACACTACCAACATACCACGACACAACAAATCATAAATTGAAGGCCATGCTGCTAAACACTCAGCATCTGAACATGAATCTGTGCTCATTGCAAGCCGTCTTAACCCTGGGAAATGCTGACATCTGTGCAGTCACAGACACATAGTTCAAAACTGCAGAGAGCACCCCAGCCTTACATGGTTACCCATCCTATCATACATTCAGACCCAAGGTGTGGGCAGTAGAGCCATGGGACATGTGGTTTCACTATATATGAAAGACATATACACCTCCAGGCTGGTCAAACACTTAGATGCACAGGGGACACTGCAGGGGCAGTTAACCATTGCCAAGACACCTATTCAGATCATAGGTAGCTATCGACCCCCACATGTGACCAGGAAACCCATTCTGCCTATATGGACTAGAGCAACTCAATCAGGATTCAGGTCTGTACCCTGATCCTAGGTTACTTTAACTACCCAGACATACATTGGAAGACGTACTCATGCCAGCACACAAATGCTCATAGATTCATTGATATTGGCAATGAATACAGCTTGGAACAGCTAGTTGCTACCCTCACATGAGGTGATGGTTTCTTGCAGTTGATATTAAACAACATGGGTAACCACTGCAGCATCCCTACAGTATCATCCTCTGTGGTCAAACAAACCATAAAGCAGTCATGTTTGCAGTCACCATCTCCCACAATACCCATCTAAGTAGGGTCAGACATACAAACATCTCCAAAGTTGATTACAGCCTCCTTGAGGGATGGTATAAACAGCTAAACAGTTCCCACCTCCTCTGTAGGAACTGGCACTAATATCCACAAATACACAAACACTATACATGCATTTGTCTAGAGGCATGGAGTCAGGTATACCCGACAGGCCTACATCATCCTCTGCAAGGATAACTAAACCTGTCTGGTGGACATCTGCAATAAATAGTGTTTATAACAGGGATGACATACTGCTGTCTGAGACAAAGAAGAAGCAGGTGCCCAATTTGAAGCAATATCACCTTAGCATGAACAAGCAAATAAGAGCACAACTGCAATCCTGCAAAGTGAACGCCAAGCTCACATTGTTGACATCTACTACAGACATGTCTCCTTCTTCACATATGTCTGCAACATCAAAAGAAGCACTCAGATCTGCTCAGAAATGGTCGTCATAGACAGGAGATATACAAATGCTGTAGATATAGCAAACTTGATACATGATAGAGTCAGTGAAAGCATCACTCCCTGCCCCCCCCCATCAGTACATCAGGACATCTACAGCACCTGCTCCCTTCCCCTTATATGTAGGGAACAGGTCATCACTGCCACCTCAAAGTCACAGTATACAGCCTTCATGGGAGCCAATCATATAACAGGATGCATCTTACATGAGCCCAAACATGAACCTGCAGCACCATAAGGCACTGTAATCAACCAAAGCCTGAATACTGCCTGTGTCCCAGCCAAGTGGAGAGCACCCACTGTCATCCCTTTAAACTAAGGCAGAGCGTCCACCAATTAGGCACATTTTAGACCCAACAGCCTAACTAGGCTGGTATGCAAGGCCATGGAACAGTTTATCATGAACCTCATTAACAAGGACATTGGCGACCTCCATACACTTGATCACACACAGTTAAGCTTTTACAAGGGGGGATCATGTCTGTTACATTTGGTTGACTTATTTGACACAGTTGCCAAAGCCATGAATGAGGGGGAAGACAGTGCACACTGCCTAACTTGACCTGGCCAAAGAATTTGCCAATATTCTCCACTTGGCCATAATAGATATATGCTCTCAACTAGACATCAATGTATATGTCACCAGATGAGTAGCACAATGTGGCACTGACAGAACCCACCTAGTCAACATAGGAGAAGCTACCTCAAGAGGTAGGACCATAACTAGCAGTGTAACCCAGTATTCTGTGTGTGGGCCTCTGTTATGTGTGAGTTACTCTTCTGAGGTGCAGGACATAACTAGTGGGCTATGGCCAACCATGTTTACAGAAGGCTGCATGCTGGGTGCTGTCACCAAATCCCCTAGTGATGTGGACATCCGCCAAGAGGGTCTCATGCAGACACATGACTGGTGCCAGACACATGGCCTCAGGCTGCATACCACGAAATGCAGCATCATCCCCTTTATGGAGAGTGATGCCCCCACATTTTATCACAGTACTGACAACATCCTAAGCACACAATCAGTCGTGAAGAATTTGTGCACACAGGTTAATGGCAACATGACATTTGACCACCATGTTGCTTCCATTGTAAGGAAAGCCTTCTACATGGCCCACCTCATACATAAGGGTATTTTATGCAGGGACATGGGGGTCATAACATCTCTGTATTTCCCCCTAATAAGGCCCGTTATTTATTATAATGCCCCTTTAGTCATGTATCTTGCAAAGCACATGCAGTAGCTGGGGAGACCACAGAGATTCCTTACCAGGAAACACCAGGGTCTCAAACATCTACCATACACAGATAGGCTATAAGCCCATCATTCAACCCAGTTTCATACAGACTTCTCAGAGGTGACCTCTGTCTGGCATACAAGGTGATCACAAACTCCACCTTGATGGGACTGCTGCCAACCAAGTCAAGCCCTACTCTATTAACCCACACACATGTCCTCAACCTGGTCTGTGACATCAACAAGACTTGTTGGTCAGATGTGTGTACCACACATTCACCCAGATGTGGAATGGACATCCTATCCACATCAGATGGATCACCACTTTACAGCTTTTAAAGCAAGACCTGCATAACTGGATGATTAACAGGACATACGCCCTTGGGATACCACCTGTGTCCCTGTTGGACTGGGGCATCAGGTGCTGACTTGCATAAATATGGGCTAAACTCTGGTCTAGGCTTATGAGGGCCTCAGGGCCAATAGCCTAGGAAACTCTTATGATCCTAGGTGTACCACTTATGGCCCTGTGTGCTGTGATGGACTGTGTTGTTATGTCTCCACACCCATCATTGCCATCTACTCTGGTGTGTCTCCTATGGGTGACATTCAAGTGCCATGTCATACTGCCACCATCCGACAAATAGGTGAGTGGCACTACAAGTGTATGGTGACAGTCCAGTAACATCTGTATGACACAATTACAGGCAGCACTGAAAATGTGCTGTAGGGTATCCTCCCTGTAGGTGTCTCACATCTGCAGTACATAGATGTTTGCAGAATGTGTACATGTGCCTGATATATGTGGACCCTCTGCCAGACAAATGTGAATGTCTGGCAGACAGCTGGACAATACGTAATGGTTGTTCCCAGACTGTGGGCAATCTGGCTGTCATGCACCAGACCCCTCAGAAAGCAGTTATGGTACATTAATATCTGGCACTGTATTCATTCCCTTACATTGTATTTTCAATATGTATACTGTGTTGATGAGGCGGAGCCTGTGTCCCCCCACTACTATTGGCTATAACCTGCTGTCCTGCTCTAGGGGGTCAAAAGGTATGCTAGCCATAGCTCTCAGGTGATGAGATACAGATGTGGTGTACACAGTGACCTAGCCAGAGTACATCAGTAACAGTAAGGGACACCTGGACAATGTTTGAACTATGCCTGTGTGACATTCACAGACTGAGAGGAGCTGACTGATGGTATGTCATGTGATATGCCAGCTGTATCCACCAGTACCTACTGTCACTATAGTCTAATACACAATCCAGTAACATTTGTACATGAGCTGACCATTTCTGGAAAGACTCAGAGGGCCAGAGCTGTGATCTATGTCACAGCAGACAGAGCCAAAAGGGAGGCCTGTAGGTGCTGGACAGCTGACTACCAGCAACATGTCATTCCAAGATATGTACTACAGACCTAGTGTTGTAACCCCTAGTTCTCATGACTGCATCCACCCATATGCATCCCATTACAGGGAAAATTCTATTACATACCTGATATACTGCTGTACTTTTTTATGTGCAGAACTCCTGTGGTATAATGCTAAGGATAGCACAGTCTGTCTTCTTAAAGAAAGTCACAGACCTGTTTACCATAGGCAGAAACTTACCTTTTGTAGGTAATACTCATGAACAGGTGATTGCCTGTGCACCAATCTGTGGCTCACATTTGCTAAGTGCATCCAGAACAGCTGGGTTGCATTTTCATTAGCCAATGACATGGCAACACAGTGCTATATTTAAGGCCTTCATGTAGGCCTTGGCCCTATTCTTGGCCTGTGAGATGGACATTATCAAGGTGTGGGGATTACAGCATCACAGAGGGTAGGTAAAAATAATGTCCACTGTTAGGATTTATGTGGTATGTCCACAGTTTTGCATGCTATGTTTGGCCATTGTGAATAGACTTTCTGATTATGCGGCTGTTTACTGTTTAACAGTGTGGTTTGAGGTTAGTAAGGGGACAAACAGATGTGAGTTTCATACATCATTTGCATCAGTATATGCATGCAGCTGCAATAGCTGCTGGTCTATGAGCTGTGCATGTCTTTAGGGGAAGACTGTGACACGTGTTCCTGTCACATGACCATCCCCCCACCCCTTTCTGCATGGGTGTTGTGTGGTTTCCCTGTTTTAGATGGTTGGGAGGTATGGTAGGTCTGTAGCAGGTAGCTGAACATGTTGCTGCGTATGATGCAGGCTACAGCTGCTGTATTCTGCCCAGGAGTCATACTGGGGAAATGAGCTGTTTTAGCTCTTTTGTCACAGCATAGCCAGGGTGAGGGTACCCATAACAGTCCAGGTGAGGCATGTGCCTCTGGTACATATGTTATGTAATAGTGCCATCCAAAGAGTGGTAGGTGACATTTAGGATGCCTATACATATTTGTGAGGTGTGTCCCAACCTACAGGCCTTTGACATGCTACTATGGGTGACAGTGACTGCAGTAGCAGTGATCAGTTCTGCTGGAAATTGCAGGGCTCAATTATTTATTTGTTGTATTGACAAGCATGTACTTGAAATGCAAAAGACTGGAATGGAGGTCAGGACTGTGGGTGACAAAATGTACAGCATGCTAGGAATGTAACAGATTGAGCTACTGAGTCCATACTATAGCAGGGGCATTTGCAAGACATATGTGAATGCATGCAGTCTGTTACACAGGATTCACATGAAAATGTGTGCTTGGATGGGTGTGAGATGTGACACAACTGTCTGTTATGCTTTTCTATTCTCAATCTGTACTGACTTGGCAGTACTGCAGCACTCAGAATAGGTTAGGTGACAACCGTTACAAAAGTAGGTGGTACAACTGTGGACATTGCGTAACAATATGTGCATTTGTCAGCTCTACCTGATATCCTAGGCCTCACTTACATCCATCAACATTTATGTGGCTCTATACTGGTTTGGTGTCTGCATCACAGTCCCAAGTACACTGTAATTTTCCCATTATATGTGCAAGTAGTGTGTCACTGGCACTCAAGGATATGTTTATGGGAACAGCTGTTAGATTTCAGAGCTGAGGGGCTTAGTGGTATAATATACTATACTGTAGTTAACAGGGTCCTAGATTCAAAACTTGGCAGGTATCATTATTTTTGCTGATGTGCATCACTGGCAATCAGAATATGTTTATGGAAACACCTGCTATTTTTCACAGCTGAGTGTCTTAGTGTACTAATGCACTATGCTGTAGTTGACAGGACCCTGGGTTTGAGACTTGTCAGGGGTGATTGTTTTGCTGATGTGCACAACAGTGTTAGAAACAGAAAAGGTGATTAAAGTAGTTTTAAGCAGGTTTGCATGGTGTGCTGCTTAGCTCTGCTTAAACTTGTGCTAATTCCAAAAAAAGAAAAAAAGGGGTGATAGGAAAGTGGTGAAGTGGGAGCAAGCAGGGGGAAAACAATGTGAAATGCAGGTAGGGATGTGTGGGATGGGTGTAGGAAATGACCACAGTTCTCCATTTCTTGTACAGCAACAGCTGTGCAGATTTAGGAGGATTTGGAATTTGAAGCCTCACATCCCAGAGATAAGGGTGTGGGTGACATAACTTTGTTGATTAATTGCTGTACTGATTGATTTTGGGCAGTGTAGGTGTGGGAAAAATGGAGAGCTATGTATGGGACGATATTTTTTTTGTGGGACAGATGCCCATTTTGTTTAAGGTGAGAGTGGAATGTTGGGGAAGGGTTATAGGTATGTTTGGGGGGTAAGTTGGATAGGAGAGATAGCATTTCCACACAGCAAGACAGCAGACAGGAGCTGTGTATGACACATGAGGAGGTTAAATGCCTTGGACGTTGGGTGTTGTGGGCTCAGAGACCCATGTGCCCCCACACAGCAGCAGTGGGACTGAGCTCCCAACCCATGGGCAGTAACCACTCCTCCTTCACTGCACCAAAGGTGGCTGTGCTGGGGGCTGGGTGCTGGGGCCAGCCTGCCCCTCCAGGTTAGCCAGTCTGCCCAAAATCTGCCACAGTCAATTGTTGAACCCTCAGTGGACAATCCTGCACACCATCACTGGTAGCTGTTGTTGGGTGACAACTCCCTCTCCACACCCACTCCTGGGGGATGGGTCCCATCCCCTGAGGTGGTTCCACCCATAGGTGGTGCAGGGCCAGCAGAGGGGGAATCACCAGGTTGGGTCCCAGATGTGCTGGGATCCGGTGCCATGGCCAGTTGAGGTGGGGTAGGTGAATCCGCGGGGACTGGCCTACCCACTCGTGCTATGGTGTTGAGGACTTTTTGAAGTGTGTAGTTTAGTAATGAACAGAACATTTCAAAATTAGTTATAACAGCATGCATGGTTGTTGCAAATAACCCAGTAAGGTAACATTGCATAGCATATGGAACACAGCAATAAATGGGATAACAGTTAGTATTGTAACAGCATACCAATAACAGTTACGGCAAAAGGCCAACAACATAGGTAATTTAACAAGGTATGTTAGTATGCAACCATTGTAATTTATAACAATAATAAAACACAAGGCCCACCATAACATTTTGAGAGCAACATATGTTAAAAGTAAACCATACCCGATGTATAACAATAATAAATTGTGATTCAGATAAGGGGTGGGGGAGAGAGAAAGACATTCTATTACTACCACAATAGGCTATATTGTTTGCAACAGTACTCTGCTATACTCTACAGGTCTGCCATTACTTTATGTGTGCAAGTGCCCTATAGCTAATGTATCATGTACATACCTCTCAATCTATCTGTATGGGACAGTATGGGCCACGCTGCAACACCTAGAGGTACACAACTACAAGGCACTATTACATGTAGAGGAATATATATGACTACCAAGGTGTACTGTGGACTGATGTACTGTGAGTGTTCTATTGACATAAATCAACTGGATGTTAAATCTGTGTCCAAGAGATTTAGCAACAGTGATCACATTCCATGAAACTTGAGAGACAAGTATCATGTACAGTACAGAGAATTTACGCTTATCATGCCATCCTTGGCAGGCACAGGGTTAGAGTATCAGCAGATATTCACAGACCACCAGGCATACAGCCGCACCAACATTACACAGTTTTATTTATTTTATTAACTTGTATTAGTAGTGTACTTGTTGATGTTTTATTTACTGAAGTGTTATCACCTTGCTGAGGAATACTGTTTACACTTTGGTACATCTGGACACACAAATTATCAACCCATTCAAACAGTTACTACAGCCATTTATTTATCTGTAATTCCTGTGGTGAGAACATCTGTTAACAATACATAACTATTTCTATAAATAATTAGTAGTACATGTCTCTGGATTTGAACACCGGTCTGTGTGTAACAAAATGTACACCATCCCTAGAGTTTATCAAACTGAGCTACTGATCCACTGTTGAGCATTGATTGACTGGTATGTTCCTAGAGCTCATCTGGTAACAAACTGTGACCTGGTAATAGAGGCAGCATGTTATACAAGACTGCAGTGACACTTTAACACACATGCATGAAATTCATGCATGACAGAGATAGTAGGTGAAGTGTGCATTAATACATGGAATGCAGGTATAGACAATAAACCCCTAGTGGGTGGACATATGTGTGAAATGTACAGACCACATTGGAGTGCTGGGTTAGCTACCTGACCCATATACAGTTGCAGATGGTATATTTGCAGTCTACAGCTATTACAGTTTCATACTTGCCTGCAGCAGTGCAACTAAGATCAGGAATGCATATAGCTGAAATGCAATGGTTAGCACAAGACAATCCTGAGATACACAGTATTATACCTTGGCCGTTCTTATTTTAGGTTTAGATTTTAGTGCAGAACAAAAATCATAATATATTATATTTTGTTGTACAGCTCCACATCTACAGTTTAGCAAAACAGTCTTTATTAGCTGATCTCAGTCACTTAGTGGTATTATTCACGTTTATCATTCACAGCTCTTGTAATACTCGAGTTCATGACCAGTAACCCAAATACACAGATATTGAAGACCACAGCTTTAATAGGGGTGACATCATGCAGAGATTGCTATACATCTAACAGTCTGTATTGACGGAAAGTTCATATAATGCAGGTGTTGCAAGAACACTGTACATCCACGATTAATGCAGTAGATGCTTTATTTCCTTAACATTATGAATGAAGTTGAACTTTATTTCCTTTAAATAATTAATGCAGTTGAAAAGTATTTCCTTGACATTATTAATGCAATTGACCTTTATTACCTTACAATTACCATTACAGTGGGCATTTTTTATTTCCTTAATATTATTAATGCAGTAGAAAATGTATTTTCATGACATTATCAGGTTTCATGCTTTCATCTGTATTGAACTGTACCTGGCATTATACTCAAAGCAGAATATACCTACTGGCAGTTACTACTGTACTCTTTCTTGTTTATATGAATATAGATTGCAAAATATATCTGTAACCCTCATCGCAACCTGGCCAGGTGCCCTGCATGGGCCTCTAGGTTGCAAACTCTCTCCTCTGCAGCTGTGGGGAGAGAAATACACCATTATGCATTCCTGTCTATCAGATAGTCATAGTAGAATTTGGTTAAAAAAATGCTTACAATACTTACAGACTTGTGGGACATTGTCCTCCTGAGCATCTTGGATTCATGTGGCCAAAGATCCCTCTTCCTATGCTTAAGGTCATCATAATGGTGATACACCTGCTCACCTGTATGGGGATACCAGTCGCACTGGTAAGGGCGTGTGCCAGCCAGTCCCAGGCCTCTGATTTATACACTGACCCCTGCTACTACCCCTGCAGCAGCCGGTTGTCATGGTCTTTTACGAGGAGTCCAATCATGACCTTGGACTCCAAAATGCCCCACTGCTGCACCCAGAAATATGCTCCATCTCCAACTCCTACCATAGTCTCTGCCAAGATCAAACTCCAACAGATTCTGGCTGTATTCCCACCTGTTGCACTTAAATAATGCTGTTTTCCTGCCTTTGCTGCTATTTGACCATTTTAAAAAAATGCAGAGCTTTGATTAGCACTGCTCAAACCTGCTAAGCTTAGCTGAGCAGTGCTTAAACTGGCAATGCTTAGCAGTGTGCAAACCAGCTTAGCTGATCTGAGGACTGCTTAAATGGGCATTGCTTAGCAGTACCCACACCAGTTAAACAGAGCTGCGCATTGCTAAGGAGTGCTAAAATAGGTCCTGTTTAAGCACTGCTTTGCTTATTTAGCAGTGCTTAGCAGAGCTTAGCTAAGGGCACACCAGTATTTTAAACCAAATAAAATAAATAAATCGACATATTTGTTCATTCCTACTAGTTTTATTATTATGTGTATGTATTTTACTTCTATATTTCGTGACCTTATGAATTTTTATTTTATTTATCTTGGAGTGTGGATTTTATGTATTGCAAACTTGTGTGTAACTGGAGCTTTTCTCCTCAGGTGTCCACTGAATTATGAGCTTCTGGCCCAGCTGAACTAACCTGGTTAACAATTGTCACTACATACATCAATAAAAAATATTGCTATCAAATATAAAAGCTGAATGGCCTGTGTGTGTATTCAAACCTTTCACCTATTGCACACATGGCCATGACTCTAACCATTCAGCTACATGAGCATGTTGACTACTGCTATACATTTGTATAGCTCTCAGCTATGTTTAAGCACTGCTAACCACCTCACCAAGCCATGCAAACAATCTCAGCTATGCTTAACCTTGACCTTTGAGATGAAAATTAAAAGTATCAGGTTTCTATTTTTAGATTTTTGGCACATGTCCATTGCTAAGCACCATGCAAGCACAAAAAATAAATAAATAAAATAAAATAGTTAAATTTTATATTTTAGTGCTGTCTGGCACTTTGACAGTTGAGGGGGTGTGTTACTCATCTCCGGACACTGTGACACACCCCATACACTGATTCTGTAACCATGTTACATGGCTCTCTCTCAGTAGTGTGTCTTCATTAATATGCAAGGCACCCTGTTGAGGGGAAGCCGAAGACACAGCCTCAGTACCCTCCATGTAGGCCTTCCACTATTCCTACATGGAGTTCATTAAATCCCCACCATGGTTATGTAAGTATATTTTAATGGGAGATTACTCCAACCCAGCGTTATATAATGTAAAAAAATATTGAAAATCTAAGGTCTTGAACAGAAAACATGACTGCTCCATTCTTTTCACTCCTGTGGGAAAACCTGGCACACTTAGAGGATATGATTTTCTGATGCTATGTCTCTCATAATCAATAATACCACGGAAGTATAAAAGAAGATTGTTTGGTATCTCACAATGAGGGACTTAAAAAGAGATGCAGAATTCTGCTTTCTTGTATTATCATAGAGCAAAAAGTCAGCCATATTGGTTAAGCCAGACATGTTTGTGGTAGAAGGATAAACTCTGTTATTTGTTTTTTTCAGAAAAGGGTTATGGGCATATTTGTTTTTTCTCTTTTTGCTTTTAGCAGCAGCTTTAGGTTTAGATGCACTGAAGCTTTAGGATTAGATGTACACAAAAGGCATTATTACTGGTGACTGGATGTTAGGAAGCCAACAGCAAAAAAAGGGGGGGGTTGATGCTCTACAAAGTGGAAAATTGATCTATTCCTAGACTATTTCATTTTCTCTTATCTTGAGATGTGTTTTTGCCCATTTTTCACTACTGTGTTTTTAAAATTTCTTCTTTTTCTTCTTTATCATAATAGTGTTTTCTACTTTTTAGCTGAGTCATAACATAAGACTTGAAGAGTCAAATTCATCAGGGATGACTGCTTACAAATTTTCATGGCTAGTCTGCAGGAAAGACAGGAATGGCTACCTCTCTATTTCATAACATACCATATCACTGTGGTGCTGTCTGAAGACAGCTGACATAGTTTCTGGTCTCAGGACTGACACAAAGGTTGTAAGTGTTAGATGAATAGCCACCAGTGGCTACCAATCCAAACTGGAAGGCTTTCTCCTACCAGTCCCAACATATTGAAAAATAAATTGCAACTCAAAAGAATAACAGAAAATTCCAATACCTGAAGTTCAACCTTTAAAGCCTTTTTTGCAGGCAGGGTTTACTTTCCTGAACCCCCAACATGATGGTGGTGCGGGTGACTGTATCTTACACTTTATTTAGATATGCTAATTCTGAGATTATGTACTTCAGAGTAGGAAGAATGCTCTGGGATACCACAATGCTGGACATTGTGTATATTCCCCACAAATGTATTCTGAGTAAAACTCTAAGAGTCCTTCAACTTTCAAAAGGCACCCTCATTAGATCTTTGAGGTTGATATGTTGTTCATTCTGGACTGGGGCCAACAGATGTTGCAGTTTAAAGTCCCAAAGAACAGCCTAACATCAAACATAATTATAACACAGTGATGATTTCTGATCTGGATTTGGAGGTAGAAAAGGTAATCCCTACCTAACAGTAATCTGCCTGTGCTGCCACAGTAACTCCTTCCAAAAGGGTATAGGCATCAAAACATAGTTCAAAGGCTGGGTACTCTAATTTGAGAGATTCCTGGGTACCATTTTATAGGTTCATAGGTTTTAGCTGGTTTAACCTATGCCGAGTGTGCCCATGCAAGTTGGCATGTCTTGACTGCTGAGCACTGTTTATACTAGTGCCGTGGGTTTGTGCGCAGTGCCATAGAGCTTAGCAGTGGCAGAATTAAAAAAAAAAGGAAATAACCAGGGGAAGCCAATTAAGTAGAAATGACTGACAAGCCCTGTTCAACAGTCACTGGCCCATTCAAACCCCCAATGATATACCTGTCATGGGGAATGCATCACAGTGAGCCAGTCACACAGGCTGCATCTACAGCATGCCACTATAAAGTATGCATACACACTACAATCTGATTTTTCCCAAATACACTGCATCTTTGGAGCACACACTTGGGAATTTTAACTGACAACATTATAGGGGCTGCTGCTGCTCTGCTACAACTGTATGTGCTAGAGGGTGAGGTCAGTGTTGATGCTGATGCTGACAATATGCCCAGACTGAGAAGGAGAAGAGTGTTCAGGCCCATGGTAACCTTACAGGGGCTACATGAGCTGGAGATTGTAGAGTGATACAGGGTGGACAGGGACATACTAAAAGAACTCACTGAGCTTTTCTAGCCTCAGACCCAGAGTCAACAGTGGGGAACCCATCCCAGTGGAAACAAAGGTATGTGTAGCCCTTAGAATATTAGCTACAAGTACTTTTCAAAGACCATTTGGGGACATAATGGGGGTCTCACAGGCATCTGCATCCAGGGTACTCCACCAGTTCCTGGATGCCATGCAAATACATGCCAGTGAGCACATTTATTTACCCTACACCCCTGAAGAGAGGGCCAGCAATATGTGTCTCTTCCACCATATAGCACACTACCCTGAGGTACTGGGTGCCATAGACTGCACTAATGTGCACATCAAAGCACCACCTAGTGAAGGGGGTAGAGTCTATGTCAATTGCAAGGGGTATCACTCCATCAACTGCCAGGTCATGTGCAATACCCAGGGCATTATCATGAATGTGTGTGCTGGCAGCCCTGGCAGTTATCATGACTCCCACATCTAGCACATATCACAGCTTTACCAGATGTTTGCCAGGGGAGAACATCCCATACAGCCATCTACTGGGGGATGATGGCTATGCACTGGAACCCTGGATAATGATACCCATCAGAAATGCACACACACCTACCAAAGAACACCATAATGATGCATAAACACAAACTAGGAACATCATAGACTGTCTGGGCTGCACAAGTCATGGTTCTGTTGCCTCGATATATCTGGTGGAGCCTTGCAGTACTCTCCAGGCACATGTACACACATGTTTACAGTATGTGCCATGTTACACAATATGATCCTGTGGAAACAGCTGTCGCTGGAACATTACAGGGAAGTGACACACAGCCCCCTACCAGTCCCAAGGCCCCTCAGCCACAGGGAGACTCGGAGGAGGACCCCTCCTCAGCCTGTCCCTGTAGGTAGATATAGGCATGCCCAGTATGCCCTGGCCTTTGCAAAGAGACAACGCATAGCACATGCACTGACATGCTAGGGATCTAGGGACTGACACCTCACTCTGACTCACATACATACTAAAAAGGATGCCAGCCACACTACACAACCTGTACTGTAAAATGTATTGGCTGTGTACTGCATGCATCTGAAAGAGTCAGCCCCAAAGCACTGTTATCTCAACTGCTGCAAGTACAAGGTAAGTCACTCTTCTTTACAACAAATGTATAGGGTAATAGACTATAATAGCATAGGTATGGACCTGCCACATGTATGCAAGGGAATAGAGAGGGCTACTGGGATACCTGCAGACAACTGACAGCTATGTGGGACAGCAGAAACCCCCTGCTCAATACTGGCTGCCCCATAATATGCACTAGACCCCAAGGCAGCAAAATCCACTGCACAATGCAAAATAAATGACAAACAGTGGGGTCATAGGACAGATGCATGACTGTCAATGCTGGATTCCCCATCCCCAACACACTTGTGTTCCCATACAACTGCAGATTATTTCTGCAAGATAATAGCAGCAGACCACACATTCCCAAGGCTGTCCCAATCAACCTGATGATATGTTCCATTTCCACAATATGCAGGGGTCAATGTGCTATGTATATCTGTGGTTGATAATGTCAGGCATGAAATTGCTGTCTGTTGGCTGTTATGGCTTAGTGGGCTAAGTATATTACCATGGTTAATGGTGTTCCTGGTTCGAGACTGGCAGTGCCTTCTATTTCACATGTGAGCTACACCTATGGTAGAAGTCTACAGACTGTCCCTATGTCACTATTTGTTACTGCAAGAAAGCTGGACAAAGCCAGAGACAATGGAGAGACAGGGCCCACGGATATGGACAATAAACAGCTCTGAGTAACCCAGATGGTGGCTAGTAAAACAGCAGGTTGTAACAAGTCAGAGTAGCAGCATGATGTACAGGCCATCACTTAACCATGTCAGTACTTGTAACAAGTCATTGGGTGCCATCATACCTCTCAAATGTACAGAGTGGCACAGAATATCCACATTTTTGTTTCATATTTTTAGTCTGTAGTTCATAACATTGCAGTTATCTAGCAAACTATTGGTAAATCAATAAAGGTTGATGTTAGAAAATAATGACAGACATTTGAGTTGCAGATTTCGTACCCTTCAGATAATTCCTGCTAATATAAAACCTGTTATTCTACAACTGTCTAGGTTTGTAAGAGCAATAGTAACAAGCTGTCCCTTTGTTTGGGCCTGTGTCCCACTTTTATATATGGCTTTGTCCAGATTTCTTGCTCTAACAGGTTGAGAGATATGGGCGCCATGTTGTAGTATAATACCAATGCAACACAAACTGTCTGAGGACCAGAGCCGACATATAAGGCGCAATGCTGGACATCCTGCAAAACAGGTACAGTCAGAGGTGTGAAGTCTATAACCCTGTGTGTGGTGTTACATCTTGTACCTCAGTCACAGCATACCTAATACTACATTTAGCAGCAACTGTGGGCTAAGCCAGGAGCAGGAGCGGGACAAAGGCCCACATATAAGGAGAAGGAAGAACTACTGGCCAGACAAATGTAGAAAGTGCAGGGTAAAACAGGTCATGCAGTAGCATGGGTTTCCTGCTGTGTATGGAGTAAGTGACTCAAATGTCTGTCAGCAGGTCTTTATATCATTCTATAATGATCTGCCACTGATGTACCAGGAAATCACATTGGTATGTACAATGTACCAGACATATAATGCAAAACCCTGTTCAGTCTAATACAATCTGTACACACCTTAGCTATGAGTCAGATAGTATGGCCAGCACAGAGCTGTAGAATCCCTTGGACATTATATCAGAGAGGTGCTAGACTGTTTAATCAGGTGCAGGAGCCAATTGGCTGTACCACACAAAATCCCAGACTGGAGTACAGGTATATGTTCTGAGATATATATATATATATATATATATATAGAGAGAGAGAGAGAGAGAAAGAAAGAGAGAGAGAGACACACACACACACAAATAGGTACAGAGTGATATAGTGCTGCAGCCACTTGTACACCAGTTGTAACCATTGGCATGTATGGTATGGTGAGCTGTAGTGTGTAATAGTAGCTAGGGGTTCTAATCTCTCAGCAGCCACCTTGTGTGTTTGTGTAGATATTCCACATGCAGCAGTATACACGTGCTCAACAGGCCTATGTCTGAGCAATAGTCAAGCATTTTATGGCCCTGTGACTAGTGCCCTCCACAGCAGTGGCCTCCCTGTCAACAGCTGCTGATGTCATCCGCCCAAACAGCAATGGCAGACACTCTTCAAACACAGAAGCTCTGTACTACATACAGTATGTACTTAGCACTATATACAACTAAGTAGGTAGGGGGTTATAATCCCAACAATGGCTACTCTGTGAGCATATTTGTGTGTGTGTGTGTGAGTGTGTGTGTGTGTGTGTGTGTGTGTGTGTGTGTGTGTGTGTGTGTGTGTGTGTGTGTGTGTGTGTGTGTGTGTGCATATGTAAGTATATCCCCTTGCAGCAGTGTGTCTGTCTTGCCCATGTGTGTGCAATGCCAATACATTTTAAGGCCCATACCTACCTGTTAAACCCACCATTGGCTTACTTTACAGGGCCTGCTGATATCATCCACCTTAGGATCACAGTCTCCAAACGCATAAGCTCTGTGGCACATGCGATAAACACGTAGCATTATAGTATATACAACTAGATAGGTAGGGGTGCTAATCCAAACAATGGTAACTCTGTGAGTGTAAGTATATCCCCTTGCAGCAGTGTGTCTGTCTTGCTTATGTGTGTGCAGTGCCAATCCATTTTAAGGCCTGTGCCTACCTGTTAACCCCCCATTGGCTTAATTTACAGGGCCTACTGATGTCATCTACCTTAGAAGCACAGTTAAGCCCCATCCCAACACATAAGCTCCATGGCACATGCAATAAGTGCATCATACTATAGTGTATATAACTAAATAGGTAGGGGTTCTAATCTCAAAACTGGCAACTCTGTCAGTGTGTGTGTGTGTGTGTGTGTGTGTGTGTGTGTGTGTGTGTGTGTGTGTGTGTGTGTGTGTGTGTGTGTGTGTGTGTGTGTACATATATCCCCTTACAGCAGCTTGACTGTGTTAGGGTTACCACCTGTCCCACTGGGCAAGTTGCAGTCCAAGTTTGGCCAGGTGTGTCCTGTAAAAACAACTAAGACAATACAAATGTCCCAAGATCGTCGGACAACAAAGATTTCCTGCATTATTCTAATAGTTGCATAAAACAGTCATTTTACATCACAAACACCTAAATGTTAAGATAAATAGCATGATCTAGGCAAATGCTACATAAATAAGATGTTATACTGGCACAAACAGTGAAGTTCTTTCCTTTGCACTCACTGTGGATATGGTTTGTGCTGCCAGCTATGATGTTACTACAAAAACTGTCCCACATTGGGCATTTGATAAGGTGGCAACCCTAGTCTGTCTTGCCTATATGGGTGCAATATGTATAAATTTTGAGACCCTGTGAGTAGCTGCTGCCACTAAATAATCCACATGTATCTAGGCATGAATGCTACCCACCACCACCTACATTTGTAGGTACTGACCAAGTCTGTGGACAAATGTAAGTTGGGTGCTGTTTGTCATTGACTCCCCAAATGATGTTAACATACTGCAAGAGGGTCTTACATCAACAACAGAGTGATGTCAAGGTCTTGGCCTCAAGCTAAATGCAAAAAACTATATCATCATACCATTTCACAAAGACACAGCCCCACTCTTTACCACATGAATGGCAAACCCCTAAACACACAACCTGTGTTGAGAGACCTGGGTACTCAGGATGATAATAATTTCGCATTCAACCAGCATGCAGCGGCAGTGGTCAAAAAAGCCTTGTACGTTGTTCATCTTGTAGGTACAGGGATTGCGTCCAGAAAAAAGGTGGTCATTATGTCTCTACAGTCCACACTCAGTAGACCAGTATTTTAGTACAATGCCCCATGTGGTATGTACCTATCTAGACATCTGTACCAACTGGAAAGGCCACGGAAATACCTCACAAAGGTAATTCATGGCCTCCAACACCTGTCCCATGCAGACAGGTTCAAATCAGTAGTGCTTCACTCAGTATTGGACAGGTTGCTCAGAGATGGGCTGTGTCAGACCTACAAGGCAATGTAGAGTGGGAGGTTGGCATAATGGTTAAGGTGTTTACCTTACAGACACAAGGTGCAGGGTTTGATTCTCGCATGGGGTAACTGTCTAGGCTTAAAATGGCCCACAAGGATAGTTAGCCTACTACTAACCTATGAACCTATGGACCCTGCCCTACTACAGCTGCCCCATATCAGTAACCATAGCACCTTATGCATTACCTGCACAACAGACCTAAATCCAATATGCGATATCAACACAACCTGCTGGAGAGACAGGTTTGTCTCCTAGAGGCTGCCCTGTCTCAGGAATGCACCCCCATACACTTCAAACAGAGTAGCATGCTGAACTTCTTCAAGCACAACCGTGACAAGTGGATGGGAACCACAGATCTGTCCCAGGGGTTCTACCTGTGTCCCTCATTGACAGGGGCAACAGGTGCTGACTGATGTTTTTTGTTGGGGATAAACTAATTTCTAGGCTTGTAAGGGACCCAGGGCCATTACTGTAGTAACCTCCTATGATCCTATGAAGCTATGATTCTACTGAACTCCCAGGTGACATGTATCAAGAGTAGCATGCTGTGTCATGGGGTATGCATCAAGATTACGCTATCTATTCCTATTATCCCAGAAACATGCACCTAGGTAACCATGCACATATACTGCCGTACCTTGGTGAAATCACATTTCTGCATTGCCACTATGCCATCTTGAGCTGCTGTATTGGCACCAGCTCTCCATGGTGTAGACACACATATCCCTGGAACAGAAACAGAAAAAGGTCTGGGAGACAACAGTCAATCAGCAATATTACCACCAATGCAGCATCATGGAACAAAGGTACATACACTTTAATGTGTACTCATGACACATGCCAGCAGACAGCACCTTACAGGGCATAACACTTCTGCACTACAAACTGCAATTAAATGTACTATAGTCACCCTGTGCATCAGACACATATTTGCATGTCCCTACATCAATGGTATGGATGACTGGGATGTGGCACAGGTATCATCACATGCACAAGGTGTGGTCTAGGGTTGCCAAAGACCTAGATTGTGCCACACAGTTGACATCATGTGTGTGTGTCTGGAGGGGTGCTGATCAGCTGGGCCATGGAGAGGAGCTGTGTGTGTCTATTGGTGACCTGCATGTGACAGTGATGTGTGAGTATGTGCGTGTACACAGTCAAGCCATGTTCTATCCCTAGACGAGAGTATGTTGGACAGCTATAGACCATGTATGTCAGAATATACAGTTCATCATCTGTGGCCACAGACATAGTAACTGGCTCTGTCATGAGTGGCACTGGCACCATCATGCCCAGGGTCAGATGCAGTACTACTTGCTGATGATGACTGGTGTCTGCTGGATCCGTGTCGCTCAGGGACTGCCCAGGACCATATGCCCATGGCCTGCCACTTTGTAGTATGGACAGCACCCTCCCTTCTGTAGTGCTGGTGGTAGTGTCACTATGAGAGCATGACTGTGCATGGCCACTTGGACTCTCAGCTGATCATGGTGCTGACCTATGTCCACGTGTCCAAACTCCTACTCCCACCTTTCCAGCACAGAAAATGTGCTGTCAAGGAGTGACAATGTCTCACTCCACCATCTGTCCACTACATCAGCATAATGATGTATGGCATCACCAATGTTGTGGATCGATAATGCATAAAGGTACTTAAATTCTCTTATATGTCCAGTTGAATATAACCAAGTTCTTAGCTGGCCAAAGCTGAGGTTTTTAAGCAATAAAAATTTCACAATGCACCACTTAAAAAGGCAAGGACAGGAAATCAAAGAATGTGGCTACCCGCACACCTGTAATTACTAGCAAATAACACACTAGCTTCAGTTCAAGTTACTAAAGAGCAGAATAACTGCCACTTGAGTTAAATATTCCTTCAACACAGTTTAAATCAAATTAAATACTGTATTTTTTTAAAAAAGTGCAGATAAAGGTACTTAAATTCTCTTATACGTCCAGTTGAATGTAACCAAGTTTTTAGCTGGCCAAAGCTGAGGTTTTTAAGCAATAAAAATTTCACAATGCACCACTTAAAAAGGCAAGGACAGGAAATCAAAGAATGTGGCTACCCCCACACCTGTAATTACTAGCAAATAACACACTAGCTTCAGTTCAAGTTACTAAAGAGCAGAATAACTGCCACTTGAGTTAAATATTCCTTCAACGCAGTTTAAATCAAATTAAATACTGTATTTTTTTAAAAAAAGTGCAGATAAAGGTACTTAAATTCTCTTATATGTCCAGTTGAATATAACCAAGTTCTTAGCTGGCCAAGTGGCCATGCACAGTCATGCTCTCATAGTGACACTACCACCAGCACTACAGACAATCATGTATCCATGATCCTGAGAAGCCATCTGGTGTTGCATTTAGAATGTTTCTGTGCCGCCATGATGGACCAAAATATGGGAAGAGTGACTCATGAAGAGACACCTGTGACAGGTGGTGGATGGGCAGCTGTCTTCCTTTGAGCACCTCTGTCAGCCTGACTGTGTGGGACTTCACCAGCACTCTGGCTATGGCTAGTGTCTACAGTCACAGATGCCAAAGTTGCCACACTCTCCTGATCAATGCCACTACCGACTGTCCAATATCTGTGGCCGCTGGGGACTGGGTATGTGTGGGCATACTGACTGTGTGCGGGGACATTAGGGACAGATTCAATCCTGTGCCTCACTATGGCCACCATCATCATCAGAGTCTGATAAGACACTGACATCAGGTTGTGAGGGGGACATACTCCAACCTCCACGGTCACCTGTGAGGAGGAAGACAACATGACTACATTAATACCTGTGCTATTATGTCTGCTGATCCACACACACACACTCAGACATGCAAGTGAGGTGCCACAACTGCATTATACATACCACACCTTGTTACTGATCCCATGCACAACACACAAGCAGACAATAGACACAGACAAGACAGGCCCTTTACAACATGCAGTGCAGCTACATCTGGTTAATGTTGCCAGTATTATACACCTGTGAGATAAGCAACATGTCAGTGTATGTGATGGACCTTCAACTAATACACAGTGTACCCATCTCCACCATACTGTTGCCCCCTGTATAGAAGACTGCATACACCTTCATAAAAATAAGTGCAAATATGTTACAGCTCCTGCAAATATGCTACTGTATTTATCAATTCAATGCACTTCAGTGAACCACTCCACAAGAGAACATGTAAGTATTGTACTATGGCTAAGCTGAAAAGTTGTGTCCATGGCAAACTGGCAGCCCTTAACATTCCTAGGGTGTAGATGAGCCATAACTAAACAGTTTTACACTCACCGGCTACAGGATGTTGGGCTCTGGCAATACCAGATATACCTATGGAATTGTGGGGGAGAGGTATTGTCAGCAAACACAAATGTAGCATTGGTACAGGGTAATATGTGCATATATCAACATGTACAGTATGAACTGTGATACTGCCCACATTGTTGACATTCTGAGTATGTGTGCACATGTGTGCATTACAACCCCCAAATGCAGATTAACCTGCTATATGTGTCTAGGTATGCAGAGGCTGCCACTTTGACTGCTACAGTGTTAAAGTGATGACCACAGCAGGCTTACCTGGAAGCTCCTCTGCTGTGGAAGCTGTGCCACCCACTTTCATGATGTATGGGGTGATGAATGCTTGCAAGCTGGTGTCTGAACCCAGGTTTGCCAGGAACTCCTCTGTGGCCGAGAGTGGTTGTTGTGTTGCAGGCCCTACACTGGTGCCACCATGGTCCCTGGCCAGAGCTGCAGCTCTTTGCCATGCAGCATTTATCATGTGTGTGGCATGATGCCAGATCTGCTCATAGCTTCTTCCTGTAGCCTGGTGTGATTTACTGATGCAACAAGGTCTGCCCACAGTACGGCACATTGTTCCCAATTCTTGTCACTCCTCAACAGTAGGATCTGTGAAGCAGTCTGAGGCCATCGACTATAATGTCATTCTCGACTGCAGAAAAAGGTGGGTTCCTCCATCTGTACATAACTCCTGAAAGACAAGAAGAGGGGAACATGTCACAGGGCCACATGCATCATTCTCCATTAGGTACACACCCTGTACATCCACATTAGGCAGCACTATACGCCGCTAACTCCCACATCATATCCCACCATCTATCACCAATGCATGTATGTGGCTAGAAGCAACATAGTGGAAATACAGCATGCATTTCCCTCCTCATACCGCTGTTTCGTGCTACTTGCTGTATGTTTTCTAAGGTGTTAAACTGCATTTTTTCTATTGCACCTATTATTGCTGGTTTATAGCCTGTCTACATTGTATGTGGTAGTGTAAGCCTCCTACTTTTGTGTAAAGCACCTGGGCTGTAAGCCCACTCTTTAGATCTTCCTGGCCTTTCTCCCTCAGATTCTGATAAATACGGCAGAACAATCTCCTACAGTTTCCCCTTCCAGTCAGGTTGATATGGACATCCTGACACAGTGTAGCAACTACCTCATGTACACAGACAACCATCTACAAACACCACCAAGGAACATAATGTCCGAGAGATGCAATGATATTAGGGACCTACAGTCCATGCTCTCTCCCTCTCAAGACTGCACATCTGGCACTGAAAAGGTTGTCAACACAATCAGTACACCTCACACAATACCCACACCTACACAACACACATACACATATGTGGAGGTCCTCAACATAAACATCCCCAAACAAAGGAGACCTCAAAGCAAAAACACACCTAAAATCCACAGCCCTCCACACCACATACCATGCATAGCCACACACCTGTGTCACACAGCCACTAAGGCGTCACCATAAATCAAACATATTAGTCATAGGAGACTCCATTGTGAAACACACAGAAGTGCCTCTTACTAGGCTGTATATGGGGAAGGTCATAGTTACTTGCCTGTCAGGTGTCAGAATCTGCTACATGACATACACATTGCTGTCTCTCAACAACAGGTACTGTTTTGTGTCTGTCATAGTCCATGTTGGCGTGTCTGACCTGAGATGTACTTCCCTGGACTATATGAAGTGAGACATGATTGAGCCCACTGATTATGTGTCCCAGGCAGGTATGTCCCTAGATGTAAGCAGCATTATTCTGTCACCTAGAATGATGCTGCAATACCATCAGGAAATGATTGACCTTAACAGTTGGCTTGGTTTCTGCTGCCATTCCAGGGGGATCCAGTACCTGACAGCCTGGGATGATATGATCAACTGACTACAATGCATTGCCAGAGAAGGCTTCCATCTGTCTCACCTGGCCTTTAGCCTACTGGCAATGGTTCTTGCCACCCCCATAGTGGGTTTATTAGGAAAAGTGGTGGGGTTAACACTACCAACATATAAATGTCAACAAATCACAAACTGAAGGCCATGCTGCTAAACTCTAGCAGTCTAAACATGAATCTGCACTCACTGCAAGCAGTCTTCACACTGGAAAATGCTGACATCTGTGCAGTCACAGACACATGGTTCAAAGCTGCAGAGAGCACTCCCCATCCTTACAAGGTTACCCATCCTATCATGCAGTCAGACCCCAAGATGTGGGCAGTAAAGCTAAGGGGCGTGGGGTTTCACTATATATGAAAGACATACACACCTCCAGGCTGGTCAAACAGTAAGACACAAAGGAGACACTCCAGCTGCAGTTAACCATTGCCAAGACCCTTATTCAATAGCTAAGTACCGGCCCCCACATGTGACCAGAAAGCCCATTCTGCTTATATGGACCTGTGTAACTCTATCAGGATCTGACTCTGTACTCTGATCCTAGGTGATGTAACTACCCAAACATAGCTTTGGAGAACTACTCATGCCAGCACAAAAATGCCCAGAGATTCATCGAAATTGTCATTGCAAACACCTTGGAACAGCTAGTTGCTACCCCCACATGAGGTGAAGATCTCTTGCAGTTGATATTAAACAGCATGGGTAACCACTGCAGCATCCCTACAGTATCATCCTCTGTGGTAAAACAAACCATAAAGCAGCCACGTTTGCAGTCACCATCTCCCACAATACCCATCTAGGTAGGTTCAGACATACAAACATCTCCAAAGTTGATGACAGCCACCTGAGGAATGGTATAAAGAGATTCACAGCCCCTCCTCCACTGTAGGAACTGGTACCAATTTCCACAAACACACCAAAGCATTATATGTGCATTTGTATAGATGCATGGAGTCAGGAATACCCAACAGGACTACATCATTAGTAAATCTGTCTGGTAGACATCTGCAATAAATAGACTCTATAACAGGAGCAAAATAGTGCTTTCCAGAACCAAGAAAGACCAGGTGCCCAATTTGAAGCAATGCCTCCTAAGCCTGAACAAGCAAATAAGAGCACTACTGAACTCCTACAAAGTAAACCCCGACCCCACATTGGCAACATCCACTACAGACAATCATATCTCCTTCTTCACCTATGTCTGCAACCTCAAAGGAAACACCCAGATCTACTCAGAAGTGGTGGTGAAGGACACCAGATATACAAGTGCTGTAGTGCTGTAGCAAACTTGCTACCTGAAAGAGTCAGTGACAGCCTCACCCCCTGTCCTCCCCATCAGTACATCAGGACATCCCCATTACCTGCCCCTTTCCCTTATATGCAGGGCACAAGTCACCACTGCCATCTCAAAGTCATGGAATGTAGCCTCCATGGGACCTGATCACATCACAAAATGCATTTTACATGACCTCAAGCATGAACCTGAAGCACCATTAGACACTATATTCAAACAAAGCCTGAATACTGCCTTTGTCCCAGCTGAGTGGAGGACACCCACTGTCATCCCTTTACACTAAGGTAGAACGTCCACTAATCTGGCACATTATAGACCCATCAGCCTAACTAGCCTGATCTGCTAGGCCATGGAACAGGTTATCATGAGTGAACCTCCTTAACAAGGACATTGGCGACCTCCACACACTTGATCACACACAGTTAGGCTTTGTCAGGGGGAATCATGTCTATTACATTTGGTTGACTTCTTCGACACAGTCACCAAAGCCATGGATGAGGGGGAGACAGTACACACTGCCTACCTTGACCTGGCCAAAGACTTTGACAGTATTCCCCACTTGGCCATAATAGATATACGCTCTCAACTAGGCATCAATCCATATGTTAGCAGATGGGAAGCACACTGGTGCACTGACAGAACCCATCTACTCAATATAGGGGAAGCTACCTCCAGCAATAGACCCGTAACTAGTGGCATAATCCTGTGCTCTGACTTGAGCGCTGTGTTATGTGTGATTTACTCTTCTGAGGTGCAGAGCACAACCAGTGGTCTATGGCCAATCATATTTGCAGAAGACTGCATGCTGGATGCTGTCACTAAATCCCCTAGTGATGTGGACATCCGCCAAGGGGGTCTCATGCAGACACATGACTGGTGCCAGACACATGGCTTCAGGCTGCATACCACAAAATGCAGTGTCATCCCCTTTGGGGAGAATGATGTCCACAGAAGTTATCACATTACTAACAATGTCCTAAGCATGCAATCAGTCATGAGTATTTGGGCATACAGTTTGATGGCAACATGACATTTGACCACCATTTTACTTCCATTGTAAGGAAAGCCTTCTACATGGCGCAACTCATACATAAGAATATCTTAACCAGGGACATGGGAGTTATACCATCTCTGTATTCCTCCCCAATAAGGCCCATTACTGACTATAATGCCCCTTTCATCATGTACCATGTAAAGCACGTGCACTGGCTGTGGATACGACAGAGGTTCCTCACCAGGGAATACCAGGGTCTAAAACATCTACCATACAAAGATAGGCTACAAACCCTATCCCTCTACCCAGTTTCATACAGACTCCTCAGAGGTGACCTCTGTCAGGCATACCAGGTGATCACAGACTCCACCTTGATGGGACTGCTGCACATCCTCAAGTCAAGCACCACTCAAGTAACCCACACACATGCCCTCAACCTGGTGTGTGACATCAACAGGACTTGTTGGTGGGTCTCCTGTGTTTCCCAGACACTCACCCAGTTGTGTAATGGACACCCTGTCCACATCAGGCAGCAGAGTACCTCTTTATCCCTTTTTAAGTGAAACCAGGATAACTGGATGGTAACCAGGACATACACCCTTGGGATAACACCTGTGTCCCTGTTGGACTGGGGCATCATGTGCTGACGTGCATAGACATGGGCAAAACTCTGGGCTAGGCTTATGAGGGCCTCAGACCCAACAGCCTGGTAACCTCCTATGATCCTAGGTATACCAGTTATGGTCCTATGTGGTATAACAGACTCTGTTGTTATGTATCCACACTCATCACTGCCATCTACTGTGGTGTGTCCCCTATGAGCGATGTACCAGTACCATGTCATACAGCCACCATCCAACAAATAGGTGAGAGGTACTACAAATGTATGGGGACAATCCAGCAACATCTGTGTGACCCAATGACAGACAGCACATGTATCCTCCCTGTAGGTGTCCGACATCCACAGTACACACGTTTGCAGAATGTGTATATGTGCCTGATATATGTGGATCCTCTGCCAGACAAATGTGGATGGCTGGCAAACAGTTGGACAATATGTAATGGATTCTCCCAGACTGTGGGGAATCTGGCTGTCACATGGCATACTCCTCAGAAAAAAGTTATGGTACATTAATATCTGGGGCTGCATTCATTCCCTTACATTGTATGCTCGATATGTACAGTCTGTTGCTTAGGCTGGGCCTGTGTCCCCCCACTACTACTGGCTATAACCTGCTGTTCTGCTGTAGGGGTCAACAGGTATGCTAGCCATAGCTCTCAAGCGATGAGATACGGGTGTACAGTATACAGTGACCTAGCCAGAGTACATAAGGAACAGTTAGGGACACATGGAGAATGTTTGAACTATGCCTGTGTGACATTTACAGACTGGGAGGAGCTGGCAGACAGTGCATCATGTGATATGCCAGCTGTTTCCACCAGTACTTACTGTCAATATTGTCTAAAATACAGTCCATTAGCATTCGTACATGAGTTGACCCTTGTTGGAGGGATTCAAAGGGCCAGAGCTATGATCTATGTCACAGCAGACAGAGCTGAAAGGGAAGCCTGTAGGTGCTGCACAGCAGACTAACAGCAACATGTCATTCCAAGATAAGTACTACAGACCTACTGTTGACATCCCTATTTCCCATAACTGCATCCTCCCATCTGTGTCCCATTACATGGGTAGCTCTATTACATACCTGGTATACTGCTGTACTCCTTTATGTGCAGAAATCCTTTAGTATAATGCTTATGCTATCACAGTCTGTCTTCGTAAAGAAAGCAGAATTGTATACTATAGGCAGCAACTTGCCTTTTGTAAGTAATGCTCATGAACTGTGCACCAATCTGTGGCTCACACTTGCTAATTGCATCCAGAACAGCTGGGTTGCATTTACACTAGCCAATGGCATGGAAACACAGTGCTATAATTAAGGCCTTCATTTAGGCCTTGGCCCTTTTCCTGGCTTGTGAGAAAGACATTATCAAGGTGTGTGGACTACACCATTACAGAAGATAGGTAAAAATACTGTTCACTGTCTGGATCTATGTGGCATGTCCACAGTTTTGCATGCTATGTTTGGCCATTGTGAACAGACTTTCTGATTATGTGGCAGTTTACTGTTTAACAATGTGGATTGAGGTCAGTAAGGGGATAGACAGACAGATGTGAGTGTCATACATCATTTGCATCAGAATATGCATGCTGCTGCAGTAGCTGCTGGTCTATCAGCTCTGTATGTTTGTAGGGAAAGACTGTGATGCATGTCCTTGTCAGCTGACCATTCCCCCCACCACTACCTCTTTCTGTATGGGTGCTGTGTGGATCCCCTATTCTAGGTGGTTGGGAGATATGGTAGGTCTGTAGCAGGTAGCTGAATATACTGCCACATATGCTGCAGGCCACAGCTGCTGCATTCTGCCCAGGAGTCATACTGGAGATTGTAAACACATTGGGGGATAGCAAGCTGTATATGTCAATGAGGGAGCAGTGCCAACTGTAATGTCACAGCATAGCCAGGGTCAGGGTACTCATAATAGTCCAGGTGAAGCATGTGCCTCAGGTACATATGTTATGAAATAGTGCAATCCAGAGAGTGGTAGGTGACATTTAGGATGCCTATACATATTTGTAAAGTCTGTCCCAACCTGCAGGCTTTTGATGTGCTAATATTGGTGGCAGTGACTGTGGTAGCAGCAACTGGTTCTGCTTAAGATTGCAGGGCTCAGTCAGTTATTTGTTGTATTGACAAGCATGTAATTGATTTGCAACAGACTGGAATGGAAGTAAAATATAAATCATGCTAGGAATGTAACAGATTGAGCTACTGATTCAATACTATAGCAGGTGTATGTGCAAGACATATATTCATGCATACAGTCTGTTACACAGAATTTGCATGAACATGTGTGTTTGGATGGGTAAGACATGTGACACTGAACTGTCTGTCATGATTTACTACTCTCAATCTGCACTGACTTGCCAGTACTTCAGCACACTGAATAAGTTTTAGGTTCATAGGTTCATAGGTTCGTACTAGGCTATCTGCCCTAGAGCATTTATAAGCCTAGCCAGAGTGTGTGTGGCTTTCACCACCCCTTAGGATGAGAATACTACACCCTTTTAGGGTTTAGTTTACTGTGCCTCTGTCTAGTAGTGACACAGAGATGACCCCCGGAGTAAACCTACGATCTCCCATCCACTCGTCAAGATTTCTCTTGAATAGAGTTAGTGAGGGGCTCTGCCTAACATGGATTGGTGTTCTGTTCCAGAGTGTAGGGAGCCTCTGGGTTATGAATCTGTCCCTCCAGCACATCCTATTTATTTCTGTGTTGAGGTTTAAGTCTCTTGCTCTCGTGGCTCTGATGGATTTGGATTTTCTGAGGTGGAGCATGTCCATTAATTCCGGATTGGACATGGTCTTGTACGTCAGGCACAGATCACCTCTGAGTAGGCGGTATGCGACTGAATAGAGTTGGAGTTTTTTTAGTCGGGCAGCATATGACATATGTTTAAGACCCTTTATCCTCTTGTTGAGGAACTTTTGGGGTCTTTCCAACTGCTGCAGGTGTCGGGTAAGATACATCCCAAATGGGGCATTGTACTCAATCATTGGCCTGATAAGAGAAGAGTACAGGGGCACAATGACCTCTCTTGATCTAGATGTGAAACCCTTCATGATAAGGTGGGCAATATAGAAGGTCTTCCTAACCACTTTGGCAATGTGAGTGTCAAATGAGAGGTTACTGTCAACCTGGGTCCCTAGGTCCCTGATTACCTCTTCCATACTTAATGGATTACCACCTATGTGGTAATTTGTGGGTACCTTGTTTTTCCCAAAGGGTATGACTATACATTTTTTGGCGTTCAGCTTAAGGCCATGGCTCTGGCACCAATTATCCATTTCTATGAGGCCTCTCTGAAGGATGTTTGTGTCCGCTGGAGTATCAATTATGGCGCCCAGTTTGCAGTCATCTGCGAACTTTGTCAGCCACAATCCTCCTATGTTTGCCTGTACCTCGGAAAAATAAATGCCGAACAAGAGGAGTCCCAGGACTGAGCCCTGTGGGACACCACTTGTGACTGGCTTAGAGTCTGACATAGCTCCAGCAACTCTGACCCTGTGGGTTCTGTCCTTGAGCCAGTTTGCAACCCATCTTGTGACATATGGGTTTACATTTAAGCTGGTGAGTTTGTCTATGATGCCCGAGTGGGGTATTGTGTCAAAGGCTTTTGCAAGGTCAAGGCAGGCTGTGTGAACTGCCTTACCCTCATCAATGGCCTTAGTGACTGTTTCAAAAAAATCAACCAAGTTCAAAAGGCAGGATCTGCCCTTGACAAAGCCAAATTGGGTAGGATCCAATGTCTGTAGGTCCCCAATGTCTTTGTTTATGAGTTCCATAATGATCCTCTCCATAGCTTTGCAGACCAGGCTCGTCAAGCTTATGGGGCAGTAATTTCCAGGGTCTGTAGAAGCACCGCCTTTGTGAAGTGGGACCACTGTTGCCATACGCCACTCTTTGGGTACGTATCCTGTAGTAAGGCTAAGATTAAACAGCAGCCTTATGTGTGGGTTTAGTTCCTCTTGAGTTCATGTAGCACACAGCCCAGGACACCGTCCGGTCCCATTGATGCTGTGTTTTAGCTTTAGAGAGGCGGCTCTCACCTGGGCATCTGAGATGTTAGGGAGGCTACACTCTGCTGGGATAGTTATTTCTCCATTTGGGGGCGGGGGAGAAATTTGCCCTTAACCTGTCTGCCAGAATGTTGGCAATGTCAGTGGGTTCAATGTATTTTGTGTCATTTGGACTAACTCTGAGCATATCTGGGAGTTTCCACCCAGGTTTCTAACATAGCTAAAGAAGGCCTTGTGATTGTCTTTTGTGTCTTTTGCGATTTTTCTCTCAAAGTTGGCCTTGGATGATTTTATGAGTGATCGTATTTTTTTGCTAGTACTGATCAGAGATGCCTTCCCTTTTAGGGATTTTGCTCTGTCATGTAGTAGCTTCCTCCTCCTGTTGTAAAGTTTGTTTATGGCTGGGGTCCACCAGACTGGCGCCTGCCTTTGGGGAATGGGTCTTGGTTTTATTTGGGATTTCATGATCCATGCATTCTTGAAGGTGCCCGTAGAAGGCATTTGCAAAGGATTCAGCAGTGTGGGTTGTGGTTTCCACTGGCCCAGGGGCCTTGAAGGATACCACTTCAGTCTTAAGAAGTGTGAAGTTGGCTTTTGAGAAGTTCTTCACTATGGTCTTTGTGCAGGGGTGGGGGCGGGATGTGGATTTCCAGTGAGATTAATTTATGGTCTGATCTTACCAAAGAGGGATATACTTCGGTGTGGAGCATTTTGTCCCCATGTTTGTGATGATCAGGTCTAGTATATTGTCTCCTCTTGTGGGAATGGTGACTAGTTGTTCCATTGCATTTGAGTTTATGAATTCTAGGAACCTTTGGGCTAGGGTGTTGGGGCTTGAGTAATGTTCCCAGTCTATGTTTGGGTAGTTGAAGTCTCCCAATATGATGGTATTTGGAGAGACATTCATACTCTCCAGTGTCTTCAGGAAGGCTGTGTGGGGTTCCTGAGTTTGAGAGGGTGGTCTGTAGCATGCTACAAACTGTAAGGCAGTTTTGCCTATGGTTAGTTGCACCTGGATGGTCTCCGATGCTTGTGCATTGCCACTAACCTGGAGGTGTGGGTATCTTTGATGAATATGGATACTCCCCTCCTTTTGTGGTTGGTCCAAGTTTTGGGGCGGAAAGCATGATATGAGGTAAAACCTGATAGTGCTGGGGTGCTCTCAGGAGCCTTGAACCAGGTTTCAGTCACTGCACAGACATCAATGTTCTCCATACTGAGGAGGGCTTGAGGCGTGCATCTTGAGGTTTAGACTTCTGGCATTGAGCAGCATTACCCTTAGTTTTTCCACTTGTGTTTTCTAGGGAGGTAGGTTTGTCATTTGAGCCTTGCCTAAAAAGGCACTATGGGGTGGCAAGAGCCTTGGCCAATATCCGGAAGCCCAGGGTGACAGGTGCAAGCCATCCCTTGCGAAGCAGCATGGCTTGTCAAGCATGTCATCCCAAGCAGACAGACATTGGATCCCCTTAGAATGACACCAGTAATTAAGCCAATTGTTAAAACTGATCATTTTGTCTTTGTACTGTGGCATCATTCTTGGTGAGGGTAAGATGCTGCTCAGGGTCAGGGTCATACCGGCCTGGGCTACATAATCAGAGAGCTCCTCTATGTCTCTTTTCATGTAGTCCAGGGAGGTACATCTCATGTCGTTCACACCGGCATGTTCAATGACAGAGTCATATTTGTACTTGCTGTGGAGTGACCCGAGCGCTTGTGTTATGTGGCAGATTCTAGCTCCCGACAGGCAGCTTACTGGGACCTTTTCCTTGTTCAGTCTGGTGAGAGGGACGTCAGTGTGTCTGACTATGGAGTCACCTATTACAAGTGTGTCTGGCATGTTGTTTGGTCTTAAGAGCTGTGACCATTTAGCACAGTGACTTTGTGAACTATGTGTTGCATGTGCTATGTCTTGAGGTGGCGGTTGCTTGGGTGTCTGCTTTGGAGGCCTCTGTTGTTTTGGTAGATTTTTAATCAGCACCTCTGAGTATGTTTTTGTGTGTTTATGTGTTTGGTTTGCAGTTGTGATAGTTCTATGTGAGACTGGGTTTGTGGTGTGCATGGTTACCTTCTCCTCCTGACTGGTCTTGCCAGTACTGAATTGAGAGAGCTCAGCCTCCAGTTTGGCTATATAGTTGCATCTCTCGCATATATTTGTATTTGTTGGGAGGAGGAGAGGGTTGTCTGTGTACATGAGACAATTGTAACATTGCCTCAAGATTCCCAGATTCCCCAGCTGAACAGGAGAGGACGCCAGCAACTGACCCTTCGACATGCTAGAAATAGTGAAAAAGATTGCTGTGTAACTGAGTCAGAAAGGACCTACAGGGAAATGGGTACTCAAGGGAATTTAGGTGAACGAAGTACTTTCTTTTGTTTAAGAGTGCTTTACCTGTATAAAAAATGCTTTAGGAGCAAGTGCTGAGCTTTTCAAATGGAGTATAGGCTGTTTAGATTGCAAGTAGAACAGTTCTAAGGGAAAAATTGAAGAGCAGACTTTACGGAGCCAGAAATAGTTTAAACTTGATTAACCGGCGCTGCCCTATGCTGCTCTATGAGCAACTTCGCGCTAAAACGCGCTAAAGCGCGCAAAAGCGGGCTTTATAGCAGGGGGTTGAAAAGAGCCAGGAATTGATCCAAAATGGCCAATAAACTACAAGTTGCTGGGCTGGAACCAATCCTCTAGGGACAAATACGTTGCTCAGTGCTCCCCACTCCCACTGGTGAACAAAGAAGCTTCCTCTTATCCAAATAAGGATATGGATAGCACAGGAACTAAGACAAAGCCCAGAGATCAGCAAAATCTGAAGACTGGACTATTCTAGTTCAAAAGTAGGTGGCACAACTGTGGGCATTCTGCAACAGTCTATGCAGTTGTCAGCTCTACCTGATATCGTAGACCTCACGTACATCCAGCAACATTTATTTGGCTGTGTACTGGTTTGGTATCTGCATCACAGACGCAAGTATGCTGTAATTTTTCCCATTATATATACAAGCAGTGTGTCACTGGCAATAAGGATATGTTTATGGAGACAGCTGTGCTACTGCAGAGCTGAGTGGCCTAGGAGGCTAATGCACTATGCTGTATTTGACAGGGTGCTGGATTTGAGAGTTGGCAGGGATGATTTTTTTTTTTCTGATGTGCATGACTGGCAGTCAGGATATGTTTGTGGAAACACCTATCATTCTTCAGAGCTGAATTGCCTAGTGGGCTAATGGACTACTCTGTAGTTTACAGGGTCATGGGTTTGAGAGATGGTAGAGGTGATAATTTTGTAGATGTGCATAACAATGTAAGAAAGACAAAAGGTGATTAAAGTATTTAAGTGGGTTTAAGTAGGTTTGAGCGGTGCGGTGAGCCAGTCTGCTAAAACCCACACTAATTCCAAAAAAAAAAAAAGAAAAAAGGGGTGATAGGAAAGTGGTGAAATGGAGCAAGCAGGAGGAAAAACAATGTGTACAGCAGGTAGGGATATGCAGGATGGGTGTAGGAAAGGACCATAGCTCTCCATTTTTTGTACAGCAACAGCTGTGCAGGTTGTAGATAATTTGGAATTTGGAGCCTCACATTCCAGAGAGAGGGGTGTGGATGACATAACCTTGTTGATTAATTGCTGTAATGACTGATTGTAGGCAGTGTAAGTGTTGGCAAATGGAGAGCTATTTAAGGGGCGATATTTTTTTGTGGGACAAATGCCAATTTTGTTTAAGGTGAGAGTGGAATGTTGGGAAAGGGTTATAGGCACATTTGGGGAGGTAAGTTGTGTAGGAAAAGTTGCATTTGCAAACAGACAAGACAGACAAGATAGCAGACAGGGGCGGTGTATGACACATGAGGGGGGTAAACACCTTGGACAGGGAGGGTGTTGTGGAATCGGAGAGCCATGTCCCCCCAGATGGCAGTAGTGGGAATAAGCTACCCACACATGGGCAGTCACCACTCCTCCTTCACTGCCCCAAAGGTGGCTGTGCTGGGAGCTGGGTGCCAGGGACAGACTGCCCCTCCAGTTTGGCCAGTCTGCCTCAATTTGGTGCAACAATTCATTGAACCCTTAGTGAATAATCCTGAACACCATCCCTGGTAGCTGTCACTGGGTGACGACTCCCTCTCTGCTCCTGCTCCCAGGGGCATGACCCCCGTCCCCTGAGGCAGTTCCAACTGTAGGTTGTGCAGGAGGGGGCAGCACCAGGTTGGGTCCCAGACATGCTGGGACCCAGGGCTACAGCCAGTTTAGGTAGGGTAGATGGATCCGTGGGAACCGGCCTACCCAGTCATGCTATGGTGTTAAGGTTTTTTAAAAGTGCATAGGTTAGTAATGAACAGAACATTTAAATGTTAGTTATAACAGCATACAAGGTTGTTGCAAATAACTCAGTAAGATAACATTGCATAGCATATGAAACACAACAATAAATGTGATAACAGTCAGTATTGTAATAGCATGCTAGTAACAGTTACATCCAAAGGTGAACAACATAGGCAATTCAACAAGGTATGTTAATATGTAACCATTGTAACATATAACAACAATAAAATGCAAGGCCCAACATAAGGTTTTGAGAACAACATATGTTAAAATTAAACCATACCCAACGTATAACAATAATAAACTGTGATGCAGATAAGGAGTAAGGGGAGAGAGAAAGTCATTCCCTTACTACCAGTATAGGCTATATTGTTTGCAACAGTACTCTTCTATACTGTACAGGTCTGTCCTTACTTTATGTATACAAGTGCCTTATAGCTTCTGCAGCATGTACATACCTCTCAAGCTATCCACATGGGACAGTATGGGCCAAGCTGTAACACCTACAGGTACACAACTACAGGGGACTATAACATGTCAGGGTAACATATATGAATGCCAAGGTCTACTGTGGACTGATGTAGTGTGAGTGTGCTATTGACATAAATCAAATAGGTTCATAGGTTCATAGGTTCATACAAGGCTATCTGCCCTAGGGCATTTATAAGCCTAGCCAGAGTGTGTTTGGCTTTCGCCACCCATTTTAAATAAATTTTGCTATGCCCTTTTTCGAGGTTAGTATACTGTGCCTCTGTCTAACAGTGACAATGGATGTTAAATCTGTGTCCAAGGGATTTGGAAACAGTGCTCACAGTCCATGACACAGTGATACTTGAGAGACATATATCTTGCACAGTACAGAGAGTTTATTCTTATCATGCCGTCCTTGGCAGGCATGGGGTCAGACTATCAGCAGACATTCACAGATGCATCAGGCATACAGCTGTACCAAGTTTACACAATTGTATTTGCTTTATTAATTTGTATTAGTAGTGTACTTGTTGGTGTTTTATTTACTGAAGTCTTATCACCTTGCTGAGCAATGTTGTTTACCCTCTGGTATATCTGGACACACAAATTAGTAACCCATTCTAACAGCTACTACAGCCATTTATTTACCTGTAATTCCTGTGCTGAGAACACCTGTTAACAATACATAACTGTTTCTATAAATATTTAGTAGTACTTGTCCCTAGATTTGAACCCCAGTCTGTGTGTGACAAAACATACAACATACCTAGCATTTATCAAACTGAGCTGCTGATCCATTGCTGAGTATTGATTGACTATGTTCCTAAGGTCCACCTGGTAACAAAGTGTGACCTGGTAATAGAGGTCGAGTGTTATACAAGACTGCAGTGACACTTGAACACATATGCATGAGATTCATGCATGACAGAGATAGTAGGTGAACTGTGCATTAATACATGGAATGCAGATGTAGACAATGAATGCCTAGCAGATGGACATATGTGTGAAGTATACAGACCATATTGGAGTGCTGGGTTGGCTACCTGACCCATTTAATAGTTGCAGATGGTATATTTGTAGTCTACAGCTATTAAAGATTCATACTTGCCTGCAGCAGCATAACTGAGATCAGGAATGCATATAGCTGAAATGCAATGGTTAACACAAGACAATCCTGAGATACACAGTATTATACCTTAGCTGTTCCTATTATAGGTTCAGATCTTAGTGAAGAACAATTATAATAATGCATTATATTTTGTTGTACAGCTCCACATCTACAGTTTAGCAAAGCACTTCTTTATTAGCTAACCTTCAGTCACTTAGGGTATTACTCCCATTTTTCATTCACAGCTTGTAATGACCAACAGCCCAAATGCACAGATATTGAAAAACACAGCTTTATTAGGGGTGACATCATGCAGTGATAATTATACATGTAACAGTCTATATTGATGGACAGTTTATATAATGCAGGTGTTGCAAGAAAGCTGTAATTCCATGATTAATGCAGTAGATATTTTATTTCCTTAACATTATGAATGTAGTTGAAATTTATTTCCTTAACATTTTTAATGCAGTTGACCTTTATTTCCTTAACATTACTAATGCAGTAGAATCTTTAATTTCCTTAACATTAATGCAGTAGAAACTTTCTTTTCTTGACATTATCAGGTTTCCTGCTTTCATCTGTATTGAACTGTACCTGGCATTATATCAAAACAGAACATACCTACTGGCAGTTACTACTGTACTCTTTCTTGTTTAGATGACTATAGATTTCAAGATACATCTGTACTCACCACACTCATGGAGCAATCTGGCCAAGAAGCCTGCATGGGCCTCTAGGTTGCGAGCTCTCTCCTCTGCAGCTGTGGGGAGAGAAACACACCATTATGCATACGTATCTATCAGATATTCATAACAGAATTTGGTTAAACAATGCTTACAATACTTACAAACTTGTGGGGTATTGTCCTCCAGAGCATCTTGGATCCATGTGGCTAAGAGATCCCCCTTCCTATGCCTCAGATCATCATAATGGTGACTCACCTTCTCACCTGTGTGGGGAATACTAGTAGCACTGGTCAGATCACACGCCAGCTGGTCCCAGACCTCCAATTTATACCCCAGCCCCTGGTACTGGCCCTACAGCAGACGATTGTCATGGACTTTTATGAGGAGTCCAACCATGACCCTGGAGTCCAAAATGACCCACCACTGTGCCCGGAAGCATGTACCCTCTGCAGCCCCTACTATAGTCTCTGCCAAGATCAAACTCCAACAGATTCTGGCTGTATTTCCATATGTTGCACTTAAATAAGGCTGTTTCCCACCCTTTGCCACCACTGAGTAATTTTTAAAAATATGGCACGTTGCTTAGCACCTCGCAAACTCACTAAGCAGTGCTTAAACTGGCAATGCTTAGTGGTGCGCAAACCAGCTTAGCTTAGCTGAAGACTGCTTAAACTGGGATTGCTTAGCAGTGCCCATACCAGCTAAGCTGAGCCATGCATTGCTAAGCACTGCTAAAATGGGTCCTGTTTAAGCACTGCTTGGCTTGGCTTAGCAGTGCTTAGCAGAGCTTAGCTAAGAGAAAACCAGTATTTAAAAAAAAATAAAATTATTTGTTCATTACTACTGGTTCATTATTATGTGTATGTATTTTACTTCTATATTTCCTGACCTTATGTATTTTAATTTCTTTATCTTGGAGTGTGAATTTTATGTATTGTAAACTTGTGTTAACTGGAGCTGTTCTGCTCAGGTCTCCACTGAAAATGGGCTTCTGGCACAGATGGACTAACCCAGTTAACAAATATCAATAAATACATTTATAAAAAATGTATATAATATTGCTATCAAATATAAAAGCTTAATGGCCTGTCCATGTATTCAAGCCATGCACCTATTGCACATAGACTTGTGGCTCTAACCATTCAGCTATGTGGATATGTTGACTACTGCTATCCATTTCTATATAGCTCTCAGCTAAAAGTCCACTTTTTATTGATGTAGTAAATCCACATTAAGCACTTTCATCTTGTTAAAAAAGACTTCATCAGAATGTGCAAGTATAGCAATTGATGCAGTGTAAATAGGCTAACCTAACTACCTGACTAATTCACTGACTAATTACACATTTAAAACTAAAACTAGGTTTTTGCCATGATAAATATAAACGCCTTTATAAAACTTCCCTCAACAACAATATACAAATAAATCTGATAAAAAGTATGTGCATTCATTTAAAAAGCTGCAGATAAATTAAGACAAACCACTATTAAACATTACAGATGAAAAATCATGTAAACCAAACCACAAGCAAAATACTACCTAAATGAAAAAAGAGCTTCTGTCATATACTAAACCAGTTCTCCTGCCATATATTAAAGGGCCCACATTGCTTTAAGCCTCAACATACTTCTTATGGATACCACATCATTTAGACCTATTAAAACAGTAGCATGACACTTGAGCTGCATTTTAATTCCTTCAACTCCAAAAATGAATCTACTAGTCCTCCTCTCAGACCCAGGTCAACATAATCGATAATTGTGAATTTAAAAGAACGGGTAGGGTTACAGTCAATGTGCTTAAATTAAGCATTCTTATCATCCCTTTTGCTAATACAATATTGATGTTGGTAAATACTGTCCCTAAAGGCTCGTTTTGTCTTGCCTATAAAAAAATAATTCACAGCCCTGACACTTAGCCACATAAACAACAGGGGGGGGGCTCTCCAATAATGTTTTGAGACTAATGTCCTTTTTCTACACAATAGTTGTTTTTTCTCCCACTTTATTTAGGTTGACATAATCAATGGCAAATATGTTCCAATTTCTAACAATAATGAACCTAATATGGACAAAATGTAAATTAAAAGGCAGTACCAAGGCCTTACCAAAGGCGTGACTACTTTCTTGTTCTAAACTACCACCTTTGGACACACCAGTAGCAATGGCACCACCAGTTCTTTCCAACATTGGGGTGTATATACCCTGCCCCTCTTTTTGTTTAAAAATACCATCAAGGAACAATGAGGGGTACCATCTCTTGACCAACATTTCCCAAAGTTTCCAACATTCCACACCATACATAACTTCGTCATTCACTATCTGGGCTAACCTAACACATTGTCCTTTCACCAGAGATTTCTTCTGGTGAAGGGGGTGCCAGCTGTTGAAATGCAATAATGTGTTGGAGTATGTTGGCTTTCTAAGGAAAGTAGAAATAAACTTCTTGTTTGTCCTGTTCTTAATGCTAACATCTAAATAATTAATTTGTTCATTCTGAACATTCATGGTAAATTCCTGGAAGCTAGTGGAACTATTCAAAAGTAGGAAAAATTCCTCTAACTCTTCTCTAGTATCATGCCAGAAAATAATAATGGCACCCAAAAACTGGCCATATAAAGACCAGCACTGGCAAAATTTAGAGGTGAAAACCTTGGTCTTTTCCCAATATGCCACTACCAAATTGACAAAAATGGGGGCACAAGCTGCCCCCATTGCTACCACATTTTTCTGCTTGAACAACTAGTTTTCAAAAATGATGAAATTTTTTTCTAAACCCCCCTCCATAAGGGATCTAATTGTTAATATTCTTGTGTGTCCTATGTCAGAGTAGTCACATAAAAAACTATAGAACCATTCCACGTCAATATCATGGGGAATGACAGAAAAATAAATCCTTGATGTCAATAGTTACAACAACAGTTCATCATGGTACAACTCCTGTGTGACTCTTTCCAAAAATTCCCATGAGTCTTTTAACATAAAAGGAAACTTCTTCACTACCCCTTTTAGTGAGAATCAATAAATTTGCCTAAGGGGAACGTCTTGGATGCCTTTGCATCCACAATTGGATGTAGGGGTGGATCAGTCAAACTCTTGTGTATTTTGGGAATCCCAAATATGGTGGGGGTCCTGGGGTATGTGACACTGAGAAACTTGCATTCACCACCCGGCTATGCTTAAACTTGACCTTTCCATTCATAATTAAGCGTATCTGGTTTCTATTTATAGATGTCTGGCACTTGTCTACTGCTAAGTGCTGCAGCACACAAACACACACACAAAATAATTTTAAACTAATTAACTGTTTTATTTCACCTGATAATGATGTGATGAAGTATTGAACTAGGTATTTAGTTATATATATAATGTTTTTAGATAACAGTTTTCATATATATATATATATATATATTTTTTTTTTTTTATTTATTTTTTTTTTCATTATATATGTTTTTAATGGACAGGATGTGATGTCAGTGTGATGATTGATTTAACATGTGTATATATTGCAGTGCTTTCCAAGCAAGATTTATTTGGTCTGAAGAAGCCCTGTTGGGTGAAAGCGCTTCCCAGTTTGTTTTAAGAATAAATTGATTTCTTAATTTACAATCCATTTTGCTGTTTTTTGGATTCTCGTGAATTCTGTTATTTTGCCTATGAGAACTGCCTTATACAGCCTTGGTTTGCTCCTGTGCTTTTTGTTAATTTATTATATTTTCTGCTTCAGTATAAGGAGCATTTGTTCCCTGGTAACATTTGTTTTCATTCTATTTTGCATTTGTGCTGTCTGTGACCAGGGAAACATGGCTGAATCCAGGTTATTGTCAGTAGAACTGCATTATAATCCTGAAAACCAATTTAATACTACATGGGACCTGAAGAGGTTCATAGATTGTGTTTCCGGTGAGGATAATCCATTGATGACATACAAAGCGAAGTAAACAGTGACAAAAGATATGATGCTTACAACAGACTTGGATGGACTTACTGAGTCGCTAGAACAAATAGAAATTGACTTTTTGAAACACAAAAAACTACAGACACAACACCAACACTTCGAGGTCCATATCCATAGAAAGATTATACCGAGGAGTTTGAGAATTTTCAAAATGGCTACCACAGGTACTTTGTATCCTGAGTTACTATATAAATGGCAGCAGCTTAATATCGAGGTCAGTCTATGTTACATGAGTCTTCTAAATGAATTTTTCATGTCTGAAGAGGTTAGTTTACATAGCAAAATCAAGGAACAACAACAGCTTATTTTTTTCTAAGTATCCGTTAACCATTATGAATCGAATGATGGAAAGATTATTGGACAATGTGTATTTATTTGAAAAAAAGACTCCTTTAGCAGAAACAGCACAATACAGAGAGACACTGTTGATTTTAAAAATGGCAATGTCTTCACTTGGTCTAGGACTGATTTTCATATGCCTAGTGAATAAAGGGAGCAAAGACAATAATGTTACTAATGTTCGCTATGCGCATAATAATAATAGGAATGTGAACTCCGTTAGAAATGTAAATAATTTACCATCAAATGTGAATGTGAATGTTGAATCTCATGTAAGTGCTATTGCACAAAATGCCATTGAGAATACTGAATCTCATATGAACGCATCTTTAGTTAATGATAATGTTGATGCTATGAATCCAGCTGATGATATTTTAAGTTCAGGGGATGTGGTTAAAGAGGATGATTTAGTTGTTAACAGTATTGTGCCTAATGTCTCAGCTGAAACATCATCTGCTATGAATTGTAGAGTCCTAGTTGATCCAGTTCCCTCAGTTAGAAGGAAGGTTCCTATCCTTGATAAGCAGACTGGGTCTGCTGGCCAGACCCCTTTCCCAATCAACAATTTCTGCAGGGAAGGGAGAACCATATCTATGAGCAGAGGAAGGCAGAAATGCAAGGTTTCAGGGGTAGAGCACGTAGGACCAACTCTCAAGAAAATGTGGGAGTGGATAGTGTCCACACACTAGTTTGGAATATTTCTAGTAGAATTTTGTCTCCAGATGAAATAGAAGTGTTAAATAAAAGCTTATCATTTATACCGTCTGTTAAAAGTGACTTGACAGATACAGTTACAGATGTTAAATTGCTTAGTCATAATGTGCAACTTAAATTGGACTTTGGGAATACATCTACAGGTAGAGAAGGCCCTGTTTTTAGGAAACCCAGTTCTTATGTACCCAGCTTACACCCCTTACTTGATGTTTTTGTGAAGATGGTTGGGGAATATTTATACAAGTTAAATATTGAGAATAGTCAGAGGAAATAGTATGGTAATTTAATCACCAAATTAAGAACAGCTTTGAATAGACTTAGAAATGTTGATACAGTTGTGATTAGACCTGCAGATAAAGGTGGACCAGTGGTGGTAATGGATAAGACTAAATATTATGACAGTATGATGTGTATGTTAAATGACAATATATTCTGTTCCATTTCAATGGATGAAATACAGCTGTGTGTGTTGAGAATTTCACACAGGCTGGAAGATCTATTTAGAAGTAACATCATTAGCACAGAGCTATTTCAATTCCTGAATGTTGAGAATCCTTTAATACCTATTATCCAAATACCACCAAAAGTCCATAAAGATCCTAAACACCCCCCTATGAGGCCTATTGTGGCTGGTAGAGGTTGGGTGACTGAACCATTATCTCTGTATCTTGAAAATTCCTTAAGGCCTGTTGTGGAGAAATACCCATATATACTGAAAGATACTAAACAGTTTTTATTAGCATTATATAGTAAAATGGCAGAGTTTCCTAGTGACCTTTATTATAAGTTGGTTACACTGGATGTACAATCACTGTTTAAAGTTATACCTAACAGTGAAGGAGTAGAGAATATGCATAGATGTTTGAGGGATAACACTAACCATAGCATATCCTATATTGATTTAATGTGCTCATTGTTGGAAGTCATATTAGAAAATAACATTTTTCTTTTCAGTAATGTAGATTACATTCAAAAAGATGGCATAGCTATGGGCACCTCGTGTGCCAATAGCTACGCCGATCTTGTGATGGCTATTTGGGAGAAAGAGAAGTTGTTCCCCTTAGTTAGTTTTAAGAGGCATGTGATATTTTACACCCATTTTGTGGATGACCTGTTCCTTTTATGGACAGGCAATGATATGGAACTACAACACTTTTTTTTTCTCAAATATTTTTTTTATTTTCAATTAAAATAACATTTACGTAATATTTTTAAATATCATTTTAAACAACTATATACAATATTTACAATAGCCTCACTTTCAATTATATACACTGTATGTTATTAAATATAGAATTAACAGATCAGTTATCAGAGATACAATATTGATTATTGCAGAGTGTCCAACAAAGATATAACTTTCTTCCAAGGATTATTTACCAATGGCCTGAGATAGATTTGTAGTTCTTTGATTTTTATTTCCATCAATGCAGTTGTCTTCAGTAAAGTGTAGAATTCTTCCAAGGTTGGGGGTGTATTTGAATGCCACCTTCTGGTTACGCATTTCCTAGATATAGCAAGTATTGTCTATAACAAATACATATTTGTCTTATTCAGGTAGGAACCTTCATTTACAATTAGTGTTATCAATACTTTCGTTAAGGTAAAGGATTCATTAAATAAAGCTTGTAAAAAATGATTGATTCCATTCCAATATGTTTTAATTTTATTACATTAATAAAAAATATGAATCCAGTCGGCTTTATTTGACATTTCACACCTCCAGCAAAATCCATTTTTAGTAGTACTGATCTTTTTAATTCTATCTGGTGTTAAAAATGCTCTATGTAAGTATTTCCATTTAAATGTTTTCCAGTAGTGTGTGTTAGAGGTGTAATTAACTGATAGTAAGATGCTAGTTTTAATTTCTTCTGTTAACTGCAATGACTGACCTTTTGTCAATAACTGTCAGTATGATGGTTTGGAAATTGTTTTATGTGTTATTAACTCTTTATATAGATTTGAAATGGAATTTTGCTTTTCATAACTATTATATATAAATTCATACAGAAAACTTATTAGATTTGGAATATCTTTAAATGAAGAATTATTAATTAATCTGCATAAATATTGAGTGTATATTAGAATACTATCTAAGGTTAACCCGTCCTGTGTTGGAATATTGTAAGCAGTTTTTATCATATCTATATCTAAAACATTTAATTTATTTACACATTGAAACCAGCATAAGAATCCATTTTGTTCCCAGGAGGTTATTGTTTCCCTATATATTTTGTGAAGAAAGTTCTTACTGATGGTAAATGGGGTTAAAAGTCAAACCAAAGTTTTAGATCTATGTTTGCATTGATAAGTTTCCTAAAGGAATTGATGTAATGATTAATCAGAGTTGTTTTAGAAGGTTTTGTTATATTATAATGTATACTTATGCATAATATGTACCAGGGTTTGTTTGATTTGTCTACTATTAAACATTTTTTAACAGATTAAATTCATTTGTTAATATAGCCATTGTTAATTCTTTCCAGTTGGCAAAATAATTTGGGTTTATCCAGTCTATTGCAGTTTTAAGCACACATGCTTTTATATATATTTCTATTTCTGGGAAGTTCAGTCCTCCTTGTTTCCAGGGTCTAATGTGATGAGTTAGAGCTACTCTATTCTTATTGGGATACCATAAAAATGTTATTAAACATGAGTTTATTTCTTTAAGAATGCATCTTTCAGGAATTAATTGTATTGCTAATGCTACATATAGCATTTTTGTCAATAAGACCATTTTTATTAATTGCAATCTGTTTTCAAAAGTTAATATAATTTTGTTCCACTTTTCTATATATATTTTTATTGTTTCAATAATGTTTTTATAATTTATTAATATTGTTTTGTTTATATTTTTGCATAACACTATTCCTACATAATTTAGCTAAGTTCTTGTTTTCCTATGATGGATTTATCTGTAACTTGTAGATCTTTTTTTCTTATTTAAAAATAGAAATTTTGATATTGATCTATTAAAGTGTAGACCTGAAATCTTATAAAATTTCTCCATTACTTTTTCTAGCTCTTCTAATGACTCTCTGGAGTTTGATAGGGTTAATAAAATATCATCAGGAAAAAGCATTATTTTAGATATGTACTGGTCATAGACTTCTATTCCTTTTATTCTTGGATTATTGTGTATTATTTCTGCAAGTATGTCTATAGCCAAAGCAAATAAAATAGGAGAAAGGGAACATCCTTGTTTAGTACCTTTCCTTATATGGATAGATTCTGAGATGAAAGGACCTATTTTAATGTAGGCTAAGTTATTAATATATATGTTTTTTAGTAATAATATGAAGGGAGGAGGAAATTCAAATAATGCTAAAGTTTTAAATAGATATTCACAGTTGAATGAATCAAAGGCTTTTTCTATGTCTAATCCAATTACAAGTGTTTCTCAATCTTCTTTATTCACATACTCTATAAGAGTAAGTATCCTTTTAATATCATCATGTGTGTGCCTGTTATATAAAAATCCAGTTTGATCATTATTAATTGTCTTTGAAAGTAGGATTTTCATTCTGTTAGCAAGGACTGACATGAATATTTTGTAATCATTATTCAGTAATGATATAGGTCTGTATGAAGTGCAAAAGTCTGATGGTTTATTATCTTTTAGAATTGGTGTTATGAGAGAATATTTCCATGAGGGTGGTATTTTGCTTCTGACTGGACTTCTAGAAAAGTTTTATGAAAAAGGGAGATTACTGTTGAAGGGAAGAGTTTGTAAATTTCCGTAATTATACCATCTATCCCTGGAGCTTTATTAGATTTACTTTCTTTTATCTTGTCAACAATTTCTTTGTGGGATATAGGTTTTGTAGGTCTAGTTTTAAGTTTTTGGGAATTCTTTTTATATTGATAAGGTTTGTATCTAAGTTTATTTGGTTGGTATCTAAGTCTTCTTTTTTGAAGTGTTCCATATAATGGAACCACAATGCTTCAAGGGTGTCTCCTATATCTGATACTTTTTTTCCCTTTCTTTTCATGGTATATACAACTAATGTTATTTGCTTTAGATTGTATTTTAATTCTTGTAGATAAGTTATTTTGATATCTGGGGGAGGTGGCTAATGAGTTTATTTTTAATTTTTCCAAGGCTAGACAAGTTTTGTGTGTTAGAATTTCATTATATTTTTTATTTAATTCCTCTATTTCTGATTTTATTTTTAGATTTTGCTGACAAGAGTCTGGTTTGCACCTCTGATGATTCAGATTCCCACTCTCTAACTTTGTTTTTGTACCAGCTAAGCGTCTTACTAAATAAATATGCTTTTAATGTGTCCCAAACCATGACTCTTCTGATTTCTGTTGTATTATTAATTTCAAAAAATAACTGTAGTTCTGTCAACATCCAGGGAATTAATTCTTTAATTTTTGTGATATATGATGGAATTCTGGTTGAGAGGATTAAACGTTTAAACTTTATTTGGAGCTTCATTATCAGAGAGTCATGATCTGAGAAGGAGCATGGAACTATTGAGAAGTTGAGGATTTTTCTTTGTAAATCTTGAACTACTAATAATTTGTCTATTCTGGTTTGTGTTCCAAATCTATGGGCTTTATGGGAAAATAATAAGGATTTATCATCTTTTACTTTAAAAGCATCTATTAAATGAAATGAATCAATCCATCTTCTTAAGGATTTTGAAATAATTGCTATGCGAAAAGACTTCTTGGTGGATTCAGAAGCTTCTAAGGTACAATTAAACTCTCCTCCCAGTATAAGATTTCCTTTATAATTGTTGGAAATAAAATCTAGGTGTTTTTTAACCATTCCTGCTCCAATTCCTGGGAACCAATATAGATTAGCTAAGGTCCATATTCTATAATTAAATCTAATTATAACTAATGCTAGTAGACCTTCTTTGTCTTCATATTTATAAATAACTTTTGGAGTGATTATGTTTTTCTTCCAGAGAATTGATACTCCTTTTGTCTTTGTTCTGTAGGAGGATTGAGCTAAGACTGTATAGTCCTTAGGGTTCCAAATAAAGTTATCATTCATCTTAAAATGCATTTCCTGGAGAAATACTACTTGTGCCTTATTTAGATTTAAATATTTTAGTAAGTTTGATCTTTTATTTACATTATTTAAGCCATTAGTATTTAATGATAAGAATGTTAATTCCATTTCAAGTTATTGTTGGAAGAAACCTTTTGCTTCTTTTTTTATTTTGATTATAGTAGTTATATCATATTCTCTGATAACATTGAATGCTATTTTATGTGTGTAAACTTGGGAGTATAATTTAATGTTCTTTCTTCTTTAAATACAAGTAGGGTAAAATTCTGGTCAGGCTTTAAAAAGTACTTCTATAAAACATTAATTCTAAAGTATCAAATACAAGTAAATAATTATTTCTCATTAAACATGGAATGAAAGTCAATCCTAATCCAGTAGATGAAGATAGACCTATTGGATTATCATTCATACCTTTAACCAACAATATCAACTGAGCTCCATCTGTTAAATTATTATATGGATTTTTTTTTAAAAGAGATATAAATTTCTGTATTATTCTATTATTGCTCTATAGTATTTTATATATCACGATGGAACGTTAGTAGTGTAAACAATCATGTTGACTTAGAAAATATCCAGTATTTAGTTACCCTTAAGAGACCTCAAACATGTCAGATATGCCACTTTGGATAACTTAAATGCAACAGAGGAGCATACACTAAATAAGCCAACAACAAATAGATTATTACTAAAATAATTTGACTAAAAGGACTCTACAGGAGACATTGAGTGATTACCAATGAAATATGAATTGACTGTAGGTGTACTGTCTTCCTTTACTTTCCCACTCTTCAGCTCACCAACTTCAACTTACACTTATGAAAATACATGGCTTATCAGTGGTATCCTGACTCTGAGTAAAAGCACGCTACATTCTAGTGTGCAGTGCTTTTACATATTTATAGATTTACAAAGCAGAGTCTAAGAATGAACTATGATCACCCTGACAATTCCCATCCTACATAGGGCACCTCCTGCTTCCCGAATGGGTAATCACATCATGTCTAGAATGAATGTGAAGGTACCTATATGGTAATCAAGACTTACCTTAGGTAAGTATTAATCAAATAGTATTTAGAGCATCTTAGAGAGTTCTCGGGGCAGTTAGAATACTCTTAAGCCTCTCCTCCCTTGACCAAAAACAGAGATGTCCCTTCCCTTTCTTTCCCTTGTTTTAAATCAGTACTAATAAAAGACATTCAGCAAACATAGGTAAACAGAAATAACATTCAGTAGTCCGTCTTGTACATGACTCGCAATCTATTAAACAAGTCAGTGACTAACATCACTTTAGTAAACATTATAAAGACAAATTAGAAATAATTTCCGAGCTCTTTATATTTTCTGATAAAGCAAAAAGTTAACAATAAGCTATTTTAACTGAAAGTATAAAGCATTTCAATTTTTCCTTCCATGTATACATTTCTACTTATATTGTAGTGTCAATAGCTGTCTTTGAAATCTGTACAATACTTCACTTCTTCAAATCATTCCTTTTTCAATTCAGGTTTTGTTTAGTCAAAACGGCAACAACATTTCAAGGGCACAATTAATATTTAGACTGATTTTTCAAATAAATAACTTGTCAGTTGCCAATTGAGTTAGTTTAGAATGTATGGTTAGTGCAAATATAGCATGTTGCAAAAATAATATATATTTTTTCGTGTGCTCTAGAGCCTGTCATATGCAAGTGACATATATAATGTAGCATATATAGAGCAGATAGCTTATGGATTCAGGTTGTTAAAGTAAGTTATGCTTATTAATCAGGCAGTTTCATTTAAATTCACAAGTAATTTGGGGACATTTCAGTTGAGTTTCCAGGAATGTGTAGTCCAATGTGAGTAATTGAATCCACTTTTCCTCATAAACATATGTCACAATTCATTAAACTAAGCAGAGTCTAACATCTGTCTAATAATCATTATAAAGACAAAGAATAGTAATTTCCTAGCTCTTCAAACTTTCTGATATCACAAAATGTTGACAGTAAGCTATTTTAACTGGAAGACTATAACATTTCAATACTTCCTTGTGAATATATATTTTTACTTTTACTGTAGTGTCAAGAACTGTCTTGGAAATCTATGCATTACTTCACTTCTTTCAAGTCATTCATTTTACAGTTCAGATTATATTTTGTCAAAATGTCAATAGAATTTCAAGGACACATTTACTATTTAAACTGATATTTTAAATGAATAGCTATCAGTTACCAAGTGAGTTTGTACAGAGTTTGAGGTAACTGCAATGATAACATGTTGCAAAAAGTAATATGTACCTTTTCATATGCTCTAGAGACTGACAATTTTAAGTAACATATAAAATGAAACTTTTACAGTGCAGACAACTTGTGAAATCAGCATGTTAAACTGAGTAATACTTTTTAATTAAGCGGCTACATTTAAGTGCACATGTAGTTTTGGAACATTTCAGTTGTGTTTCCAGGAATATGTAATCCTATGAGGATAAATCACAAAATATTTACAAATTGTCCTATTATGTATTTATTTTACCTTGCTTAGGTTGTTTTTTCATTTTAATAATTAAACAACATTACTTTTACTTATTATTTATCTGTGAGGCTAAATGCACTTTGTAGGTTCACAGTGTCCTTAGAAACTACAGCAATTGTTTATTGTTGCTATGGCAACGCAAACAGAATGTGAAGAAAGCTTCACTTCTCTTAACCAACAGTACATCTTTCCCTCCTTTTTATATGTATTTGTTAATACTAAAAGGAAATAATTCAAAGGACATAAGTACATGAATGGAACATTTCAGAGTTAATCAAGAGCATGTCCCCAGTCCCAATAAGCATAACAGTGACTATCATTAATCTAATAAATATTGTAATAACAATTAATTAAGTGCACTATTCCAATTGGTCTATCTTAAAACTAGATTATTTTAGACTATTATTAATCTATGTATAGATAGTGAGTTATTAACTATAATATAAGCAGATATGCATGAAATACTGACTATGAATCACAAACACTTGTGAGAAGCATTAATTCTGAACTTTTGAACCATCTTACATCATGTGATGTCAACATCTGCATAATCACCAGTTATTCTTTAATGTCCTGGAGTATTTCCTCCTCACTTTTTGAGTCATGGATAAGATTAGAGTTAAGGACAAGGTGTTGCAAAATACAGAGTCTCATTGGAAACATTAGTATGATATTGACATATGAGTGGTCAGAGAAGCTGTTGGGATCCATTATGACTCTTAATAAATGAAATAAACAGATTGAAAATAAAAATAAGTCTCCTGTAGATCATGATTTGTGCTGGTCTGAAAAGCAGAACAATTACTTATTGGAAAAACAGGGAGTTTGTAAAGAAATCTCAAAAAGTAAATTGATTAAATACATTATCACAACAGACAGATCATCTAGTCAAGCATTTCTGTAAAGAATATTTCCAATCAATTATATAACTGACCACTAATTTCAGTCTTCAGTTAGTATACAACAGTGCGTTAAATATTCAGGTAAAGATTTGACTACATTATAGAAAAGCTGTCTTCCACATTAAGACATACACAGAAACTAGTGGATTAGAAATGGAACTTCTCAGGTAAAAAAAAATCTAGTAAGCAGAAGCAACATTCTGTATCTGTTTAGTACATTCCAAATGTAGCTTTAAGGAATTCTTTACTTATCATAGGTATTCTGCTAAAATGATTGACCCCACCTGACACATTTCCTTCCTGTATGCAAACTATAGCAGGCTGAGAATTATAGAAATGGTGCCATAAAACATCATTTTTGAATAATGCATACCATTAACTTTGTATGGTATAATTTGTAAGTTACTTATAATTAAAGTAACACTTTATGCCAAGGGTGGCTACCCTCACCCTAGAGCAATCCTTATGCTCGCTGCCAAACTCAGCTAAACAACAAATCTACTGGTATACGATTAGAATGAAATAAAACTTTAAGTAGAATTATTCTGATAGCTGTGGAAATCTCTCCCTGCTTATCTTAAAGATCTGATGTTGTCCTTTTCATTCTTTCTCACGAATGGGTCTAGGATCCGATCCTCAGATCCGACTTGATAGCTTACACAAGACTTCAGATCCAGTTCTTGAGCTCCTCCCTCTACCCAGAATGCTCTACTATGCTCTAAGTCCTCAAATCTTGTTTGCCACCATAGCTGCAAGATGGATGATTCAACTGCAAATGTAAGAGTCTTTTTTCTGGTAATCTTTTGCTGTTATTTCTAATGCTATTTTCCTCCTATAATTACATTTAAACTTAGTTCTAGCATTTTACAGGCATTAGGGTTTTTGTTTTCCCCATATACCATTTCCTTACTTCCTCTCATACCACTCATGATACTTAACTGGTAGTCTGTCTTCCTCCTAGATTTATATATTTCTACCTTTTCTTATAAAAAAAGTTGTTTTCTTCTGTCCGCTGAACTGTTTACTCTTTCAGTTTAAACCTTTGATAGTTTAAACTTTTTGTAGTTTAACTATTTAACCTTCTACCTACAAGTTACACTTAGTGATGCTGAAATCCCCTTTCCTCTTCAGGGTTTACTCTCTATGTGCTGCCTACAATGTCAGAGAAACTTACAGTGTACTTGTCTAGGAGTTGCCCATCTGGATTCTCCATGCGTGATTTGCACCATGTTTAATCCTAGGGCCCTCTCCGACTGTAGAAACAAGCTTATTCTGAAAGGATTTCTTCCTGCTGGTTTGAATGAGCCATATAATGTTTAACTGACAATGACTGGATAGATAATAAATTATGTATAATGTTAGGAACTGCAGTTGTTTCAATGGTGTCTGTGATGTATAATATTTGCAACCAAAGTAATGTCAGTGCTGTTTGTTTTTCATTCATATACATGTAAGATTGCCTATGTCATACATGATCATTTAATAAAGATGTTTTTTGGAGAAAAAGAAAAAAAAGGATTTCTTCCTGCTGGGATCAAGCCTCCTCAAAGCCAACTTAAGTGGTTTCAGAGATGAGGAAAAGACACCTTCCCAAATCTCCAAAAAACTTCTTTGAACCATCTGAAAAGTTATGAAAGGTCTTGGATCTGACTCCATCAGATCCAAGACCTATTGGGCTGCTCTTGGATCCAGAAAAACCTCTGATCTGACTAGCTCATCCCCTACTGCCAGTTCTCCACTCCCAACCACCTCTTTCTTTAATCCCAGGACCTTAGATCCAATAAGTAGAGGCCACATGCCGGAATTTGTATTAAAGCCTGTGTCTCTGGCTCTGCCTTCCCAGTTATTTCAAACATTGACAAAGCACTCCCAGGCCAGCATCCACAACATCATCTAGACCTTTAAGGATTTTGACAGAGATCGACATGGACAGGATGATGCAGAGATTCCTTAGGGCTCAGATCCAGATGACAGTCCTGCCAGCTTCGTCCTCTCTCAGATTTGTGAACACATCTGCCTAACCGATATTGTCTCCTTCTCTGATCTGAGAGAGTACCAGGATCCCATTCTCTCTGGAGGGCTTGGATCCGGGGTTGATCCCGATCTTCCTTCTTCTGCTGCTTCAGCTCCAAGGAAGGGGGAGAGGTTTTCCTGGGCCCATCAGCCTTCCTGATAGTAGAAAGGGCTTTCTCTTTGCATAGAGAGCTGTCTTCTCTAGTTTCTGATCCTATCCCTCAATCCAGATCGAGGCTGTGCTCTGAGTCCATCATTTTGTCTCATCAGGGTCAGCCAACTCAAGGAAGTCTCTATACATGTTCCCACAGAGAGTCCCCCTTTCTTCTGACACCTCTCCCAAGCCACCCTGCCAAAAGAGGTACTTTGAAAGAGAATGTGCAAGAGGAGGCACATACACTCCCTCATGGAATTTCTCACCAAAGACACAGATTTTGATGAGGGGGTAGGATCCCCCCAATTGCCACCTGATGATGTCTCCTTTGGGGACATCCTGGAAATCCTCAAACAAAAATGTGTCTGGTCCTCCCAATCTCCTTCTCCTGAGAAATTGGTATCATTGCAGGCTTTCATAGCTGACTCACCTTCATCTTGGGTGACCCACCCCCAGTGGATGAACTTATTGATCTGGTTTCCTGATGGGCTTGGAAGGAACTGGCCACTGTCGAGCCCATCCCCAAGCACCCTGATAGTTTTTAGTTATCCCTCAGACAGACCTCACTAGAGCAAGGGAATCCCAGTTGATGCTATAGTTGTGGTGGCGACCACTACGAAGGAGCTAGCAGAATAAAGCTCCTCTGTCCATCAACTGAACAGGGAGTCCAGAGTGATGGACAGATTTGGAAAGCACATATACACCCCAGCCACATTCCTAATGAGATTGTTAAATTACCTGACATGTTTTACTCACTTACAGAGAGATTTGATCAAGGAGGTTTCAGACTTTCTCTCTGAGTCCATGTTTCCAGAGGATCTCAGGAAGGTTTCTCCCCAACTGGCTACTCTTTTGTCCATTGCCAATTCATCAATGAGGCTGATCTCCCATACAGTGGAATGTGCCTCATGAGCAGCTGGTTCAGGCATAGCTGTTAGGAGACATGCCTGGATGAGGCCATGCAACTCTGGGGAACACTTGAAAGCAACTTTTGTGAATGCTCCTTTTGATGGCTCCTCCTTGTTTGGGCCATCAGTAAAAGACATGCTCACCTGCAACAAGCAGGAGGGAAAGACCCTGTCTGCCATTGGAATCAAACTTTCTACCTCTCAACGTACATTCCCTAGGAACTAGTGAGGTGGTGAAAAAATGTGGTTCCAGAAATCTCAGGGTCCTTTTCAGGACTTATGCAGAGATAATTCCTCCAGAGGCAGAGGGCAAGGTTTCAATGGCTGACATCACCCCATTGGCAGAGGGATTCCAGAAATCCAGGGCTTTAGAGACTCCTTCTCTGATTGGCCATATTACCGCACCTGAAGCGTTGCCCAACTGTCCAACAATGGAGGCAGTCAGGGGTCATTTTTCCTTGCACCTGCACATCTGGGAAATATCACAAAAATAGATGGGTAGTAAGAATCATATTCAGAGGTTACCACATAATCTTTTTCCTTCTACCTTTGTCCTGTCCAAAGAAAGAAACTCTTGACATTTCACCCAGTGAGAGGGAATATGCAGCTCAAGAAATTCAAAAACTGCTACAAAAAAGATTCATCCAGGACGTCCAACCCCAACAGATAGGATTTGGAACTTGCTCCTGCTTATTTTTAGTGCAAAAGAAAATAGGGGACCTGAGACCATTTCTGGATCTAAGCAATCTGAATCAGTATGTAGAGAATTCAGCATTCCAAATGGTTATGGTTCAGTCCATCCTGCCTCTTCTATGCAAGGATGCTTGGATGTGCTCAATAGATCTTCAGGATGCATACTACCACATCAAAATAGACAGGCACTCCAGGAGAAACCTGTGGTTTCAGTGGGGGAGGCATCAATACCAATTCAGAGCACTGCCCTTTGGCTCACCAAAGCCCCCGGGGTGTTCACCAAATGCATGGCAGTTGTAGCAGTTCACTTAAGACTCAAAGGATTCTAGGTGTTTCTCTATATCAATGATTGGCTGCTCACTGCCCCAACCAAGCATCAACTTCTACAAGCTAGGGATTACTTGCTTCAGATCTCCAATTCCTTAGGCATTTCATTAAACCCTGCCAAATTGAATTTAACTCCTGTTCAGACTTTGGAATTTATAGGAACTTAACTGAATACTATGACTCAAGTGGCATCATTACATCTTCATTGCATCATGTCATTGAGAAATCAGGTGCAGGCCATAATCTCTCATCCATCCACTCCAGCAAAGCTAATGTTACAAGCTCTTGGGTCAACATCAGCTGCCATTCTTCTAGTTCCTCTAATGCCATTCTTTATGTGAATCCTTCAATGGACACTGGTGGTACAGTGGTCTATTCTTTACCAGCCTCTATCATTTCCCATAAACTCACTCCAATTTGCAAATGTCATGTTCTCTGGTGGATACAGTCAGATGATCTGTTTCTGGGTAGGCTGCTCTGCCTTCACCACAGTGACCACGGATGCTTCCCAGCTGGGGTCTGGGGCATTTCTTGGGAAAATGGTACAAGGCACATGGTCCTCCTTGGAGACCAAGTTGCATATTAATATCCTAGAGATGACATCAGTCCTTCTAATGTTTCAAGCCTTTCAGGACATTCTGCCTCTAGGGACTATTGCAATTCACACAGATAACATATCAGTAGTGTGTTACATCAACAAACAAGGAGGAAGCCTTTCATATCTGTTGTGCTGAGAGGCAAGAGGGTCTGGAAATGGGTGCACATACTGGGGAAAACCAAGACACTGGCAGACAGACTTAGCAGGTCCATTCTGATTCCTCACAAATGGTCCCTCAATCAAACAGTAGTTGATATGATCTTCAGCTGCTGGGGCCAAGCTTGCTGTGACCTATTTGCCTCTCCCCTCAACAACAAGTGCAGCAAGTGCTTCTCTCTGCTACTCCCTCTGGGAAAGTCACCGAGGAATGCTCTGATTCATGACTGGCCCCAGGGTCTCCTTTATGCCTATCTTCCACTGATTCCAAAGTTCCTACAGAAAACAAGCAGGCTGAAGAGCTCAGTCATCCTCATTGTCCATTCTGGCCTCATCAGGTATGGTTCCTTTTCCTCTGGTCTCATTTGAAACATCCTTCTTGGATACTAGAACCCACTCCGGATCACCTATCTCATCCATCACTATTTCAGCATCCCAGTCTCCATGCCCTCAAGCTGACTCCATGGTTTCTACACTTTCAGTGATAGTCAGATGGTCCAGACTCGCTTCCTCAGTTCGTGACATTATCTTGGCATCCCACAAGGCCTCCATCAAAAAAAGTCTACAGAAGCAAATGGAAAAGATTTTCTATATGGGCTTCTAAGCAAAATATTGACCCTTGTTCAGCACCTACTTTGGCCATTCTTCTTTTTCTCACTACTTTTTTTTAAGGAAGAGGCTAGTTTTTCTACTGTTAAACTTCAATTGGCAGCCATATCCAACTTCCACACCAGAAATGAGTCATTATCTCTGGCATCTTCCTTTCTTGAAGGGAGTCTTCTTCCTCAGAACTCCAATAAAGGATCCCTCTCCTCCTTGGGATTTGATGGTGGTCCTTCAAGGACTAACTCAGAAGCCCTTTGAACCAGCAGACAAATGAGATATGAAGTTTCTTTCTTGGAAAACAATCTTTTTAGTAGCTATCACTTAAGCAAAAAGAATCTTTGAGCTCCAGGCCTTATTGGCTAGGCCTCCTTACATTATGTTCCATAAGGATAGGATGTATCTTCAAACTAACCCTTTCTTTCTGCTTACAGTGGCTATGTTGACTAACATTAATCAGTCTACATGGTTACCAGTTTTCTTCCAAACTTTACTAATAAGGGCGAATATATGTTTCACCTTCTTGATGTTTACAGACAATTACGTTTTTACCTTCACAGAACAAGACAGTACAGGAAGTCTAATCAACTGTTTGTTTCCTTTTCCCCTAACTGCTTGGGCCAGGAAGTTACCAAATTACTCTGGCCAAATGGATAACTGATTGTATTTTGTTGATTTATTGTAAAAAAGGTTTGGAACTGCCTCATCCTCCTAGAGCTCATTCCAATAAATCCATGGCTATGTCATCTGCCTTTTCCTCAAGAATTTCCATTGACGATATCTGTGCTGCATCCACTTCGTCAAAGACTCATACCTTTGTTACACATTACAAAATTAGACATTTTCTGCGGAACCAGTGTTTCCTTTGGTTTGACAGTGTTCCAGCATGTTCTTCTGTAGGGAATCCCGAGAGTTACGTAGTTGGGGACTCTGACCTATTCGTGAGGAAGAATGAAAAGGACAACATCAGATTTAGAAGTTATGTACTTACCATAACTTGGCACTGTGTTGTCCACTTTCTTTCTTCCTCACCTTCCCTCCCAGCCATCTCCCAGCCCTGTCACTCATTAAAGCATCTGTCAGATGACATTGGAACCTTTAACTTCCTGGCTTGAGCATCACTCTTTTTTTCTCATATCTGTCTTACTTCTATAAAAATTGAGCAATTAGGCAGCAAACTCGATCTGAGGAGTTAGTGGCAGAGTAGAGAATTATGGGTAGAGGGAGGAGCTCGAGAATTGGATCCAAAGTGTTTTGTAAGAAGCTGAATCGGATCTGAGGATCGGATCCTAGACCCTTTCATAAGGAAGAATGAAAATGGACAGAACAGATGCAAAGCTATTGTTAGTACATAACTTCTAAATCATTCTTCATACCCCATTTTCTGATGAGATGTAAAAGCACATTACGGGACTTTATAAAACTATAACTCCTATCTCTCTGGTCTTATAACTTAACATCTTCATTACCTTCTTCCCTCTACATACCTTTCTCTGACTCTACTTTTCATTGTGATTCTTTCAGCATGCCACTTTGTACATAATGCATGCATATACTGTGTTTTGTCTGCCACTCTGTATATATATTATCATGTAGCTATTGCCTTTATAACTTCAATCCAACTCTGACATTTACATTGTATATAATATATGTATATATTGCAGTTTGTCATTCATTCTGTATATAATGTCATGTATCTGCTGCATTTATCCTGGGGTGAGACTTGAAATAAATAACTAAATTATGAAATTTTCCGCATAGCACCTGTCAATAATGATTGAGAACACTATGCAGTAAAAGTAACTGTGGTAACACATAATTTCTCTGTTTCAGAACACTTACACAGTTATATGTTGAATGTAGAATTTCCCCTAGATTTTACTAATGGGTTCATTTGGATAAGTAGTCTGATAAACCAAATGCAGGTGCATGTCAGTATGACTGCCAAGGGTAATATCTTAACAACAGCAGTTTTAATGACTAAGAGATGTCTTATAATGAGTGCCAAAAAATAATATCCCACCAGCACTTGTCTTACTTTCAGGTAACACTGTACACTACAGGGATAGATTAATTGGTCACCTGGATTGTAATGTCCCTGGGGTGCCCAATGAGAAAAGTTTTGAGAGGAAAGGTGGTCCAGAGCTAACTAGTACTGGGTGTGGACATTACTTTTACACAGTCATAATCATCAAACAGCAACAACTGTTCTGAGTGGGGGGCTATATTGTTCATTGCTTGAATAATCCAGCCACTGAGTAATCTCCGATGGTACAGCTAGGTGCACTTTGCAATGTTTTTCTCATGAGTTTAAAGGGCTACCCTGTGACCTGCAATAATTACAGCCACTATGCTGTTTCCTCTGGAACAAGAAAGGTGTAATGACACTGATTTTAGATCACTGCAGGAAAAGATAGCCCTGTGTATACATTTGCAGCTTCTATTCACCATCTGAAATGTACAGAAGTAATAGTTTAACAGCTATCTCAGTTAACCGAGGATCCTGTAAGTAAAAGAGGTTTGTAGAGGTGTTTAGACTAATGATTACCTTTGCAAGTTCCCTTTGTAGGGAAAGATTACTGGAATGTGCTGATAGTAACTTTCTTCAACTTTCTTACTATCAGAACAACTAACAAGAATCTTGAGGACAATAAAAGCTAATTAAGTGTTTTGTTTTATTTTTTTGCTTATATGTAGAGGGTCAAGACTGAGTTATCTTGACACAATGTACAGTGGCACAGATATCAGGTGCCAGAATGGGTTATCACCCACAGTTAAAAGGTTAAATAAAGCAAGACAGACAGATAGATCAACACATATATCCAAACACATCCATTCATGCATGCATGTGTACCCATATACAAACACATTCATACATACAAATAAAATAAAATCAGTAGATGGTGAAAAAACTCCTTTATTGCCAAATGGAATTAAGTGCTCTCATGCCTAGTATAAATCCTGTGATATATACTAGGGATGAAAGCACTTAACTGGTTCCATTTGGCAATAAAGGAGTTTTTTCACCATCTACTGGTTTTATTTTACTCGTTTATTTAGTTCTTCAGTTGTGTGACATTCATACATACACATGAAAACAAAAGGCTTACACACACACAAATTACACATTTGCATTTGCACTCAGATAAACACATACACACGTTTTGACAACCACCTTAGTCATAGTGGTATGACAACATCTTCGGCAGAAATATAGAGCTAAAACATATTCTCTAAACGAGGACACGTACTGTTTTAGGAGGGGAATGGTAAAAGTAAATACATGCTGGAACAATTAAGTGACTTGACTCTGACAATAATCCATTTTTTCACAGATTAAGACTGACTATTTAATGAGAGGTACAAAATATGAGGTATGTGTGTGACCTGAATGAAAGAACAGTAGTTTAAAATGTAGTGTGAGCTTTTAATCAAAATACTCAGTCTAGTAGGATGTGCTAAAAGTACCATTCATATATTTAATATAATGTATTATGTTGCTGCAAAATCTGTGGGAATCAGTTACATTAGCATGTCATGATGATAAGAACTATGCAACAGCTTGTTTACAGGATCAGTTATGTTAAGGTAATCAAATAAAATACTCCAGTCCTTAACAGGATAAAAATCATAAGCTTTAATTAAGCACACATATATGTAGGAGACAAAGCTTTCAAAACTCTGCATCCCTGAATAAAGTAAATCAGTAATACTTATAGAGAAAAAAAAAACTGTTACAATATATCTTTATCTTTAGATATTTGCCAGCTGACCAAGAGGAAATATGCTGAATGTATGAGAAAGAACATTTCATGGATTATTAGCCAAATGATTAAACATGTCTTTACCCTTGAAAAAAAAGCATTCCATTAACCAAACTTTTAAATCAGAACATCTATTAATTATTGTTTCCATTTTTAGTCTAACAAAGAAGAGGTTATACTTTATTATTTCAGTTATTTTAAAACACATGCAGCAAATAGGAATGCTGATACACTGAAAGTGCTGTTTAATCAGAAGACAAAATAAAATATAACAGTGATCTATACTTTTTCATGACTCTAGCAGCTATATACCTCATGACTTTCAGTCACATGCATTTGCTTTTAGTTTAACCCTTTACAGTTATAATATGGATCCAGGCAATATTTTGTTCTTTTAAGGAAATTTGATTTTTATGCATTTTGGATCTGGGGTAAGCCTGATTTTCAGAGACCACAAAAATGGTAAACAGCTTTTGTACCTTTAGTTCCAAGGTTTATTTCAAAGGGAGACTGACAGAGATGGAAAGGACTATAGTTGTGTTCGGGTTCCTATTCTTTTGAATGCGTCTTGGTCGAACTTGAAAAGGCGAAAAGGCAAAATGATGAAGCAGCGTGCAAGCAAATTCTTTCCCTGGGAAAGAAATTGCTTGGCTACATCCATCACTTTGCCATTTTCGTCAGTGTAGTGTGATCTCGGAGTTGGTATATTTAAGTAGGGGGGAGTGTGGGGGCAAAGCCCCCCACTTTATGTTATGTTTTTTTTTTTGAAACAGCAATTTTTTTCCATTGTAAACAAATCGCTGTTCTAAGCATTCGAGTTTGCAAGATTTTATTTACATGGAGTCGATAAATCATCTTTCGCCTTTGTAAGCATTTGATGATTTAATATAGACCCGTTGAGTTCAAAGGGAAAGAAATAACCTGATAGGTGACTAATAGTTAAATATACAAATAACAGATTTGGTTATAATTTGTTGTAAACCTAATCTAGTGACTTAGAAAAAAGGGTTCCCTATCACACAGATGCAGGTTGTCGAATGCATCTTTGTCGATCAGTAAAGTGCAAAAAGGCAAAATAGCAAAGCGGTGTTTCAGCGAATTCTTTCCCTGGGAAAAAATTTGTTTGGCCGCTTTCACTACTTTGCCTTTTTGGCACTGTAGTGTGATCTCAGAGTTGGTATATTTATGTAGGGGATGTGGGGGGCACAGCCTCCATGTCGGGAGGGTATGGGGGCGAAGCCCCCCACATTAAGTAATATTTTACTGTTTTTTTTTGTTTTGTTTCGGAACAGCGATTGTTTTCCATTGGCAAATAATCCCTGTTCTGAAGTTTCGACGTTGTAAGCTTTCGTTTACATGGGGTCGATTATCTGTCATTCGCTCTTCTGAGCGTGCAATATGATAATATAGACCCGAAAAAAGACCTCTCCCCCGAGTATATAAAGGTGTTACCTAAGAAATGCCTAGAAATGCTGTTGCGATGGAACTAAACAATCTTAAAGTGATTTGCTGAATGAATATACACTTACCTTTGCAATACAAAATGTGATGCATAACCTGCCAAACAGCACCTTTCCCCATAAAAGCACATTTCAGCTTCTTCTTCACTTAAAACTACTTTTAAATACATGATTTCCATGCGCTCATTACCAAACTTGAGTTCTGTGTTTTTGTTCAATGATGTTAGTGCATGGAAAAAATTATTTTGTGTCCAAAGTTGCCCTGTTACAGTCTGTGGACATACTGTACATTACTCTAGGATAATGTCACAACAGAAAAAGCTAAAGTTTTTTGGGCCATGGTTTACTAAATACCTTACAAAGCTTTTTATTTAAAAAATAACCCAAAAACATAAGGAAGGAAAAACCATTGTGTCACTTGACTCATATATATATATATATATATATATATATATATATATATATATATATGGGTCTACTTCAAATTAATGAAAGGCCAGTAACCTGAAGACAAAGTCGCAGAGATGAGATGTCCAAAGCCTGATTTTAACAAACGACCATATTGTCAAAACTTTTCTCAGGCTAAGTATGCAATCGACCAACATTTCAAGAAGAAACACACCAGACAATCTCCAACCCACTGTTGGGGAGGGGGCTACATCCCCTCACACCCCCTAACTAAATATACCAACTCTAAGATTGAACTACAATGGGGAAAAGGGCAAATTTCCCCATGTTGGCCAACTGGATACTTACCCTGTGAAATGGTTTGGCAATATGGTCATTTGTTAAAATTAGGTTTTGGACATCTTGTCTTGATGATTTCATCTTCAGGCAAGTGAGTTTTCATTAATTTGACGTAGACTCATATATATATATATATATATATATATATATATATATATATATATATATATATATATATATATATATATATATATATATATATATATATATATATATATATATATATATATATATAATATATATATATATATATATATATATATATATATATATATATATATAATGTGTGTGTGTGTGTGTGTGTGTGTGTGTGTGTGTGTGTGTGTGTGTGTGTGTGTGTGTGTGTGTGTGTGTGTGTGTATGTATATATATATATATATATATATATATATATATATATATATATATATATATACACATCTGCAAATCGCTTTAATGAAGGCATTGGGTTTTGAAACATTAGTTCTCTGTCTCCTATGAAAATGAAGGAGAAGATATTTTCAGTGTAGTGAATATTATTTTGATGCTATTAAAAATATGACAACTTCACCCAAAAATAGAGAGAATTTGGGGGAGCTGTTCCTTTGAATGGGTGGTGAAACTATTTTAGACATGATCTGCCAAAAGTTTCATTATAGCTGTAAATGGAAGATGGAAAAATATAATTCTTGTGTCATTTCATTAGGTATGAAAGTGGAACTGAAATACAGGTGCCAGTTTCAATATCAGAATTTCAAAACAAAGGAGTTAAAGTTCAAACAATATGAGTCATTGAATGAAGGTATAAGAGAACTCACATATCTGGAGAATCTGGAATTTACTCAATTCAAGTTGATGAAAAGCTTTATCAGTATATAAACTTACTGTAAAAATGTTCTCTAGTTTGTTAGGCCAGAAAGAAAAGTTTAGGATTTATTCATCTTGTTTTGAATTTGTATACTATTAGAAAACCACACTGGACAAGATTAATTAGGGTAGGCAATATAGTCTGAAGACTTTTATTATATTTTACTTTATGTTTTGCTGAAAGTATTATTTATAGACCAATGTCTATCTTCAGGCGTGGTATGAGGTGGCATTCATACTGATTACTCTTGTATGATTTTCCCAGAGGAAACTGCTGAGAATTCTGAAGAGTAAAGGGGTATGACAGACAAAATGAGGAAGACAATGTTTTAACAGGGTAAAGAAATGAAAAAGGAATGATGAAGGTATGCAGGAGTTCCTTACTAAAAGAAAATTATAATTTACACATTACATTAGATGTCACTATCATTACAGTGACTTAGGAGGCTTTTTGTGCTTTAGTTGTATGAGAAGGCACCGTGATTTATTATGTTTACTAGCTAATAAAATGTGTTCCTGAGAAGAAAAGAAGGAAGTTTGAAACTTCATGTGGAAAGGATGTGATGTGTTTTTTTTGGGAAATGATGAATGTTGTGCAATAGCCATTCACATTAAAAAAGGAGATACAAATAAAACATACTTTTTTGTGATTAAACCAGGGATTTATCTGATAAAGATTGTATTGAATGGATGGTTTTATAAAGTTTATCTCAATCCATGCCATTGCATTCATGCAAATATAAAAATGAGCTTGGGTAAGAAAATAGAATTTACATGTCAAGGGGGGGGTCAAGACAAAAATTGACTGTGTGGCATATTCTCACTTATTAAAGGAGGTAGAAGATGGAAAGGTAAAGGTGTTTTTTATCATCTAGCTACTAATGCTAGAATAGAGATTATTAAAATTATAAATTAGAGTAGGGAAAGGACATATGAAACAGGTGATATGAGGCAGATGGATCAAGAACTTTTGTTCATAGATACTGACATGAAAGAATTTTGTCAGTCATGGGAAGGGCAGTGAGTGACGTACAAAGAAGCTATGATGAGAACATGATGAGAAAACCAGTATGGCCTATAGGACTAAAGAGTGCACATATTAGAGATGTCCACTCGATACTTGTAGATGTCCACTTGATACTTGTACATGTCCACTTGATACTTGTAGACATTTATCAGTGAACAAAGTCTTGATGTTGAGTCATGTGGCTGGTTATATTATCATATCAACCACATCTATGATTTTGTTCAAAACTCCAGCCTTAGCCCCTGATAGTTAAGATGTCTCATTTTGGTATGTTTAACCCCAAGAAAAAGCACAGCATTTAAAATATACTATTATATTTTTGGTATTAATTTAGAAAGGAAGCACAAAAATAGAAGAAGGGAGTCCAAATACACCACAAAGCAGGTTTTCTAAACACAGGTTTATTGAATCCAAATCGATTAAGCACTTTCGTCAGCAAGTCTAACTTCATCCGAATAATGACCATAAAAACAACGATATTTCTAAAGTTTTTTTATGTTTTTATGCATTCAGGATGTGATGTGTTATAGATTTTGAGGATGTGATGTCATGTTACCTGTGCTGGGGGAGGGTATATAAGGTTTGTGGTTTTTAAGGTCATTATTTTGATGAAGTTAGACTTGCTGATGAAAGCGCTTAATCAGTTTGGATTCAATAAACCTGTGTTTGGAATACTTGTTTTGTGGTGAATTTGGACTCCCTTATTCTATTTTTTTGCTTCCTGGTTTGTGTTTTGTGCTTTTGGACTTTTTTTATTAATTTAGAAAGACGATACGATGTAATCAGGGCTTTTTTTTTGTGATGGCACATGCCAGTATGGCATACTGACACCTTGTCAGTAACAACTGGTCATGACATTGACTGCTTCTGTTGGCTGGGAGGGGCTCACTGGCCAGGAGATTCATTTTCTTTTCATTTAAAAAAATTACATTTTTTTTTTCTTTTTAGTGGAATTCTTCTTTAAGAATGCCCTTTGATTCTCGTCACACAGACGCAGAAGACTGTTTTTGTCTTCTGCATCTGTGTGACCTATTGTATACATCTTCCTCTTCCATGCACACAGAATTTAAATTCCAGAAGATGTTTGGACTGTGGAACTTGAAAGGACATGTAAGAGGTAGGTCTGTGTGTTTAAGTGTTTAAGAGGTGTGTGTGTGTGTGTGTGTGTGTGTGTGTGTGTGTGTGTGTGTGTGTGTGTGTGTGTGTGTGTGTGTGTGTGTGTGTGTGTGTGTGTGTGTGTGTAAGAAGGAGGTAGAGGGGTGTGTGTGTTTGTGTAAGAGGGAGGTAAGGGTGTGTATTTGTGTGCTTAAGATGGAGGTAGGGCCAGATGTTGGAATGTTCTTCCAATTGGCTCAGTATCTGCATATACTAAGTAGTGGTTCAGGACATTGTCCTGCATGTGGTAGCTATTTGCTCAGTGTGTTTTTTATAATCTTTATAATATATATTTACCATCTCAAAAGTGCTTACTCCTCTCTGTACTCTTCTTTTCTAGACCTAACACCACTCTTAAGTATTCAACTGCGGTACCACCTTTAACATTCCTATAAGAAAAGTGCAGTCCGGGTCTGAACTGTCTGCAAACAGCTACAGTTAACTTTGAGTATGTGTCTAACTGTTTGAGCCAATCTTCAATTTCCCATGGAGAGCACTGTGCTTTGGCTGTAAGCAGCCCCCCCCACCACCACCACCACCACACACATCTTCCACTTTCTCTTATTCCCTTCTGTTAGCAAATAGTATCCATAACTGATCAATACTGTGTGTTTGTTTATTTAAACTATACCACAGTAGCCTACTGATACAAGGTTATCCTGGTTTTCCACCTGAGAAATTAAGACAAGACTTACAGTTTCAGAGCAGTCCTTGGTCAATTGTGATTGTTCTTAACACATACTTGTCTTGCTTTGTGATTGTTTCCAGCCCCTCATACAAGAACCTAACAGGGTCTCTACACGCTTCGCTCCCTGCCCTGCCCCCTATTTCCTCCCGCCCCCAGTGGTCCCACCTTTATTGCACTCAAACCCCTCCCATCTTTCCAATAGCCAACCACAGCACTAACCCAACACTACCTCCTCCATATTCCCTCTACTATCACACCTCCTCAACTGACATGTACAAGCATACCTTTCCTTTGCTCACTGCATGCACTCTCCTTGCATATCTTACATCCTACCAAAGCTCCATCATTCCCCCACTCAACCACTACCACTGTACTACTACTCACACCACCACCCATGTCTCACCCATACTCAGCTCCCCTCCGCCAGCTCAAGAACCATCCCTATGCACCCCCACATATTCTACCAACTATATTACTCAAACGTAAAGCATCCCTACAACTTAACATAGTAACCCTCCCACCATACCTATTACCCACAGAGAACAATCATAAAATTTCCCTTATAAACAAACACATTCAAAAACTGAGAAAACTAATAATCTCATGCATATCAAAACTAGCCCTAAGTGGAGACATCCACCCCAACCCTGGCCCTACCATCTCCAACCCCAATCCTCATAATCAGACTAGAAACCACAACTTCTCCCATATTACAGCCAATAGAAAGCCAAGTGACTTCCTTCTACTAAGCCTAAATATTAGAAGTATATCCAACAAAGTCCATGAACTCCATGCCACCATAGACTTATACTCCCCAGATATAGTCGTCCTGACAGAAACCTGGCTAAAACCTCACATTACCAGTGAGCAAATACTCCCTACAGGTTACGGCATACTAAGAGTAGACCGTCTAAACAAAAAAGGAGGTGGTGTAGCTATAATATTTAAACAACATCTAAACATCCAGATCTTAAAATCATCAGCTCCACAAATAGGCAATGAAGAAATAATATATACCAACCTCAAAATTAACCAAAACAAAACCATCAACATAATTGGATGCTACTTCCCACCTGGCCAAAACATCCCTCCACTAGAAAACCTCCTCAGCTGGTCTACCCACCATCACCCCAAGAAACTATCATCTTAGGTGATTTCAATATTGACTGGCAATCCTGTTCTGGCAACAATCCAACCCATCATGTACACCTTCATGGCTTCACCCAACTAGTCCAGTCACCAACAAGGATAAATAAAAACTCCAGCAAGCACTCTACCCTGGATTGGATACTAGTCAGTAAGAACCCCAGTCATATATAACAGGCTGCTTATCAGATAGCCTCAGTGATCACTCCCCAACATTCCTACTCAAAAATACCTGTACCAAGCTAAACCTGTCATCTATCGTCAAATACGTAAAAAATAAACTTTAACCCACTCACATTCATCTCATCCCTCAAAGAATGTAACTGGCATGCTCTAAAGTACCTCAGTCTAGATGACGCAGTTGAATCTTTTAATACTACCTTCCTGAACATCCTTAATTACCATGCCCCCATAAGATTTTCCAGAACCAAAGCACAACCCTCCCCATGGCTACAGAAAACCACTAAGTCAGAAATGAAAAACAGGGATAAAGCCTGGGAGCACTGGCGCAAAACCAAAACCCCCGCAGCTAGACAGAAATTCCTAGAACTACACAATAGATTCAAAAGCTAATAAAACGGGACAAATTCCAATACTACCAGTCTGCCCTAGACTCCTCACAACACAGCCCCAAACAATTCTGGTCCTCCATAAACTCCATCCTCCACCCAGGTAAAGTCAGTACCCCTCCTCCTAACATCCCTCACTCCTCAGAAAATATTGCTACCTCATTCAACACACACTTCACCCAAACCATACTATCACTAGCTAAACAACACAACCCCCTCCTCCAACCCACACCTTCAACTAGTAATCTCCCCACTGCCTTCTCTTTTTCTCCTGTACCTACCTCCAACATAAAAAAACTCTTAACTAAACTTAAACCCACCAAATTAGCAGCAGACAACCTCCCAAGTGAATACCTACAAATCGCAGCTGATGCTCTGGCCTACCCAGTATCCATCTTGATTAACCAATCTCTGTCAGAAAGTTACGTTCCCACATTGTGGAAAGTCTCACATATAATTCCGCTCCACAAAGGCGGACCCTCTGCAGAACTAACCAATTACTGCCCCATAGCTATTCTCTCTCCACTCTCCAAAATACTAGAGAGATGTATACACTCTCAGGTCTCACACTACCTCCTTACTAACAACCTCCTTTCCAGTACTCAGCATGGTTTCCGACCAAACCATAGCACCACCACTGCCTTACTCTCCTTTACAAACACTATCCTTCAGCATAAAAACAATGGCTATCTCTCCTCTGCTACTTTCCTAGACCTATCTAAAGCATTTGACATGGTCCCACACAAACAACTTATCTCTGTTCTCAATAACCTATCCTTCTCACAATCAGTCACCAACTGGTTTCAGAGTTACCTGTCTGACTGCCAACAATCTGTTGTATGGCAGAATGACATATCTCCCCAACTACCTGTCTCCATAGGGGTTCCCCAAGGATCTATCCTTGGACCCTTACTTTCTCTGTTTACACCAATAATCTAGCCTCTGCCACCAAACATGGCACACTCATCCAATACGCAGATGACTCTACCATCATCTGCTCAGCCCAGTCCCTACCCAAACTGCAAAAAGTCACACAGGAAGCCTTTTCCTCTGTTGAAACATGGTTATCCAATGCCCAATTAATACTCAACCCAAACAAAACTAAACTACTCATCTTCCAACCCACCAAACATACTCAAAACAACTCTCACTTTAACATCACAGCAAAAGACAACACCACTATATACCCAACTGAACACACCAAATTGCTAGGAGTGGAAATAGACAATAAACTAAAATTTGACATTCACATATCCATGACCATAAAAAGTCCACAAAAACTAGGAGCATTATACAGAAATAAACAATTTCTCACCAAAGCAGCAAAGATTTCAATAGCAAATTCCCACCTTATCTCCACCCTACTTTATGCCTCTCCAGTATATACCAACCTAAGGCAATGTGATCTAAACAAGCTAGAGACCTGCTACAACAAAATCGCAAAATTCGCCACAGGGGCATCCTACCGTAGTCACCACTGTCTCTCACTTGCTGAACTGGGCTGGCTTGAACTCCCTCACCTCCTTCAGTGGTATCAACTCTCACTCACCCACAAACTAGTAAACCATCCACTAAATGTCCCATCCCTCCAGAATCTACTCCAACCCTATCGCACCACCAGACCACTAAGATCCAGCAACAAAAATCACTTGCAGATCACTAAAGCCAATAACTCTGCTGGTGAAGCACTATTCTCTTGCACCATAGCCAAATTATGGAACTCACTCCCACCCACAATTACCTCCGTACCATCATGCACCAACTTCAAAACTTTATTAAAAGCGCACCTAAAAACATGCTGGCTATGCCCTTGCAACTCCCACTCTAATATCATCCACCCCATCCAACTACTACCTTTCTTTCACCTCCACTAACTACCTTGATGATAGCAAGCTCAGATGCTCATAAGCCTAGTACTTATTATACAGCAGGAACTTCTCATTGTTACATTTGTTAATGCCTGTTATGTACTTCACAGATAAAGATTCTAGTTGTCTACTGATGTACTATGTTCTTCATCTGTAAATATGTTGTAAGTAATTTCTATGTTAAATTGTTAATCACTATGTAATCCAATGTAACTACTGTCTGTTTATTTTACTGTGGAGCTTTTCTCCCCGGGCCTCCGCTGAAAATGGACCCACGTCCAGTCGGACACTCCCGGTCAACAAATTTAAATAAATAAAATAAATAAATAAAAACCATGACATAAAATGAGACCTGGATTCTCTGAGAATGCAAACATTCATCTAAAATGTACTGACACATTGCTCAAGTGTACATAGAGAGGAGAGTTGAATGTTGCCAGAAATCCCACCGTTTTTATGTTAGTTGTTCTGAAATTGTCTCTTGGGACTTGAACAGCTTACTGAAGTGTTGACTGAATCCTTACAGAACTGCAGCAGCAGTATATGTTAACTTACAAACTCATTGCTGATGTGATGGTATGAAGACATGACAGATGACTGCAGCAGAGAAGAATGAGTTTTGGCCTACAACACTCCTCCTCTACTGCCTAATACTATGCGGTTTGAATGAGACGGTGTCTATAGTTTAAATTAATTATTTTCCACTTCATGGGACTGGATTGTATTTCATTACATCATCATGCACTAAATAGACAGTCTGGTGAACTTATTCGACAAATTTCTGATATGCCTCTTCAGAAAAACTTTAAAAAAGCACCTTGTTTAAAAGTGATCTTTTTCCCCAGCATTCAGCTCTTCACTGACGTCCTTTAATGGTCTTGCTACATTGAGCTCCTACTCTTTGCGGCTATATTTCTTAGAATTTGAAGGTTTTGGTAATATACAAACAGAGTCTGACTTTAAAGATCTGCATAATGGGAACTTTGATTTTGGTGTGCAGATTGCCATCGATAATATTCAGTTGGTTAGTGAAGAATTATTTATTAAGTCCCTAAAACTTTTATTTTTTGTTGGGGGGGGTCTAATATATCTGAGTATAAACCAAAGTAGCCTGTTTTACTTTTATATGATTTACCCATTGCTGTACTTGGTCCTAGTAAGAGTGGCTTCATCCTCACTGTGTATTATTGTGATGCCTTTAATCCTTGGATATGTATATGAATAAGAGAAGTCTGATGGATCTTAACATTTTGTAATTCAGGGAGTCTTTTAACAGGTCTTAATTCTGGGTGAAACCTTTAGAAATGACATCGTTGAGACTGTGGAGTTTTTGAACAGGTTAAGAATCACCTAGATAAAAGCATCCTTTTTTAATTCTCTTAAAATCAGTAGATGTTAATCTTTCCCAGTTCACTAGATATTAAGACTTCCACTGCCAATATGCAATACGTAGTACACATTGCTGGTACTGGTCTTGTGATGGTGCTGTTAAATGTGAAAGTCTGCATCACTGAAGTATAGTTTAGTGGAGTTCAGAGTGCATATTCCTCTGACTTCTGGCTGAAATGCTATTGCATCCTGTACTCCTGTAAATTTCACTGCTTCTGTCCACTAGATTCCCTTCTGTGTAATTTTGCTTCTCTGGACCACCACTGTTGTCTTCTTCCTGTGTACTTCATCTCACTCCTATTCTGTTGTTTGCTTGCACTCCCTTTAAAGCTACTGTTGCTATGCTAGTCTAGATGTCAGCCACTGTTGTATTGATGGGGTGCAGTTGTCACAACTGCTGTGACACATTTTATGCTGCATTTGCTGATGCAGAGCTCCAGCAATCTACTTGTCCAATTTTTAAGGCAGGGCTTGAGCCAGATAAGGGACATAAGTGGAGTAACCCTTCTCTCTGAGTTATAATGCACAGTAATCATTGGTAATATCTGAAAGAAAGAAATGAACCTGGTCACTTCAATTTACAGCAGAATTGCCAGATGTGCTGCAACTGCAATCTCCTGCTCCCACCACTGCTGTACTTTTAAAGTGCATGAAATTAACGCCCTTCAAATTTCTTGAAACTTGTGTATGTCTTGTGGGTGCTGTTCCTCCTGTGCCCTTTCTGAAACTTAAACTTACTTTAAGACAATAAACAAAAAATTAAATATTCATACTCTAAATACCAATGAGGGGAGCTGCACATTTGTGTACATGTATTTTTTAAACAGAATTAACCCTGATGGTCTAAGTCCATTTTCAAAGAGACATAAGGTGGAAAGGAGTGTGAAATATATCCAGTGTATGCAGACATAATTAACATGGATAAAGGTTGCATTTATACAACACAGTTTACATAGTATAACTTTTTTGGAAGGTAAAAGGCATTGAATGGCTTCCAAAAAATGAATGTTTTGTTCATTGGAACACTCAGAAATATAATATTGAACTTGTAATCATAAACAGAAGTGCAGAGTGAAATGGAATTTATATAAAGTGTCTTACAGCAGATTTTTTTTTTTAGGATGGAAGAGTTCCTGTTCCACTCCTTATGCGCATGTAACCCAACAAAATGGACTCTGGAAACCTCGAGAGTAATTTGTTAATGGAGTAGGCAGACATGACAGTGGAGAGGATTGCTGATAAATGAACACAAAGAACAGCTAGAACTCTTGTAAAACCTGAAAGATGAAGAAATAGAGGGATGGTGGAAAATGCCAGAATTGTGAAGATGGAGGGTGGAGAAATGGGGGAGTGGAGATGCCCACAGAGTAACTATTATCTTTGGAGGAATAAGAAGAGTAACAGAGGTAAAGTTTAACTGGAATTTGCTTTGTTACATGCATTGGGAACAGGTAATGTGGTTTAGAAGTAATCTTTAACTCAGGGCAACTTTTTTTCCACATAGCTTGAATGCAGACTCGTCTTGAAAATGAAATTTCTACTTTGACATTGAACTTCATTTACAACAGATTTACTCACTGGAGGTTGTAAGCCCCATTGATTTAAAACTCTATATTATCCTTTATCCCAACCCAGTATGTTCATTCTATTTGGCATTTGGTGGTTTCACGGTGTGGCCTTCCACTATGAGGAAACCTGTAGGATCAAGGTGGGGGGTTATAGGTCTATGTGCATAAGGAGTGGAACAGGATCAGCTTAGGACCTACCTTACTGTGGTGTTGGATGTTTATGTCCTAACTTCTCCCCTGATGCGCATATTATCATTGCAAGAATGTTGCCTCACTTCTGCTTTTATGTGCCCACTGTTAATCACCTCATTATTGGTTCAGTCTCTACTGAAAATGTAGGTGTTTGTGTGTGTGTGTAAGAGGGAGGTAGGGAGGGTCATACCTCTCCATTGTCCAGATTTTCACAGAATGTCCAGATTTTTGCCTCATTATTTTTGGTCTGTTTCTCATAAAATTGTGCTTTTCTGGCAAATCCCTGACAAATCATTCAGGACTGAAGTCAGAAAATAATGGCAGACATTTGAGCTTTAGACTTCATATCCTTCAGAAAATTCATACTAATGCAAAACTTGTTGTCTTATCAACTTTATATGTTTGTAAGAGCAATATTTAAAAGGTGCCCCTATTTTGGGCCTTTGTTCCCCCATTATTTGTGGTTTTGTCCAGATTTATTGTTCTAAGAGTTTGAAAGGTATGGGGGTGTAACAGGGCAGTAGGGGGTGTATGTGTATGTGTGTGTGTGTGTGTGTGTGTGTGTGTGTGTGTGTGTGTGTGTGTGTGTGTGTGTGTGTGTGTGTGTGTGTGTGTAAAAGATAGGTAGCATACCCCTCAGCTGTCCAGGTTTTTGCAGAATGTCCAGATTTTTGCCCCATATATTTCTTTGTTCCTCATAAAAAGGATTGAAGTTGCTAAATAATGACAGGCATTTGAGTTTTAGATTTTGTATCCTTTAGAACAATGTATACTGACACAATTCCTGTTATTCTAGCAATTTTCTAAGTTCATGAGAGCAATATTTATAATCTGTCTCTATTTATTTTAGGCTTTGTCCAGATTTCTTGCACTAAGATGTTGAGGTGTATGTGTGAGAGAGCGAAATTCCCTAGTTAGGGTTAGCAGGTGTTTAGTAAGTTGCTTAGACTTAACCCTGCACCTTAGTTGCAGGAAACATAGCCTGAATCCTCTAGCCCAACCACCCAGTTGCATTTTTAAAAGAAATGAGTTGCAGGTGCATTTTTCAAGGAATTTATTTTCAAGTGCATTTTCAAGGAATTGTGAGCTTCAAAGAAAGAGAGGTTTACTGGTGCTCATGCTATGTCTGTTTACAATGTGCAACTATTTTGTTCAGCAAATGGTATTGCTACTGTGGTATAGGATTTTAAAGCAGTGCTAGTAGCACAACATGTAGCATATTTGTGTTTTGATGCAGAAGGCTGTGGATTCTACTCAAACAGCATCTAGCTGCCTTGCTGATACTGTGTTGTATTTTAAGGGGGTGGAATTCTGCAGTCCTGAGTATGTCCTCCTTTGGATGAGATGCCTAGTAATTGTGAACCTGTTTTCAGTTTGCCATCCATTCCCTATTACAATATTACCAGATTACCATTTTTAAAAGTAACATACGCAATTTATTCTTCAAGGGCAACAAGCACTGAATTTGGAGAGGAAACACTGAACATAAAGTTGTTTGCTAGCAGCAACCTTTTCATTAGTTACAGATCTCTTTAATGTGGAATTATTCAGATGACTTTTACTTCTGCAGAGATTGTGCATATTGACTGATACTGGTGGATTGTAGTGACTGAAATTTTGAGTGGCCTTTTATGGTTGAAATGTTCTGAATTGAACAGTTTTGCTATTATTTGTTCATATGTTTTGTTTCATTGCTTACTGGAAAAAGGTTTAAAACTTTACATTTAAAACACACTCTAACAAGTGGTGCTGTATTACACAAGGGATATAATTTAATTATATATTGTAATTTACTACAATCAGGAAGGTGAATCAAAGAACTTTTGCATGATCCTAAAATGTGTGCAAGTGGCCTATGATTTGAAAACAACCCAAAGGTAAAGTTAATCCACCACTGGCCTGATACATTTTCTTTGAATGTGTGTTTCAATGCTGTTTCAGTGAATGTGAGTTTCAAAGGCAGATACATTTTAATGTTGTCTGTTTTCATTGGGAGACTGTATTGCTTTGTTTAGCAAATGTCTATCAGTGTTTGTGCTAAAAATTTGCAACAAAGGTTTTAAATTAAATCCGAATATCTGTAAACATTGTGAAAGTAAAGCAGAAAACGGTATGCACACTGAAAAATTTAAAAAGTGTTTTTAACGTGTAATTCTGAGGGTGTTATTTATGCCCCCAGATGTCCCTGTAACCAATTTTATATTGGAGAGACAAAGAGGTCATTCAAAGTTAGATTGATGGAACATGCAAGAGATATTAGTAATAGGAAAGAAGAAAGTTCTGTTGCAATGCACTTTAAAAAATTTCATCAGGGCAGCAATGAGGGGTTAAAAGGAATGGTGCTAGAGAAAATTAATGTATCTCATTTTGATGTAAATAATTTTTAAAAAGTTATTATTCAAAGAGGCTGTCTATATTTTAAAGGTTGGCACTTTATACCCTTATGGGTTAAATGAGGAAATGAACTGGAGAGTATTAATTTAATTGCTTTATTGTTTTATTGCATTTGTTATAAAAACTTTTTTAACTTCCTAAGTGGATAATTAATTATTCAATTATTGCTTGTTAGTTTTATATGAAATGTAGTGAGAGACTTCAGAATGGTCCCCGTGTAAACTTTAACAATAACAACAGACAGCAGTTTCATGCTGGTTCAGTTGAGAACCAGGATTTTCAGCAGGTGAACTACTCGGGTACAAGGCCGAAAGAACAAAGGAATTCGTACAACAACAAGACCAAGTCAAAAGTAACAAGGAACTTGAAGTAATGTATGGGGAGGATTCCCTGGCAGGGGTAGTGATTCCCCTTACAGAGTTATCTTCCCAAGTTCATTGTGTTTGTTGTTCTGTAAGTCTCAATGTATAAGTGAGAATATTGCTTCAAGTATGTCAGACAGTGAATTTGAATTGCAAAATACTAGGCCAGGTCCACATGTTATCTTGAATGAAAATAAAGATTTTAAGGTATACAATTTCTCTTCCTGTCCAATTCCTATTGAATTAGTCAACCTTTTGGCAAAGGGTCACACGTATGTCCTAAAACACCGTATGGATTTAACTAAAATGATTATAGAGTTAAAATCTTTTACCAGGAAATTGAACTTCCAGATCCTGTTTGGGAACAATGTTGGTTCTGAAGTAAGGCAACTGTGCCGAACTTCTAGCACATTTAACCCCCCATTACATCCTGTATTACAAACATTTGAATCCTTATGTGAATTAGATTTTAGATATATGGCTGAACAAAGGCCATTTAATAAGGGTAAGCGTATAACTGTTAATGATGAACGCAATTTGATCAGCTTTATTCATTCACAAGAAATTCGGGTATGTAAACCCGATAAAGGAGGGGGTTTAGTAGTGTTTGATACAGATAATTACACTGACCAAATGTTGGAGTTACTTAGTAACGAAGCTTACCAAATTAGTTCTAGATCTGAAGTCAACAGAGCGTATGGTTTAGTTAAATCTTGTATTAGCGACCTTTTTATTGAGGGTCGCATTGACCAACTTTTTTGGAACTATATGACTACATTGTTTCCAGTATTCCCACATTTATTTGGTATTCCCAAGATACACAAGGACCTCATAAATCCCCCTTCGAGGTCACTTGTGGACAGCCGTGGCTCACCCACCTATGCATGTGCCAAAGTTATTGATTCTATGTTACAGAAGTATGTGGCCCTTGAAGTACAAGTATGTAAGGATTCTTGGTCATTCTTGGCCAAAATTAATACTCTAGAGTTTGATCCTAGTTACAACTTTTTAACAATCGATGTCAAGGACCTATATACAAGTATTCCGCACCAAATTGGAATTGAGTGGGTTGCTCATATGATGTTGAAACATGAAGCCCCATGCCAAGACATTTCGTTGGTGATGGAATTGCTGGATTTGATCTTATCCAACAATTTTTTCACCTTTAACCAACAATTTTACCTACAAAAGGTAGGGCTGGATACGGGGTCCCCATGTGGGGCTAGTGTAGCCAACCTTGTCATGGCGTATTGGGAATCAGAGTTAGTGTTTAAAAGTGACGTTTATGTTGAATTTGTAGCGTACTACATGAGATACCTTGACGATATTTTTGTTTTCCTAAAAGGTGATGAACTGGTGGCAAGTTCTTTACTGGATAGTTTCAATAGTTCAACTGAATTTTTACAATTCACGTCAAATTTCAACTCTGTGGCTATTTCTTATTTGGACATTTGGCTCACTAAAAATGTAGAGTTGAACTGTTATACGGCAAAAATATTTAGGAAAAACACCTACTCAAACATGTTTCTTCATTTTTCTAGCTGTCACCCTTTCCATCAGAAAAGGGCAGTCATAAAAGGTCAACTCGTTAGGGCTGCACGAATTTCAACTCAAGATGAGGATTTCCAAGAGGAATGTGATTTTTTGAAAATGGCCTTTTTACATAGAGGTTATCCTGAACCTTTACTGGATGCATTGATAGGGGAAGTTAAAATTAAAAGAGCTAACCATACGTTTGAACCAATTTTGGTTGGGAAAAGATCAATTTTAGAAGGTACTTTAACTAGAGATCTGGATCAGTTACCTAAACATATTAAAGATTCATTCCAAGGGTTTGAAAATACAAGTCGTAATAGTTTTATAACTGCATTTAGTACACAGAGTAGTTCCTGTGTTAACATTATTAAGAAAAAATGGGGGTTGTTCAGATGTAACCAGGTATTACTGGACAAATTTGGTGAACATCCTAAAGTTGTATTTAAACGTGGTAGGAACCTGAAAGAATTGTTAGAAAAAAATGCTGTTAAAATAGTTAAAACGCCAGGTATGGTGAAATGTGAGTCTTGCAATTTTTACAAATATGTCAATGTAACCAGTTCATTCACACTTAATGGTTATAAATATCATGTACAAGGTAAATTTAATTGTAACTCAAGGGAAATTGTGTACTTAGCTAAGTGTATATGTTGCTCTGCATTCTATGTAGGAAAAACGGAGCATAGGCTCCGTGATAGGATGTATGAGTATGTTTATGCTATAAGTTGCAATAAAGCAGACAATGCACTTGCTAAGCATATATCTATCTTTAATAACCATCATTTTAAATTTCTGGTTATTGACAGTATCAACCGTGACTTTCAGGGTGGCCCGTTTGCCTTTAAATTAGAGGAATTGGAATTGAAATGGCAAATCAAATTGAATGCTTGTAATGTACCTGATTTGAACGAGGCTTGTTCAATCAGCAGTATTTTAAAACTTAGGAGTTTAGCGAGGTAACTTTGAAGTAAGAGTATAACTGCTCTGCTTAGTTAATTAATTGTATAATTTTAATTTTATATATTAGTTTGTGAAATTGTAACTTGTTTTTAGCTTATGGTTTATTATTATTTAGTAAAGTATTGCTTGAGTGTATTTTGCTACTTTTATGTAGAGTTTATTTTTAACATGTATTATTTTACCGTTTTCTTTTATGTATTAGAGGTGTTTACAGTCAACTTTCCTGAAGGGCTCTATGATTGTTTTAGCCTACTTGTTGATTGTTTAATTATCCCGCTTTTTTGGTGATTGTTATTTAATGAAGTTAGATTTGGGTATCTGTATTTTCTGATGAAGTCTGCCTAGAAGCAGACAAAAAGCACTTCAAAATTAAACTAGTGTGTGGATGCCAAAGTCGCTTGGATTTATTTGTTTTTTACGGTGTTATTTACACCCTCAGATGTCCCTGTAACCAATTTTATATTGGAGTGACAAAGAGGTCATTCAAAGTTAGATTGATGGAACATGCAAGAGATATTAGTAATAGGAAAGAAGAAAGTTCTGTTGCAATGCACTTTAAAGCATTTCATCAGGGCAGCAATGAGGGGTTAAAAGGAACGGTGCCAGAGAAAATTAATGTATCTCATTTTGATGTAAATAATTTTAAAAAACAGTTATTATTCAAAGAGGCTGTCTATATTTTAAAGTTTGGCACTTTATACCTTTATGGGTTAAATGAGGAAATGAACTGGAGAGTATTAATTTAATTGCTTTATTGTTTTATTGCATTGGTTATAAAAACTTTTTTAACTTCCTAAGTGGATAATTAATTATTCAATTGTTGCTTGTTAGTTTTATATCAAATGTATGTGCTTTTGTGGTTCTTTACTCCTTGAAGGCTATGGCCGAGACGTCAGAGGAAAATAACTTGTTACAATAAAACTTTTGGATCACTGTCTGGTTGCAATTTGCTGTTTCATGGTGCTTGGTGGTTGCTGTTGTAAATTTTAATGTTAAGTCTGTTTTCATTGGGAGACTGTATTGCTTTGTTTAGCAAATGTCTATCAGTGTTTGTGCTAAAAAAATTGAAACAAAGGTTTTAAATTAAATCCAAATATCTGTAATCATTGTGAAAGTAAAACAGAAAACCGTATGCACACTGAAAATTTTAAACAGTGTTTATGGCAACTGGGGAGAAATAGCCAATGGAATGGCTACATGTGGGGGGGGCTGAGTGAGGGGGTGTTTACAAAAAAAGCATTTGATGTAACAGAATAAATTACACACACACACACATATATATATATATATATATATATATATATATATATGTGTGTATATATATATATATATATATATATATATATATATATCTATATATATATATATATATATATATATATATATATATATATATATACATATATACACATATATATTTAGTCACAATAATGAATATTAGGTTCTCATCAATTGCTACATTACAGTAATTAATTTTAGATTTGGACTTAGAAATAAATGGACCTTAATTAAATTAGAAATTATATTTCTAATGTATATAAGGGGGTCACGACCAACTTTTTTTATGTGTGCATCTCCAAGGCACTCTGCAAAATTAATTCATATTTAATGAGTAAATGGATTGGTGCAAGTTGAATTCCCCTTGCATATTACTTTTGTGTATATGGACTGCTTTAGCAGTTATTCGTTTTAAACAAAAATGTAAAATTTGTATGTCCTAGTCATTGTCACAGAAATGAGACATTTCTATAGCTATTCCATGTTAAATATTTGTTTTAAAGTATATTACGTGTTTATCCCTGGAACATTTACAAACTCTCTACCTATTATGTACATTAGTTTTGTTCTCATCACTCAGTTTCACAAACCAGACTATTCAGTAGATAGCCTATAAAATAACTTTAATACAAAATTCAGTTTTACTCTTCCCTTTATTTGAATCATTTATAGGTAAAATTAGTTGTATTTAGTTCATCCTGCATTTGTTTATGAAGCTAATAGTTATGATATCTGTGTTTCAGCCACTTGCTGGACTGATTATTGTAGATACTTAAATGTTAATATATGGATTTCATGTGATAAACTAAGTGCTACTTTTATATTTCCTTGTAGTGCTATCATTGCTTCAGGATTATTTAATTTTAGCCTGGCTGATTTGTCAATTTAGTATGGCATATAATGTTATTTAGTCAGTTTCATTTCTACTTGGTTGCTGTTGTGTTTTTATGTAATAATAATAATAATATTAATATGTGAAACACAGTAGTCTAATTTGTCCTGTACTCCACCAATAAATCAATCCGATTGACATTGTACTTTCACTAATGTACATCTTGGCATATTACCAAATCTAATGACAATATTTAATATTTCTTCAAAAACAGCTTGAATGTGAGATTTTTGTTAATTAACCATAAAGCACTTTTGATTTTGTGCCAAGTCTTAACATTTCACAATTTTAAACAAAGTGTTTCTTTTGAAATAGCTAGGTTCACCTACAAATATAATTCAGTGCCTTCTTTCAAGTCAGGTTTGTTTTGCTTTCTAAAGTGGGACTGCAGTCTTTTTATATAAATGCTGTAGCATAATATGTGATGTTTTAAGATAAGATATAGAGACAGATGTTGTTGATTGTCCCATTAGTACAAAATAGAAAGTACTTAAATGACATTCTGATTTATGATTTGCCTATTTGCTAATGAAAACTGAATTAAAATAGCAAAATCAATTGCATAAAATTATGATTTAAGCTTACAGACAAAACAATCATTCAGAAAGTATTTTAGTGGACTTTCCTTTAAACTGCCACATGCAATTTAGTTCAGAAAAGCTGAACATTATATTAATCTTACAAAGCATGTTAGTAAAAGGTCTCTAGATGGCTGAATGCTCAGCAGGGACATGATTTATGTTATACTTTTATTTTGTTTTACAGATATGGCTACTCACCCATATGGATCACTGACATTGCAGAAACAACCAGGTAGCAAAATTCATTCTTGCTTTCGTGTATTACCATTGAACACATCATAATAGTTTGCTGCAGTTTATAGAATATGAAGACAGCTAAGGTTTTAAGAAACGTATGGTTCTCTCTAAAAATGCATATAACTTCTTAGCTGCATACTCTTTAGCTGAGAAAAAATTAGTTTGTTTTGTAAGTGTTGGCATGAGAACATATACACAAAACCTACAGTTGCCAAAAAAGTTCATGGCTGCATGGTGACATGGTGATACATGTGTATTCTTATTGATTATAGGTTCACAGGTTCATAGGATGTTACTATTCTATTGACCCAAGTGTCTTTACAAGCCTAGTTGTTAAATCCCAGTGTAATACTAGATGAGAGATATCGTCCATGCCTAAGATTTTTCTAGCAAGGTCTACTCGTGTCCAGGAGTGAAGCAGGGGCAATCCAAACCAGAAATTCATGGTTTCCCATCTAGTCACCCAGGTTGCACTTAAACTGGATCATGGAGGTGCTCTGCTTGATATGGCTTGGAAACCTATTCCAGAGGAGTGGCAACTTCTGATAGATGTATCTGTCTCTCCAGCAGGTCCTGCTTATACCACAGGCTAGATTGAGGTCCCTGGAATGGGTGATTCTAGTCCCATTTGACTTACAGATGTGCAACATTTCCATTAGATATAAGTCAGAGATAGCCATGTAAGTCAGAAATAAGTTGCCTCTAAGTAGTCTATACTCTACTGAGTACAGTGACAGTGACTTCAGTCTGTCCATATAAGACATGTGTTGGAGACCCTGAATTGTCTTAGCTAGAAATCTCTGAGGTCTCTCAAGTTACTACAGGTGTCTGGTATGGTACATACCAAAGGGAGCATTATATTCAATAATAGGCCTGATGAAGAATGAGTACAAGTGAGTTGTAACCTCTTTTGCTCTTGAGGCGATGCCTTTGCTAATCAGGTGAATGACGGAGAATGCCTTCCTTACCACAGCAGACACATGATGGTCAAAGTTGAGGTCACAGTCACCTTGTTATCCCAGGTCTCTCACTACTGAATTGGTACTTAGGGTATTATTGTTTATTTTATAATCAGCAGGGTCATTGTTTTTACCCAAGAGAATTATGGTTCATTTTTTAGTATTTAGTTTAAGACAATGGTTTTGGCACCAGTCATTGGTCTGTGTAAGCACCTTTTGAAGTACACTGACATCACTATGGGATTCAATGATAGTACCTAATTTACAGTCATCCACAAACTTGGTTAGCCACAGCCCCTCCTTTTTGGCCTGGACATTTGAGAAGTATATACAAACAAGAGGGGGTCCAGCACTGACCCTTGTAGGACCCCACTGGTGACAGGTCTGCTGGTAGAGGTAAAGTCTGCCACTTTGACTGAGTGTTGTCAATCTGTGAGCCAGTTTAAAACCCACCTGACAACATAGGGGTTGATATTCAACTGGGTCAGTTTGTCAATGATGCCTGAATGTGGGCCTTGGCCAAGTCAAGATAAGCTGTGTGCATGGCTTCGCCCTCGTCTCTGGTTCTGGTCGTGTTCTCGAAGAAGTCCATCAGGTTTAGCAGACATGACCTGCCCTTGACAAAACCAAATTGGGAAGGATACAGGGTTTGGAGATCACCTATATCCTTATTTATGACGTCTGTGATGATTCATTCCATTGCCTTACAGACAAGGCTGGTTAAACTTATGGGTCTATAGTTACCAGTGCCTATTGCCAAGCCACCCTTGCAGAGGGGGGGTAAGAGTTTCTGTTTTCCATTCAGTGGGGACAAAGCCAGTACTCAGGCTGTAGTTGAATAGAGTACCTAATGGAGTAGCTAGCTCTTATTGTTAGAACATTAAAAACACAACCCGGAATGCCATCTGGTCCAGTGGAAGTTGTGTTCTTAGCCTTGGAGAGAGCATTGATGACTTGCTCTTTGAGATGCAGGGAGGAGGAGAAGATGAAGACATAGTTTGTGATATACTTGGGGGGATGGTGGTGAAATTTTCGCCATATCTGTCTGCTAGCAGGTTTGCAATTTCCGCAGGATCAGTGTGTATGACGCCATCCACAATTAGTTCAGCACATATCTGAGTTCTACCTTTTAGGCTGCGGATGTAGCTGCAGAAAGCCTTATGGTTAACCTTGGCTATGGTTGCTAAATTTTACTAATAATTGCTCTTTGAGGATTTCACGAGTTGTCTTATTTGCTTGTTTATGCTGAGGATGGAGCTATTCCAGTTATGGGATCTCCCTTTTGTATTTTTAGACAGCAGTTTCTTTCACATATTGTATAATTTATTAATGCTAGAAGTCCATCAGGATGGTTTGTTTTTTCTTGAGGATCTTGCTTTAATCCTGTCAGGCACGGCTGTGTCTATAAATGTGTGTAGATGTTTATACAAAACAAGGCATCAGTGTATACATTAGTATAGCTATCAATGCCATCTGTGGAAACTGGAGGTTGGAAGTCAATTATACCTTCCTTTAAGAGGGTAGTTAGCTTTGGTAAAGTTTTTAGCCTGACTTCTCCTTTGGAGAGTTCTGGTGTTATTGCTACTTCAAAATGACTGATTTATGGTCAGATTTAGCCAGTGTGGGCCCTACACTTGAAGTCACTCATATTGGCGAGGACCAGGTCTAGAATATTTGAGCCCCTCGTGGGGTAGTGCACTATTTCTTCAAGGGCATTTGAGTTACCAAAGTCCAGGAACTTTTGTGTGAGTGAGTTTGAGGTCTTATAAGTTTCCCAGTTAATGGAAGGATAGTTGAATTCACCCATGACTAGGATGTTAGGTTGTACTTTAATTATCCCAAGTAGGTCCAAATAAACTGTGTGGGCATCTTGGTTCATGGAAGGGAACCTGTAACTGATGATGACCTGAAGGGGAATCTTACCCACGGTAATCTGGACTTGGAGTAGCTTCATACAATTTTCTTGTCTAACCAGTCTAGAGGCTTAATTGTCTTTAATTAATATAGATACCTAGGGTTGCCAGCTGTCCAGAATTTTTCTGGCCAGCCCAGAATTAAGGGACACTAGTCTGTCACTGACATTGAAGAACACAAGAATATGTTTGATTGAGCACAGTAATATTGTATGAGAATCTCCTCGAGGGGAGGTTAATGCACACTTCTATTTTGCACACATTTTGCTTTCATGTACGTGTCCAGAATTCTTGACATGAAAAGTTGGCAACCCTAACTCCACCTCCTTTGGTTCTCACACCTTCCATTTGTGGCCTGAAAGTGTTGAAGGCATTGTAGCCTTGCAGAGCTGGTTTACTTTCTGCGACCTTGAACCAGGTTTTTGTCACTGCACAGACATCAGCATCTTCCAGGGAGAGAAGTGTTTCCAGAGAGTGCAGTTTCTGATTTAAACTCCTAGCATTTAGCAGCATGACCCTTAGTTTCTTTGTGTTTGATATTTTCATGCTAGAAATTCTGTTGTTGTGACCTTGCATAAAAAGGGCATTATGGGGGAGGCAAGTGCCTTAGCTAGCAACCAAAAGCCCAGAGGCACCAGGTGAAGACCATCTCTGGCAAAGCAGTGTGGTCTATCCATCATGTCATCCCAGGCTGACAGGAACTGGATCGCCTCAGAATGATACCAGAAATTAAGCCAATTATTGAAGTCAATAATTTTCTTTTTATATTGTGGTATCATCCTAGGCGAGGGTAAAATGGCGCTCAAAGCTAGGGTCATAACCTTCCTGGGACACATATTCAGACAGCTCAGTCATGTCTCTCTTCATATAGTCCAGAGAGGTATGTCTCAAGTCATTCACACCAACATGAAATATGACGGAGTCACAATGGTACTTATTGTTGAGAGACTTGAGTGCATGTGTGATCTAGCAAATCCTTGCAGCAGACAGGCTGCTGACCATAACCTTCTCCTTGTTCAACTTGCTGAATGTTGCATCTGTATGTCTCACTATAATGTCACCTATTACTAAAATATTTGGAATAGATTTGCATTGTCTTAAGGGATTATTTGGTCAGACATGGAGTGCTAGTGTTTTTATGAGTATTGGGTGCTTTGGGTGTTGTGTTAGGTGTAGCATGTTTGTGTTTTGGAGGTCTCTGGTGTTTAGTTAGGTTTCTGGAGAGTACCTCCGCATATGAAGGTTTATGCGCTGGGTGCATATTATGAGAAGGAGTCGTGGTGTGTATGAGCTGACAACCTGTTTAGTGTTGCTACTCTGGGTGTGAGAGAGCAGCAATTCCAAATTCTTAGTGTAGAAGCATCTCTCGCAAATTGTACTTGAGTGATTTAGGAATAAAGGGTTGTCAGTGTACATAAGACAGTTGCTGCATTGCCTCAAAAAAAAACATTCCATCCAGGCTGGCAGGAGAAACAGAGAAATACTGACAGTCCATAATGCAAGATTTGAGCCAGGTATCTCAGCAGATAAGGAGAAAAAGATGAGGGTATCTGGCAGGGTGCTATTTTAGGGTGATCAACTTATGGGGTGTACAGTAGGAGGTTTACAAAATAGGGGATCTATAGCATCTGCTGTTGATAGGTAAGAGGTAAAATCTCTGCTGGGTGGTTCACTGAACAGCTGAGAGCTATTCCAGAACTGCTCTTCTAGATAGCAGCCATTTCTAAGGGAAAATACATCTATTGGCACTTTTGTATCAATAACTGCTAAGAATAACCCCCTTTGTGCAGCAGTGCATGATGCTGCACTATGTGCAAACAAGAGCAGAGCAGATAATACAAAGAAACCTATGAAAAAGGTCAAACTGAGCCCTGCACCAGTGAAAAGGTTCAAACTGAGCCCTGAACCAGTAACCTTCAATTAGACAGACCTACTGTACGCCCCTGCCATGAGGGTAGTGGGGGGGATTTCTCCAGAAGTAGATGTCTTGATTTTTAGTGCTCAGTCCTTAAACAGAACTGGATTCAGCTGGTCTGAATCCAATCTATACTATGGCCAACAGAAGTGCAATAGAACAACAGAAAAAAAGGCAGAATATTTTTTTTAATTAAATAAGCAACAGTGTACAAAGCAGCACATATTTTCTTAAATTAATAGTACCAACAGAATAAAACAGTAGAAACTGATCTTTTTCTTTAAGTAAAAGCAGCAGTTGGTGTAAAATACAGTCAAAGTGCAACAAATGCAGTAGTAAAACTGAACTTAGTATTAGTAGTTCTCACGGATGGTTTGGTATGAACAGAGATGCACAGGCTTATTGTGTAAATCTTTGGAGCCTTTCTAAGACAAGCACCAACCTGTGCAAATGCAGACCTTGAGTATAAAACCAGAACAAAGCAGCTAATACAAAGAAATGGGTCTACCTCTAATGAACAAAATCCCATTTATCCAAATCCCTGAAGACAGAGACGATTTCGCCAAAACTGAATTTCAATGAACACTGGGATCACAAATAAAGAACTCCAGGTAAGTAACCACTTGTCCATATCACAAAAAAAAAAATGAAACACTGAAGCAAATTAAACCCACCCATGTAGGGGGCTGCACCACCCACACCCTTCCTAGCTAAATATACCAACTCTGAGATCACACTACAGTGGGGAAAGGGGCAAAGTTCACCATGGTGGCCAAGTGGTTACTTACCTGGAGTTCTTTATCAGTGCTCCGAGTGTTTGTTGAAATGCAGTTTTAGTGAAGTTGTCTCTGTCTTTAAGGATTCTGGTAAGTGGAATTTCTTTCATTAAAAGTAGACCCAAAGAAACCTATGAAGAAGCTCCAGCTGAGCCCTGCACCAATGAAATAGCTCAAATTGAGCCTGAACCAGTAACCTTCAATTAGATAGTCCTACTGTACACTTCTGCCATGATGGTACTGAGCAGGAGGTTTCTCCAAAAGAATGTGTCCTGATTTTTACTGCTCAGTCCTCAAACAGAAGTGGATTCAGTCAGTCTGAATTCAATCTATATTGCAGCCAACAGAAGTGCAATGGAACAACAGAAAAAAGGCAGAATGTTTTTTTTTTTTATTTGAATAAGCAAGTGTACAAAGTGTAGTAACAGAATAAAACAGCTGAAACTAATCTTTTTCTTAAATTAAGTAAAAGCAGCAGTTGATGTGAAATACAGACAGAGTGCAATAAATGCAGTAGTAAAATTGAACTTAGAAATTGTAGTTCTCTCGGATGGTTTGGTATGAGCAGATGAGCACAAGCTAATTGCCTACCTCTCTAGAGCCTTTCTAAGACAAGTGCTAACCTGTGAAAACATAGACCTTAAGTATAAAACAAGAAAAAGCAGCTAATACAAAGAAACCTATGAAAAAGCTCAAACTGAGCCCTGCACCAATGAAATAGTGCAGACTTAGCTCCGCACCAATGAAATAGCTTCAGTCTGAACCAGTCATCTTCAATTAGATGGTCCTGTTGTACGCTCCTGCCATGACGGTACAGAGTGGGTTTCTGCAAAAGAAGATGTCCTGATTTTTAGTGCTCAGTCCTCAAAGAGAAATGGATTCAGCCAGTCTGAATCCATTCTGTACTACAGCCAACAAAAGTACAACAGAACAACAGAAAAAAAGGCAGAATACTTTTTTTAATTAAATAAGCAACACTGTACAACGCAGCACAGATTTTCTTAAATTAATGCTAGTAACAGAATAAAATAGCAGCAACAGATATCTTTTGTAAATTAAGTAAAAGCAGCAGTTGGTGTGAAATACAGTCAGAGTACAACAAATGCAGTAGTAAAATTGAACTTAACATTCATAGTTCTCTTGGATGGTTTGGTATGAATAGAGGTGCAGAGACAGCCTAACCCTCTGGAGTCTTTCCCAGTTGTTTATATTTGACATTTAACCTGGTAGCTGTAACAAGACCATGAACCTTGTCCAACAGTACTTGGCCCAGATGGCCTTCATGTGTTTGTCATGTATAGGCAGATTGAATTGGTGGTCCAGTGGCAGATTTATGCATGGGTGCAGGGTTGCATGTCACCCCTTTTTCAAGCCATTCTGTGAGATAAAAAAGAAAAAGAAAAAAAAAGAAATGCATTTCACTGTGCTTTTGTTGAAATCAGAAAATGTACCACCAAAAAGGTATATTTCTGTTTCAGCTTAACTTTTTTTTCACTTTTTGCATGAAAGATGCATTTGGAGGTCACCAGTCGAGTGATCTATATGATGATTCTTAATTGCTCCTCCGACTACATCTCCATTTTATTTGAAAGT